>NC_062218.1:31470549-31780728 GCF_902686445.1 Sciurus carolinensis
TCATTCTGATTGTCCATAAACAAAACATCCAGAACCATAGAAAGGGAACAGTACGGGGAACCATGATTATTTTCTGCCACAGTCTTATTACTTTATTACTACCATTTTATATCTAGTTAATATTTTCTATTTGTAAAAGATTTTTACTTTCTCATATGACCCTTCAAATAGACATTTAGCAAAATGAGTCTCAGGTAACATGCTTGGCAGGCCCACACTGACACCACACACAATAAAATTACAGCACTACAGAACTTAGTTCACCACTCATTTTGCTTTTGAATTAATAAATTTCATCTCCTTTCTGACCACATGAATCATTCAAGTTCAAGTCTTTTTATACCCCTCCACTTGGATAGGTGACTTACTAGAACCAAATTGTTACTGTAATTTTATAGTGTTTTAAACCTTACAAAACTCTTGCAAGGACATGAAAAAGAATGTAGCCACTAGCTTCTTCATTTAAAAATGACTGTAATTGTAGGACCAACTTCCAGAAGGCTGTTGTGAGGACCAAATGAGATAAGCAGAGCATATGACAACACATGACAAGCACAGGATAAATGTTAGCACGATCATTAACTCGTTGATTTTTTAAAAACTCATTTCCATTTTTCCGAAGCATGTCCTCTTCTTTTAACATGACAAATCAAGCACTGTCACCATGAGTTTTGCAGGGTACTCTCTACTGGGGAGATTTGTAAAAAAATGTTTTGTCTTTCAATTTTTCTTTCTACAGCATCACAGCCACAGCCGCAAGCATTGGAGCGGCTGGGATTCCTCAGGCTGGCCTGGTCACCATGGTCATTGTCCTGACATCTGTGGGCCTGCCCACCGATGACATCACGCTCATCATCGCAGTGGACTGGTTCCTGTGAGTATGCATCGACTGAGTTCCTGCTCAGGTTGCAGGGCACCCCGCCTCCATGCTTTGAGGGTGCTAGGTGGCCTGGCACACCTGTCAAAAGAACTTGGAAGAGGGGGGGCAGCTTGGCCTGGAATTTAACTGTCCTCGTTGCCTGATCCCTGGCTGTTATCTAGAAACCAAGCCAAGATACCATGTGCACTGACCCCCCTATCAGACTGTGGGGCCCATCTGGCTGCTATACTTCTCACTCCATAAAGTCATTCAGAGTTGGGAAACCTGCTGTTTGCAAAGCCAACATAAATCAGCAAGGCCCTTTCTGAATTGCACAACACATTCCCACAGTGACTGGAACAAAACTGCAGGCCCCACACACTAGTTCAGGCCCTTCCTCCTTGTGCTTCCTATTCCAGTGGCGTAATGCAGTGCAAATGTCCCCATTTGAGTCCCCCAGGTGACCATGCAGATAGTGGGAAATAGAACTAGTGTCACTTCATGGAACTGATTTTGGGTTCTGGGGAAAGTTCTGAGAAATGTACCCTCCATACCCTCAGACCCTAACCACCAGGGCCTATGCCTGCGCCCGCTTCCTTACCCTTCCAGCTTACTTCTCTGCCCCTGTCTCTTATAAGTTCCCTTCCATTTTTGAAAAATTTGTCCTTAGGATACCCAAAGTGAATGCCTAGAAGAACACATAGGGGTACTAGAGTCAACACATGCTGAATTCACTAGAAATAATGACCAGGAAGAGCCCAACAAGGCTGCTCAGTGGTAGAGCACTTGCCCAGTATGCTTGAGGCCCTGGGCTTAATCTCCCAGATCAAAAAAAAGGAGAGAGCCCAACAGTGCACACCAAGCTCAAGGGCAGAACACAGCTCCTCAGGCACTTGGATCAAGTCCTGGTCCTGTCTGGCAGGCTACCCAGACACCCTGGTCTCCACCTCTGTAAAACATGGTGCTCCTACTCTCCGCCTGCTGCTGGTACTGTGAAGACTGAAGGCAGTGTGCACAGCAAGCAGGCAGCCTGCTTCTGGCCTTGCTCAGCACTCAGGAACACCAGCACTTCTGTAGCATGAACTCCCCTGCTCAGAATTTCTTAACTTTACACTTAAAAATCATTGAGCTCCAAAAAACCTTTTATCCAAGTGGGCTCTCTCTCATATTAGAGCAACTTGCACATTTTTAAATTCATTTGAAGGCTATGAGAATATGTATTAACATAAACAACATTTTTGTGGTAAATAACCATTTCCAACCCAAAAGTTTAGTGGGAAGAAGGACCCATTTTACATTTTGTAAGTCCCCTTAACATCTGGCTTATTATCAGACAGCTGGAATCATTCCAACTGCTTCTGCCTGCAGCGTGTTCTGCTATGACATGGCAGGTAGTCTGTAAAACTCCACTACACATTCTCGAGAAAGTGAGAGTGAAAGAGACAAGTGACATTCTAGTATCATTATAGAATACATTTGACCTGGGGGGACCCCCAGGGGCCTCAGGATCACATTTCTAGAAATGCTGGCATAAAGAAAGCTGAATGGGAGGAAAGAGAAGTTTTAAATAAGGAGAAAGAAAAGGGTTATTCCCCACTGCTGGGACTCTAGCTACAACCAGCTAGTCACTGGAAATTGATGGTCTGTGTGTCCTTACAACTTTGATAGCCTCTGCGTGGGGAATGTGACCCTGCAGTTGGTGGACACGCCCAGTGGATGTTAAGAGATGCTTCCTGTAGACTTTGTGGAGCTCCTAGTAGAACTTGAGTCTTTGCGATGCTCACAGGCACCTTCTTTCCTTCCTCCCCACTCCACCCACAGGGACCGCCTCCGAACCACCACCAACGTGCTGGGTGACTCCCTGGGAGCCGGAATTGTTGAGCACTTGTCACGACATGAGCTGAAGAACCAAGATGTTGAAATGGGTAACTCAGTGATCGAAGAGAATGAAATGAAGAAACCATACCAGCTGATTGCCCAGGACAATGACACTGAGAAACCCCCCGACAGTGAAAGCAAGATGTAGACTAACACAGAAATGCCTTCGTGAGCACCAGGCATTTGCAAACCGTTAAGAAACGTGTCTATCTCATCATAGCTCATTCTCTCCAGGGAGCACCTTCCCTCCCTTCTCCTCCCTACTGGCTAGGATTGGGAAATATTCATCCAAAAATAAGGGAGGATTTTGCAGTGACCCAAATGCACAGTTTTTATCCCACACTTGAATTTTTAAAATCACTTCATATTTGTCTTCCCTAATAAGGTACTGGGATCAAAAGCAGTCTTGTTCGGATCTTACCAAGAAATGTGGCACCTCATCCTATAAATGTGATGATCCTATAAGTTAAAGAATCAAACAAAGCATCCTAAGTCAACTTGCAAATTCTAAAAATTCTTCAGAATACAATTGAGTTTTAGTCCCTTAACAACTCGATAAGCAGCGATCAGCTGTGGCTTGGTCAGTGGAAGGGCTTTTCCCCTTTCTCCTCTGACTTGCATCCTCATCTTAGTAGTAGCAGGACAACCTGTATCACTAGCACTACTGTGAGGAGGAACAGAAAGTGAAAGTTGCTGTGTGACCTTGAGCAAGTCACAGCTCATTTCTAGGCCTAAGTGTCCCCATCTGTAAAATGGGTGACTTCCTCGATGCCCTTACAGTCCCTCCAGCCCACACTTCCTGTGTCATCAGGAAGAACCTGACCTCTATTTCCCCTTGGAATACCCTGCACTAGATTCCATTCCATGGAGCACGGGGCTCTCAGAAAGGACACTTAATGGGAGAGAGCATTTCTATGTAGGATAAGGATGGTGTGTGGTTCAAAGGGTCCTGTGCCCAAAATGTCAGTTATACAAGTCACTGGGTGGAAGACCGTTCCAGGAGTAGGATTATTCATGAAACCCTAGCCTAGTTCTTTCCAAAAAAGGAAGTATCCCCATCTCTCCTCCTCTTCCCCAACAGAAGGGACTGCACTGGGAAGGATGTCTCCCACCACTGAACTGACAACAGACTCTTAGAAAATAAACAGAAAAGTAGTTACTAGCAAGAGTGTTCTTGTGGTCTCACTATGGAACACTAAAGAGCTAGGAAAGAATGGAGAATGGTTGACACAATAAAGAAGATTTTAACATACCAAGAGTATAGTTTCCTCTAAGGAAGAATAAAAAAAGAAGAGCTTCATTTTGGTATTTATTTTTTTTTACCTGAAACATTTTTGTCTCTTCAGTTCCAAATCATTTCTCAAAGAAGGGTATAAATGAAAAACTAAAATCACTTCTTACATATATTAAAGAAATCAAATGGATGAGCTCCCTAGTGCAGTTCCATGAGCTGGGTGGTCTCTCGTCTGAAATTTTTAATCAGAAGTTCTTAGAATTAGATAAACAAGATACTTCTTTGTGTTGGAATTTCACTTGCCAGTTCATTCAAAACCTTCCCCCTGGAGTGGGGTTTGCTTTGGTTTTGTTTGTGTCCCTAAGAGAGATGGAAGAAGATGAATCAGTATGAATAATGTCAATGAGTTTGCAAGAAAAGGGAGCAAGAGCTTTAGTTTTTGGCAAGGCAGCTCCCAGGTTTAGAGGAGATTAATTTTTACCCCCTGAGGAATATCCAGTCAAAGACCCTCAGTGGGAGCTGTCAGACAATACCAGCTGTGTTTGAATTTCTGACAGAAAATGGTGAAGAATGGACTTAATTATGCTAACAAACTGAAAATCTAGACATACATTCTCCGATACACGATTAGAGATTTTTATAGAGATCCCAAGCATCCTGCACATATAAAAGTTAACATTAGGCTGTGGTGGAGTAAAGCATTTAATGTCAAGTTTCTATCTGAGAAATACACTACAAAAGTTAATGTACACGGTTGTCATCTCATGACACCAGTAGAGCAAAAATTAATCATGTCAAATTAATTCGTTATACAGTGTGATTTTTTTTTTATATACTAACCATTTCTTACAAAAGCAGGTCCCTAGGTTGATTCGCCAGCCCATCACAGGCTCTGCATATCCATGCACCCAGTATGGAATGGGAAGCATTACTTTGTAGGTGTATTTTCAATAAAGAAAAAATAGTTTTACATTAATATCTTTGCATGTTGTTGTTATTCTTTTCTGCAAAGGAAAATAAATGTTCAAGTCATGAAACGATTGTTGTGAGCTAGGAGCATGCTGGGTATGGATGCCATACAGCGTGGTGAAATCTTGACAGAATCAGCTGGGGAGACAACCACAAGGAAATGAGCAAGGCCGCTTTCTCCTGCTCACCTCCTAAAATAGGAGGTGGAAACAGGAGGAAGTAAGGGAAACACTTCTCCATAACAGCCTGCACTTGCTTGTCCTGGTCAGATTCAGATTTCTCAGATAAATGGAATTAGGTCCATGTTAGGATTAGAAAAATGCTATGCCACCATGGAACTCTTCCAAAAAAGTGACATCCTGCTCAGCCTTCAAATTAGGTAGATCCATCTCTGTGATTTCTAGTGCCATTTGTGAAAAGAACTAAGTGAAATCTCAAGGGGTATTTGAAACAGCCCTGATACTAGTGAACCACTGTATTAATGAAGAACAACTTCTGGACAACTACTTTCCTGTGCTTTTTAGTAAAGAATTGACAGGCAATCCAGCACAGGGTGCATGCCTGTAATCCCAGGGAGGCAGAAGATCGCAAGTTAAAGGCCAGCTTCAGCAACTTAACAAGGGCCTAAGCACCATAACAAGACCCTGTCTCTAAATAAAAATATATATAAAGGGCTGGGGATGTGGCTCAGTGGTTAAGTGCCCCTGGGTTCAATCCCTGGTACCAAAAAAAAAAAAAAAAAAAGGAAGAAAGAATTAACAGACAATATTATGAGATTTCCAGACTGAAGTTGAGTCTGGACACCCTTAAATCTGACTGTCTATCTGCAGGGGCAGCCACCTAGAGGAAAGGCTCTAAAGCAGGGTTCGTGGACCCCTAGGTCATCCATGTGAAGACTTCATGGGCTTATAGCCCTTAAAATTGTGAAGAAAGTTTTGTGCATTTGCCTTATTTTTGGTGGGAAGACACAAAATTTCTAATTTCCATCAGTTTCTCTTACAGGATCTTATGGGGAGAGGAGAAGGGCAAACCACTGTATTTGATCAATACATCCTAACTTCTTCCAAGGCATGTATGATATTTGCATAGTCAATTTGGGTATAGGAAGGAGACTACTCAGCCTGAGTAAACCAAACCTGGCCCCTACAAGGGATCAACATCTGTGTACCTGTGGGACATTCTGGATACTAAGGAGCATTCAGCGAAGTGCCAGTAACATCAAACCACTGCTAGAAGTGCTTTCTCATGTGGTGACTGTAGTGACAGGTTTCCTTCCTTTCTGCAGCTTAAGCTGGATTTCACGCATCTCTACAGTGCAAACAGGAGAAGCTGGTCATTCCCACAAGGTAGTCACAGATTTGCTCACAAATAGAACCATGAAAAATGTTCAGATGTTCAGGTTAACTTTTTTTGTTTAAATATTTATAGGTACATTTAACAAAATTTTTAAATCCTAGACTCTGAGAAATTAGAATCTGTATCCTTCCCTTCCTGCATTCACCTTGTCAGCATTACTGTCCCTTCCCTAATAAAAAAAAAAAAAAAAAAAAAAAATCTTACTTTACCAGTCAAATCCTTTTTTCTATGCCTTTCTTCATACAGAACACGTTGAAAACAGAAATTTTAGTGTGCTATTAATTGCGTGGGTCTGAAGGAAGCTTGGAGGAAGGGCTGGTTTCCTGCTGGAGGCAGCGCCCTGTAGGGATGATCTGCTTGGGGGTCGGAAGCACACTGCCTCTTTCCGGGCAGCCCGCTGGGCACTTGACCCCAGGCTACTGTCACTCATCAGGCTGAGGCCCCAGAGCTTCCCCTTCTCCCACCCGGGTGGTCCCAGAACTGGGGCAACAATGCCCAGCTCTGTGTGGCCTCTTCCTGGGGCCAGAGCATTTGAAAGGTGTCACGCCTAGGGCAGACTCCTAATGAATAAACCGACAGAAAAAGAAGGAAGAAGTGCTAAGGGAACTGAAGGGCAGTGTCCTAAGGGGGAAAGTGGAGATGAAAAACTCAAGGTAGGCAGGGTCCAGGAGAGTGGTGCCCACAGTGGCCACCAGGGGGAGCGCGGCGCTCGATCTGGGCTGATTTCTCAGGGAGCCCTAGGAAGGAGCCGAACTGCTTCCTCAACGGAACTCCGGAGTAACTTGGAGTTCCAAGTTCTGCGGGGCAGAGAGGGAGTACTCTGAGAAAATCATCAGGCGATTTCAAATTCCTGAGTGCCTCCATTTCCCTCTGGTCATCCTGCTTCTGCAACAGTCTCTTTACAGGAGTTCCCTTTTTTCTGGGAATCCTCTCCCCCGACCACCTTTGGCATCCTATTCCAGAATCTTATCTTTCCATTCTGTCGCTTAGTTCTCCCAGTCACTGACTCAGAAGGTGGAATGGTCACATTCCCCAGGGTCACGCCTCATCCTGCCCACAAACCTGCTATCTCAATCTTCAGTTTTGAAATATTTCACATTTTGCTGAATTCCTCACCTATAAATAGGGTAGTCAAATAAAATACAGGATACCCCGCTAAATTTGATTTTCAGACAGGTAATAAATAAAGTTTAAGTGTTAAATAGCAAATATTGTGTTAGCGTAAGTATGCAAAATACTGCAGAGGGTATCCTTTATTTTAATTTGCAAATCAGAAAACCTCAAGGACAAGTGAAGTGAACTGAAAATAGTTTGCTCCAGTAAAGAGAATATGATAAAAGAGCTGTGTGCTGGGAAGGTGTCTTCATTATAATATAATTGCTCCGATTTTGAATTTCTCTCTAAAGGCAGAAACATGCTTTAAAAAGTTCCTGTCTGGCATTTCCTATTTATTTGTTCTTTCCTGTCTGACATTTCCTATTTATTTGTTCTGGGTGCATTAGCACTTTTTCTGTGCTAGTAAATCTTGTGGCCACAGTTAAAAAGCCTGATAAATCACCTTCAAGACTTGACAGAACTGTCTTAAATAAATTAAACAATGTTTCAGTTATCCATGCTTGAAATATTTTAAGATTCCCATCTGTTTTTCTTTTCTTCTCTTTCCTGTTTTCTCCTTTCCCACTTTCACTCCTTCTTCCCACCCACCCCTCACCCCAACATAAAATATTTTCGCTAATCCATTACAGGCTGTAAAAATTGGCACACACATATTGTTTCCCAAGGATAGCCACATTCTTTTCATTTGGTGGCACCATTTAGAAATGTGCCCATATTTTTTTCATATTGTGCTATTCGGAGATGATCATTTTCCCATCACTGTAAAATTAAGAATGAGGCATTTTTCAAAGTCTTTCAGGGAACTCCAGATTCCATGGATGGGAATCATTCCTACAGAAGTTCCTTCTGAAAGCCATGACTGAAGGATATGAAAAGCAGAGCTGATTGGTTCTACAGAAGGAAACAAAATAAAATCATAAACTCTTTCCCAATAAGACATATGCTCAGCCACAATAAAGACAGCAGTGGACCTACTAGAAGATGGTGTCCCGTGACAATTTTGGAATTTCTTTTTCAACTCTGTAGGTTCAGGGGATCCTAGCAAGTCCTGAAAGCTTCAAGACACCTGTCACAATTGAAAATAAAGATCACTCAGGAGTCAACTCAGCCAGCGCACTGAATGGGTCATTGGTAAGTCCTGGGGAGGACTTAACCACAAGGATTTTTGTCAACAACTCAAGTCTGAAAACTGTCACCAGAATTCACAGCCTTGCCACTGAGGTGCCTCAGGGAGGCACTCTTTCCTTGAAGCCATGAGGATCTATTAGCCAAAGAAGTAGAAAACACACTTGAGAAAGTCGGAACACATGTTAGAAAACTCACATAGACAAGCTGAAACAAGATCCCTGGACAGCAGCCTCCCTGCAACCCAGAGTCCTCATCTGTCTGCCCAGGGGTTGAGGTCCATCATCTGCAAACCAACTTTCACACCAGGTACCAAGCATTGGAGAAGATGTTGAGTGAAAGTGGACCTTAGTTACCTGGTCAACTAAGCTTAGCAAAAGATAGGTTAAACTTCAACTGGCTAATCTTAAATATATAGATGTAAATATAATTTCTCAGCATAGCTCCTGGCACTCAGGAAGTTTCTTAATACATTTCGAACAAAACCTACTCCACCAAGGAGGAAGAGGCCTGGGGGTGAGGCTGGAGGAGGGGCCCCTGTGCACTGCAGGGAATTTCCAAGGAGGCCGCGGACCTACGACTTATGGGAGGGAGGCTTTGCACAGGCCCTCACCCCTGAAAGCGGGCATGGAGAGTCGGCCAGCCTCTTCACCAAGGGGCCCTTGCCTCTGCACCGGGCGGCCAGCAGCCCCTGCCAGTCTCATCCGAGGCTTTTGTGAAGCCTGGCTCTCCCAGCAGCTCCGCGCTGCGTGGTGGTTTTGTGAAGGGCACAATTCGACTCTCTGAGGAGACCACCCAGCTTCCTCTCCCAGAGCCTCCAAGAGAACAAAACCGTCCCTCTGTGTGCCAGCGACCTCCCCCTCTGCCTGGCCCCCTCCCACTGACCTCCGCCCAGCCAAGGGAAATGGAGCCAGTCAGGTCCTCCTGGGTGGGAACCCAGGGGATGGGGTGCTAATGAGCTGTCCAGAGCACTCAAGGCCAAACCCTCCTTGCCTGGGTTGCTGCTGCCACCCTGTGGCAAAGGGCTAAGGCCCAGAGCAGACCAGACCAAACCATGTGGAAACTCGAAGCATTTTCTGGAAATTTCATTACTTATGGACTCAAGGAGGATTAGAGAGCCAGAGAAAAGAACTTGAAGCAATTTGTGCCCGTCAGTGATTCTCAAACCTGATTGGTGAACCAGTGTCAGCATCCCTAGGCACCTACTAGAAATGTAAATTCTCAGATCCCACTGTAGACCTACAAAAGCAAAAAATGAAAGGTAGAGCCCAGAAAACTGGTTTGACAGGCACTCCAGGTGGTGCTGAGGCACCCTAAAGTTTGAGAACCCCTCACCTAGAATCTAAAAAGAAATGCACTTTGAAACTGAGAGACCAGGATCCTGATCCCGGCTTTGCCTATGTGTTGTGGACCTTGAGCAAGTTCCTTAACCTCCTCATGCCTCAAATGGCTCCTCCCTGTTGTGGTAATCCTTCCTATTTCCTAGGATTGTTGAGGATTAGATCAAAAACAAAAGTAAAGTCACTGGCATGAATATGTGCTTGATAAAGGGTGCTCCTTTGGGGCATTAATTTAATGCAGTCATAAAGTTTTCGCAGTACCCCTAGAATAAACAGAGCAAAGCAGTTCCTTCCCTTGTGTGTTTAACAGATATGTATGGAGTGCCTACCATATGCCAGGCATAGTTATGGCAATACAGATGAGGTTCCTCCAATCATGGAGCTACATCTTAATGCATGTGTGATATAGGGGGCTGTATGCGACTGCATTTGTAGATCGGGATTCTAGGAGGCAATTAAGGTTAAGTGAGATCATAAAGGTAGGGTCCTAATCCAATAGAATTGGTGGCTTTATAAGGAGAGAGAGCGAGAAAGAGAGAGAAGGCTCTTCCTGTGAGCGTATACCAAGGAAAGGCCACGTGAGGACACGGAGAGAAGGCAGCTGTCTCCAAGTCAGGACGAAGGCCCACACCAGAAATCAATCATGCTGGCACTCTGAGCTCGGACTTCCCAAACCCTGAGAAATAAATGTCTGTTGGCATAAGCCACCCAGTCTGGGTACTTTGTTATAGTCGCCCGAGTGGACCAGGACAAAGGTCAAGCGTAATCGTTGTTCTGATAATACCAAGTCCAGGTAAGGCCTAGAGCAACTGGAGCACTCTTCAGACAGGCTGGTCAGGGAAGGCTTCCTGAGCAGCTGCCCCCCGAGCAGAGATCTGGAAGGAGTGAGACACGGGCTTGTGGATTGAGCGGGAAGGAAAAGCAAGTGCCAAGACCACGGTGCTCGGGTGTAAGCCGTGGGCAGGGCGGGCACTGGGAGGAGGCCTTGTGGCTGGAAGAAGGGGACAGAGTCAGAGTGGAACCAAGGCCCGCCTGGTGAGGTCTTTCAAACACAGTGAGGATGAGGACTCCTCTGTAGGTGTGACGAGATGTCACCAGAGGTTTGGGAGCTATAAGAGATTCTTTAATTTTCTTGAACGGCTCCTGTAAAATTCAGGCATTACCAGTGTGATGGTGTTAAGAGCTGGGTCTTCATGAGGAGACTGGGCCATGAGGGCTCGTCCCTCATCAATGGATTAATATCCTTATAAAAGAGGCTCATACAGCATGGGTCCCTTGCCCTCCAGCCTTCTGCCATGTGAGGTCAGAGTGTTCCTCTCCTCCAGAGGACTCAGCTCTCACCAGACAACTGAACCTGTTGGAGCTTTGGTATTGGACTTTCCAGCCTCCAGGACTGTGAGAAAATAAATTTCTCTTCTTCATAAGTTACCCAGTCCCAGGTATTTTGCTATAGTATCACAAAACAGACTAAGACAATATCTAACTTAACTGTTTGTCTTCCAGGCCAACAATCCCAGTCTTTGTCCATTTTTTATTTAAATACCCAGCCTCTTTCCGTACAATACCCTAGTCTTTCTGTTCCCCTTTTCTTCTCCATATTCTCCATCCTGCCTTGGAATTTGTTTCCACCAAGGAAGGGCCACCATCAGAATACCTGGCTTCCAATCTGACATTCTCACCTCAGGAGTGAGTCTCAGATGTGGAAGCCACACCCCATGTTGGCTCTGGCAGCCAGCACAGTTGAGGAGTGGGGTCCAAGGTCTCTGTCAACAGAATCCTTCTGATCTTCTATAACACCCTCCTCTTGAGCCAGAAACTTAAACTGGAAGGGTTGGGGTTTCCAGGCCTGCTTTTCTTCCTGCACAAACCTCTCAGTAAAAACCCTATAGTCTGATTATCCAGTTTTGGATAACTAGGGAAGAAAATGTGGGGAATTAAGGAAAATCTTCCTCCACAATACCTGCTTTCAAACCCATTGCCTTGAATCAAGATCCCATTTTGAGGGCTGGGGTGTAGCTTGGTGGCAGAGCTTGCCTAGCATGAGTGAGGAGGTCCTTTCCCCAGCATTGGTGGCGGGGAGGTGGGGGGAGACCCTATTTTCAGAATCAGAATCTGAATACTATTAATTTCTCTCTGCTGAAATTTCCTAATTTCTTGAGGCAAATGAATGGCCTTGGCTGGCTTGGCAGAAAATACATCTGACAAGCAAAAGATGAAATCGCATCAGCTCTCCATCACCAAATATTATGTTGTTTACCAAAAAATGAGGCCTGGTGGCAGAGAAATCTTCATTCAGTTCTTTATTTATACAACAGAGTGGATTTGTTCATTTATGAAATTCAAACAACCTTGGCCTTTTATGTGTGGCCTAGTTTTTCTCCCATAATTTCCTCTACTTCTTCCCTTGAGATTGTGACTTGCCGCAGATCACACTGCCAGGTCACCCAGGTCTTCTTCACTGTACTTTAGAGGCACCACGAGGGATAAGAGAAGGACAGAGAAGATATGGATAGAGAATGACAGAGGGGGCTGCAGAGGCCAGGCACTAAAGGAGCCTTAATATAGTCTTCTAGCCCCTGAAGGGTCATGCCTGAGTCAAGTCTGTTCATTTCCTTAAAAAAAAAAAATTAAAAAAAAAAAAACTTATTGCAGAAGAGAAAGGGCTTAAAGTAAAAATAATGGGAATTTTTTTAAATCCCTCCTCCAAAAGAGCAAGGAAAATCTTGACAGGGAAGAACTCACCATTGAACAATTACTTCCTGCCCAGGCAATAACATCTCCCCTCCGATTCTCATTTAAACAGGAAGAAATCAAGGAGTCTATAGGAGCAAAATGGAAAAGACTTTCTCATTCCCCTTTCTCAGACTCTCAGACTCCATGCAGAGCAGGCACTGCTGGGTCCTGCTGTGGGCTCCTGAGATAGCCAGTCTCCAGGTGGAGGAGCCATGCACTGGCTTTGCAGGTCAGAGTCTCCTGGTCCAAATCAGACCCCTCCTCTTATGCACCGTGCATCCCAGATCAGTAACTTCATTTCTCTAAACCTAGCCTTTCCTGCTCTGGGGAAATGGCATTAGAATCAAAGAGCTGCGTGGAGACTGAATCAGGTCCTACTTAGCTCATGCCCAGCACATTCAAGTGCTTAGTACACTATAGCTCTTCCTGGGGCTGAAAGTCAGTTGAAAAACAACCACCCTGGCTCTTTACTGTCTTGTCACTTTGGATTGGTCAGCAGTTGAAAAGGCTCTTTAGTTTCACCTCTGGCTCTTGTTATTACTAGGATCACTATTACTTTCCCTGTCACACTGTTTTTCTCAGGTGACTGGAAAGACAGGGCAAGTTCTTGCCACAGGATGGCAGCAAATCATCTCCATCGTGCCTCCCAGCTCTGAAGTTCCATCAGGCTATTGAAATGATCTATTTAATAGAAATGAAGCCAGTCCACAGAGAGCTGAATTATAACACATGCCAGTTTCAGGAGCCAGAAGGACCATCCTTACCTGCTCCTTCCCATCCGGGCAGGCCTCTGCAGGTGTCCTCTACAGGGGCTGGTGAGCCCCAGGGGATTTCTTCACTCGGGTTTCTCTTCCTTCTGTAACCGTCTGCTCCCCCCCCATTGCATGAAGTTTCCCTCCACACACACACCACTCTCTCCCCAGCTGGTCAGCCTGCAGACGAAGGATTCAGAGAGCTTACTGGTTTCCCGTTCAATCATCCCCCTGCCTCTGTGTTCTGAAGTCATGCTTCCCACAGGCCAGGCCCAGGATCCTGGAATAGTCAATTCCAACCTGAACTCAGGCTTCTACTTGTCTTTAGGGAATCAGATCACAGAGTCCTGGGTTTATCAAAAAACTAAGCATCCACATATATTTGCTGAGTGCTGTAAAACACACTCAGCACCAAGTTAGCTGTAGGGCAGGACCAAGAAGAAGGGAGGCAAGCCTGTGAGCTGAGTTCTATGAGTGCACATATCAGCACCAACTTCAGGGGGACGGCTTGAGTCTGGGCTCTGGTGTTCAGTAAGTGTGTGGTGTTAGGGAAATGTTATGCCCTCTCCAAGCCCCAGTCACCTCATCTGTAAAATGGGTATGATAATGCTATCTACTTTGCCATGATGACTGTGAGGTAGGTGACCATGCACACCTGGGGCAGGTGATCACAATACAACAGGCATTATTTTCACAAGACGGGTTCAAGGAATTTACACCCTAGTGAAGAAAATTATGTGTAAATATATCACAAGAAAACAAGGCCAACCGTGGTCTGGATTGTCAGGGGTCCAGAGGCGCCAGAGTGCAAGAAACTCATCCTCTTTCTCAGGGAACTATGAGGCTCTCGCAAACTGAAGAAAGCTAACGTAAGCTCCATTATAAAACAAATCCCAGTTCCCTAAGGATTGATACCTACTACCTTGAAAATTAGGGAGTCAGTCCTTCCAGTTCCTCCCTCACCTCACAAGGCTCCCTGAGCATAATATTCTAGGTGGGGAGGTCCGACCCACAGTCAGGATTATTCATGATTATGTATTAATTCAATACTTGGGGCCCCTACTGTTTATCAGTCAAGTATGGATCCTATCAAAACAAGCAATTAAATGAGTAACAGTACTGACATGGTGAATAGTATATTAAATGAGCAATAGTTTAACTGGGTCTGTCTTCCTCTCCCTCTGAGAGGCAGTCAGTCCAGCACCCTGCCTGTGAGCACCACTGTGTGTTCCCGTGCTTAAGTGCTTCTTCTAGTTGCTGATCTTAGTACCTCATCTCCCTTCCACATCAGGAATGCCCTCACTTAAACTGCAGAGTTCTCGTAGTACACGTAACGTATAAACCTTCAAGTACAGTCAGGGAAATCACATATTGAAAATCTGTTTATCCCAAGCACCTCACAACAGCCCTGTGACTGTTGAAAAATAGGCATTTTCTGGCCATTTCACATGCCAGAAACTTGAGGTTCAGTGGGTCAGTAACTCCATCTAAAGTTGCAATTTGAGACAGCAGCAGTTAAAGCAGGTATTTCCCCCTGAGTCTACTTTAACTCCGGGCAAGCCTTGCACACCCAGTACTTAGTCTAAACCATACTGTGGGATAATCTCCTAGGTCAGTGTTTTGCACATTCTAGGTTGTCAGGTTAGGGAGTCCACATAGCATTTTTTTAATGAAAGAATAGATTAATCACATGTATTAAAACATTGTTTCAGGAGATTTTTATTTTAATTGGTACATGTGTATAGGTTTATATCTTAGTAAGTTCCATTTCACAATCAACAGCTACAGCTCTAAGCTTTTTTAAAACTACAGCTCCAAGCTTTTGCTAGTCAATAACCAGTAATCTATTGATAATTTTTTCAAGAGTCTGAGTGCCTTTCAGTTTCCAGACCTGAACCTTCATGGAAGTTTCATCTCTGAAATAGAAATTGTTCCTTAGAAAGTAATATTGTTGACTTTAAAAGAGCTAACTGTTCTTCCACCACACATTTTCCAATTTCAGTGCAGGGTTCTGTGGATGCGATTCTCTGACCCAGTCCTCCCGGATCACCCCACACCCTAGTGAATTTGAAGACAGGCAACATGACCACCCTAAACTTACCTCCGACAGCCGTACTGCAGGTACTGCTTGCCAAACCAAGAAACCCAAGGGAGCATTGGCACTTGGCTGTGAAGGAAAACCAAGTGGAGAATTCTTCGTCAGCACTGACATCTGGTGGTCATGGAGTGGTCAGCAACCTGGTATCTTGAACTCAAAGGAAAACATTCACCTCGGAACCAGGTCCGAGAACCACCTCCAGCCAAAGTGGTTCCTCCTGGGATCTGCCTTCTCCATGCAGCTGGACTAAGCAGGATGGAGGGAAATAAAGAGGATATAGAGTCACACCTAGGTTGGTCACCTGTCACATGATCCTCCTGGGTTTACAAAGATTACTGCAAAGTCAAAATAAGGAAACAACAATCTGCAGTGGGAATCAGGGCGTATTATTTTATTTACCCTCGAAACAACTCCTTCAATGTTAAGTTTCAGACACTTAGCATTCAAAAAGATACTGGTTTCCTTCCCCTTTATGGCATTTTATTTAAGGCACTGTCTCATTCTTCAAAGTCTGGAGCCTTACTGCCCAGCTCACCCCCATCACTGTTGGCCTGGCTTACTCCACTAAAATAATAGTTAATATTTATGGGGAACTCACTATGAGTCAGGTGTTGTTCTGAAAGATGTATATAGTCAAAATCAAGGCACATGGGCCCTCTCAAGTATGGTCTACCATCTTGTCCCCTTATTGGGGGTGAGATTAAGTATGACGCCCAAGGTCACAAGCCTTGGTACTAAATTTTCGAACTCAACTGCGAGGCTCCAGAGAGCACACTGGTAGCCTTTGAACTGAATTTGACTCTTTGCCTCCTGTTGTACTAATAGCTAACACTTACTGAAATGCCTGTTAAGTGCTGGGCTCTTCGCCCGCATTTTTTCATCTGTATAGAAGCTTCCTTCCCTCTCAACCCTCATTCTCCATCTTCACCCCATCAGAACAGAAGTGACAGCACACTGAACTTCTTGCATCTTGCCCATGACACTGTGCTCTCTTAACCCCAGGCCTTATTACACATGACACTCCTTGCCTGGAAACCTCACCCACAGTCCTCTCACTCCCAAACGCTGCCCACCTTCAACTTGCTGACTCCAGCTCCAACTTTGATGGAGGCAGCATGTGCCTCAGGAATTCTCTCCACACCCCTCTTTACACCCCGTGGTCTCCCTGCTTACTGCTGTTGTGCAGAATGCACTGTCCCCTACCAGCTACACTTCCATAGGGTAAAAAGCACGCTTTACTTTTTTACCATTGTGGCCCAATGCCCAGCAGAGAGTTTAGATATAGAGAGACATAAAGATGGAATGACATATAGGCATAAATGTGTAGATATGGATATAGTTACAAGTAAATAAATGAATTGCATATGACCAAATGGCCAGGGTCAGCATCTATGTGGGCACTACACTATGCCCTTCCCCTGACAGTGCTTTCCAGTATGGCTATTATTGACATATGGGTGAGACAGTTCATCCAGCAGGATGCCCAAAGAACCATGGGCATTTGGCATCCCTGACCCCTCTACTCTCCTTGCCACCCCTCCACATTTCCCACCTTCTCCTTTATTCTTCGCTATTGCTATTACAACCAAAAATACACTTACACCTTTTTAAATGTCCTCCAGAAAATAGCTTCCTCAAGTTAAGAACCGCCATAACTAAAGGGGTTCTGATTCAGATAGAATATACTTAGCTTTTTTTTTCTTCCCAGTACTAGGGACTGAGCCCAGGGGTGGTTTGCCACTGAGTTTCATCCCCAGTCCTTTTCATTTGTTAATTTTTTTTTTTTTTTTTTTTTTTTTTTTTTTTTTTTTTTTTTTTTTTTTGAGATAGGTTCTCATTGAATTGCTGAGGTTGGCCTCAAACTTGCGACTCTCTTGCCTCAGCCTCCGGAGTAGCTGGGATTACAGGTGAGCAACATCAGGACCAGCGGGAAAATACTTCCCTTGAATCAGGCAATGTTTTTGGAACTTTCATATTTCATTTCTAACACCATCGCCCTCTCAGTTACCCATGGTATGTCAGCTCCAACACTCTGTTGGCTGTCAGGGAACTTGAGCTGTCCAGCAATAGTATTGTCGTGATAAGTCTGCCCACGAGAGGGGTAAGGGCAGAGGACAGGAGGAATCCAAAGAGACAAAGATGGTGGTCACGTTGCCAGAACAAAGATGCTGCAGTATTCGCTCCTTTTGACCAACTTTGTGAAGACAATAAAAATATTTTTCTGGTTTCTCATTGTCCACTGTTAACATCAAGTATACAAGCTGCAGGTATCAGGTCTGTAACAGGAACAAGTGGCTGCCCTGGAGAGATGCCTCAGGTCCTTTGGGGTGGCTCTGGAATTTAGAAGGTTCACAAGGTGTAAACATTGTGGCATCCAGCTGTGTTGGAAAAGTAAAGATCATTAAAGGATTGGTGATTAAATGATCTCTTCTGCAAATGGAGATTTTATTTTGTTTTGTTTTGTTTTAATGCTTGTTTTTGTAACTGGATAGAGTAAGAAGGAATCTCAAGGAATTTCTTGAAGGTGCCATTCACTTGTGTGTGTGTGTGTGTGTGTATGTTAATTGGGGATTGAATCCAGTGGTACTCTACCACTGAGTTACATCCCCAGCCATTTTTTTTTTTTTTTCCAGATCTTGAGACAGGTTCTCGCTGTCTCCCAGACTGGCCTCAAACTTGCAATCCTCCTGCCTCAGCCTCCCAAATTGCTGGAATCATAAGACAAGCACTACCACACCTGGCTCATCTTTCTATTTTGAAGAATAGTCATTGTTCATGTGAGGACTTGTATTTTTATTATGTGTCAGCACATGAGGGGTTACCTATGGAAGTTTGGCCCGATGATGGTACACATCAGTAATCCCAGCAACTCGACTTAGACAGGAGCATCACAAGTTCAAGGCCAGCCTCTGCAACTTAGGGAAATCCTGTCTTAAAATATAAAATTAAAAGGCCTGGGGAGGTAGCTCAGTGGTAGAGCATACCTTGGTTCAATCCCCAGTTTAAAAAAAAAAAAAAAAAAAAGTGAGCAAAAAGAAAAAATGTAATGAAAAGATTTGTGAAACTATGCCATCATTTCTTTCATGCTTGTAAGCACTGATCATTTTAATAAAAAATAAAGCACTTTGCTTACAATTAGCTTTGACAATGTATGTATAAACAGAATATTAAATTGTAAATGTGTTCATTTCTTCTTGCCTTCTAGTGTTAAAATAATAGAGACAGGAAAAGTAGGTGGAAGAGGATGCTAGGTAATTTCAGGGCATTATTACCAGGTGCAGCTGGTGTGACTTTGTCTCTCTGACCTATTGAAGGAAGCCAGCAGAACGAATCTTGTTCCAGGAGTACATTTTCACTGAGCTGCCCTCTAAGAGGAGATGCACTACCCCCCGAAAGAAAAATCAAAGTTCTTCAACTGCCGAAGATAAATGACAAATTTGGCTTCCAGCAATACATTCTTGACAGCTACTAGAGTTTCAGGAAAAGAAAATAAGAAAATTAAATTTGACAGAAATGAAGGGGAGAAAAAGAGACTTTTTTTTTTTCTTCCCAGTTAGCATCTCAATATCCTTGAAGGGATTATTTTAGGGCAATTCAATAACAGAGCACTTAGGTGTGTCCCCCACATCCCTTATAGATGTGATGTTTTTTTAACAGAGCTGCCACCTGTAGGCAATAGGCGGTGTCCACATGTTTAGTCCCTGGATTGATGGCATGGCGACTTGCTTGAGCCGACATGAGAACAAAGCTGAGCCACGACCTGCCTGAGAATGAATCGTACAGCTTTCATCAGATTTCGCTTCTGTCAGCTCAACAATACACTCCTGCAGGATTTTTGCAAGAGCCTGTTCTCCAGCTGGGACTTCAGATTGAGGAACCTGTTTGTTCCATGTTTGGATAGCTGTTTTGTCCAATATGACAGTAGCCATTTAAATTTCAATTAATATAAATAAGTTGTTTGAATCAATTATTTAAGTTAATCAGTTGGTTTTATTTAGAATGAAATGAAATTTAAGCGTGTCTTATTCAGTCACACTAGCCATATTTCAAGTGCTCAGTGGTCACATGTGGCTAGTAGCTGCCGCCTTGGACAGTGCAGATACTGGATGGAAGGTGGTCCTCGTGGCGGAAGGTAATATTTATCCAGTTCTCTGAGTTCAGGAGAGGGTATGTGGATGGAGAAAAGTCCATCTTCAGAACTGGGAGTTGTGAGAGGTGTATTGTGAAGATTAAATGAAACAATATGTGTGAAAACAGAGTGCCTGGCAGATAGTGGGTATTCAACAGGTATTAGTTTCCCCTCTGTGTACCAAGGGCAGTGGCTAAGCCTGGGGTTTAGGGAGCAGGCTGCTTGTTGCACTCCTGACTGCCTCTGTCTGACTACGTGATATTGGGTACGTTGCATTCCCAAGTGACAGTTGAGTGTGGACATGTTACAGCTCAAGCTGAGCACACCAGTGTTTGCAGCAGGAATGGGAGCCAGGGGCAAGATCACTTGATAAGATTCCATTTGCACTTCTTATGTTAAGGATAAATGTGTGCCAATTACTCTCACAGTTAACAAATAGAAAGTGGAGGAAACCAAGACTGAAGCAACCACTCAGAACAATGGGGTGTGGGAGAGTGAGGCAGGATTCCATTTGATTTACACTTGTGTGGTCCGCTTTGTTGCAATCAGCATCAGCAGGGACACCTTACCCCACTTCCTATGCTTGACACTTTTAGAACCTAATCACATGCATATGGGGCCTATGGTGTTTTCTCTTCTATAGCACATCATCTGCTGCCCTTTTGTTTATCTTGACTCCCCAGCTAATGGGTAATTTTCTTAAAAGCAAGAGCTGAGTCCATGCTCTTTATATCCCACATGGTACATAGCACAGTCCTGTTCTGGTTATAGGAGAAAAAGAAAGACGGAAAGAGCTTGTGTGCATGTTAAAAATCGGAAATAAACAGATATTTCACAAAAAATGGCTGTGCTGGGTGAGACTCACATGGTTCCCTACAGGCTGACACTTGGTGTCTGGTCATTTTATGACAGCATGTAGAACAGGGTCCTTCTTCATACAAATCTCCAGTAATTATGCTAGAAAATCCTTTAAGGTCCTGCAGCCATTACTTGCTCTAAATTATTTTAGAGAGGTATATTACTTTATTTTTCCTACATATTTTTAAATAGTACATAAATTTATTCCCTTATAAAATATTTGAATGATAGGGAAATACACAAAAAAAATCATTGCCTTCACCCCATCTTTCACTTCCCAACCCACTGGCAAGCCCTGTTAACTATTGATTGGGTTTTCCGGAAGCAATCTAACTCATTGTATTCAGGTTATATACGTGTATTAGTTTCCTGTGACTGCTATAACAAATTACCACAAGTTTAGAGGTTTGAAACAACAGAAATTTATTCTCTCACTATTCTGGAGACCATAAGTCCAAAATCAGTGTCACAGGACCAAAATTAAGGTGCCAACAGGGCCATGCTCCCTCCAGAGACTCCGGAGGAGAGTCTGTTCCTTGCCCCTTTCAGCTTTTAGTGGCTGCTGACATTCCTGGATTTGTGGCCACATTATTCCAATCTCTACCTCCAAAGTCCAATTGCCTTCTCTTCTATGTGTATCAAATCTCCCTCTGCTTTCCTTTTATAAAAATTGCACTGTGCAGAATATTACTCAGCCATAAAGAAGAATGACTTTATGACATTTGCTGGTAAATGGAAGGATCTGTGGAGACTATCTTGTTAAGTGAATAAACCAATCCCGAAAAACCAAAAGTCAAATGTTCTTTTTGATACCTGGATGCTAATACACCTCTTTGATACCTGGATGTTATTACACAACAATGGGGTGGGAAGAATAAAAGTTCAGTGGATTAGACAAAGGGAAATGAAGGGAAAGTAGGGGGAGTAGGAATAAGGAAAACAGTGGAATGAATCTGACATAACTTTGCTATGTACATATATGAATTCACCATAGTGAATCTCAACAACGTGTACGTCCACAAGACTGGGATTCTAATCAGAATAAGATACTCCCCATATTTGTATAGGTAAGTTAAAATAAACTCTACTGTCATGTATAACTAAAAAGAACACATTTAAAAAGTTTAAAAAATTGCATTGTGGTTAAATTTAGGGCCACTAATATCTCCATCGCAAGATCTTTAATTTTATCACATCTACAAAGATACTTTCTGAATGTGTAGTAACATTTATAGGTTCCAAAGATTAGAATTTGGAATAATATTATATTGTTACATTAATATGTAATCTATTAGTATATTATTATGTATTATCTTATTTAAATATTATATTATTTATTTTATTTTATTATAATTCAGCCCAAGTTACTTTTTAAACATTGAAGCTTTTATTTACATATTAATGACAATAGCAACACTGGAACTGCTGTCCAGACCTTATCCATGTTCATAAAACTAAGAAAGGCTAACGTTCTGATGAATCTCCCTTCTCTAACATCCCTCCTCATTTTTCCTTTAACTAACTTAATTATATCCCCTTTGGGGGTCTCTTAAAAGAAGCAGAGTGTCCTACAGTCATGTGCAGCTGGTAATGTAAACTCAGGGCCTCAGGGTACTATTTTCAATCTTCCCTTCCATCCTCCCATCAGCAAGGGTAACTCAACTCCCAGTTCTTCCAGCCCCTTCCAGCCCATTGCATCAGTTTACCACCGTGGTTGTTCCAGCCTCATTGTCAGAGCGACATGATGAAAGAGCTTCAGCATCTGATGCAAGACTCTGCTCCCTGGGTACCCTCATGCCTGAGCAAGTTGGCTCTGTGCCCCCAAGTGACAACCAGGCTGCCTGACGGAGGAACTGTCGCCAGTCCCTGGAGCACCTGAGATACTGACTTTGAAAGCAGCCTTCACGGCTTCACCTGTGAAGCAGAAGAGCTCTGCACACGGGTGGGTTCACCAGGATAGCTAGCCAAGTAGAGATGACGTGCGATGGAGGAGGAAGGAAAAACAGATCCAAAACCCCAGCTTCGGCTGATCTGCTTTCAGCTCCTAATTGGTTTGTTCCAACTCAAAAGTTGGATCTTCCAGAGACAGTCTGGGGGGTCCTGCCTGGGGAATACACAGTGCAGAGACTTGGTGCTTTCCTTTTCTGGTGTGATTAAGCATTGAAAATGATGATTAATATAGAGAAGTGAGCTCCCAACACTGCACCTTCCCACATCTTACGCTCTTACTCATCCTTGCTCCATCTCACCAGTATCTGTTTTACTACAGGGAAGGAAGCAAGATAAATTTCACTGTGAAACAATCGTGAAAGTTCCAGAACTTTCACTCGCCACTAGTAATTGCTGCTCAGAAAAATAAAATAAGAAGAAAGCATAACTCCAATTCCCCACAGTCTGCCTGCTAGATTTTTTTTCCCCAGTAACCAGCATCATATTTACCAATACATCTTAAGTCAAGCATGAAAAAGTTGACAATACCAATAGCTTTATTATTTGGAGTGCTGGCAAAGGATCTAATAGGGCACTTAAACACTATGTCAGACCAAGCTCATTACACAAATACACCCATCCTCCTGGAGGCTGTTGGGAGGAACAAGTGAGGTCATATATCCCGGGTGCTGTGTGCAGCACCTGGCAAGTGGCAAAGGCTTGATAAATAGCAGTGACGCTATTATTAGCACAACTGTGGGGCCCTCATGGAAATTCCATCCAGTAGTAGGAAAGGGAGAAGAAGGGAGGAATGCACAGTTAGAGGTGGGGAAGGAGAGAAAGGAAGAGAAGGCGAGACCAACAATCAGACAGGTAAGTTCTACGAGTTTCCCTCAGGCTAAGCTCATACCCTAAACACATAATCCAAAAGGACCATTTTATCTGGTGGTTAGATGCAGCCAACTGAGCTAGAATGGTCATCGTTTTCATATTCCATGCTTGGAAATGCAGTTAGCTCTATTCACTTTCTCTTCTTTACAAAAATTGAAAGACCCGAGTGCCGATTTATTTTCCCCACTACCGGCCCCTGAGTCAATCCCTGTGTTATGGCTTCACGGCCCATTCGCCTATCTGGGATGTCTGGAGCGTGTGCCGGGCTGGGTAAAGCTTTCCCCTCCTGGCCAGGCAACCAAGACGTCCTTCGACTGCCACAGTGAAGTGGGTGACATTCTGTCTTCCGTGTGTGGGAGTGAAATAAAGAGCTGACGTGCACCCCCAGCCTGTCCCTGGGGAGTGAGAGAGCAACTGTTCATATTCGTTTACCTATTCATGTCCCTGTATGGGTCCATGGAGGCTTTGAAGATCTTTTCAACAACAGCATGTACAATATATGACATAATATGAGTTAGAATAAAGAATCAACAGCAGCAGGAACAATATACATAAAAACAGAAAGTCAAGACTGGCCTCAGACTCTGACTACCATAAGGGATATAATTGTGCCTCAAATTTAGATAGAGAAAGAAGTTTCCAGTCAGCCAACGCAGCAACCCGGGAGCCAGACCCAGGAGGCCAACCTCAGGCTGGAGATAGGGAACAGCAAGAGCCACTGGCATCTCCAGAAGACCTCAGGGCCCTATACACAAGAGGGACAAGCTTCGTTCCTGTCTTTGCAGCCTGATCACCCCCATTTATTGTGGCCCCAGGGAAACACAAAGAATGGTTCGTAGCCAAGGATAGTGGGAGTTGCTGTTTAAGGGTGGGTCCAGATGCTTTTGAGATCAGCTGAGCAAAAGGCAAAAAATGAAACATCAGCAGGGCACCTGTGGGTGAAGCCTGGGAATTCCTGGAGAAACAGTTTGCTGTAGCATGCCAACAGCTAAGTGCTAAACTTGTGGCATTCTATACTACAGATTATGACTCCTGTGCTCTTGACATGGAAACTATTTAAAGCAAGTATCACCATTCAGCAAGTTTTTTAAAAAATACTTTTTCACAACTATTCTCATGAGCAACAGCTTCCCTGTGAATCTCCTTGGATGAATTAACTGTGCACATGCCCCCAAGAAACTAGGTGAGTTAGCCTGCAGCGAGCAGTTACTAGATACGAAGCAATACATAAAAGGCTCACATGAGTAAGCAGTTACTAGATATGAGGAAGACATCTGCCAAAAGAGTAATTTTTATTTTAGAATGGTTAATATTGAATGGTTCTTGGAAGGAAGACAGGCGGGCAGGCAATCAGCTTTCAGGACTCCTGTTTCTGGGGGGCGCTCCGGATCCCTAAAAAAAAGCCGTAGACAAAAAGCAAACTGGAAGGTTTGCCTGTTTCCCTTCTCCTGTCATCTATAACCAGGCATCCAAGCAACATAAAAGAAGTTTCAAACCATTGAAATATAATCTTGCAAACAGGTGAAAGTGGTGAGGAAAAAATAATATAAAATGATTATTTTGCTGGGTACAGTAGCACGTCTATAATCCCAGCAACTTGGGAGGCTGAGGCAGGAAGATTGCAAGTTCAAGACCAGCCTGACCATCTTAGCCAGACCCTGTCTCAAAATAAAAATTAAAAAGGTCTGGGAGTGCAGCTCAGTGGTAGTACACCCCTTGGTTCAATTCCCAGTACTGCGAATAAATATATAAATTTAAAAAATAATTATCTGTTTTCATAGCAATTCATTCTGGCTAACTATGCTTCTGGTAGAAGTATAAATATACAGTGTACCAGAATTCACATCATGTCTGAATTAATAGCATAATTGTTTTTGAGAGCTGTGGACCTTCCAATTATCTCTTCTGATTTGGAAAGTATGGAAGAAGAATTCTGAGGGTGTATTTCCCCATGCTCTTGTCCCTTATTTCCCCAGGATATGCAAAATAATACCCCTCAAAGACAGCCACATCCTAACCCCTGGAACCTGTGAATATGCTGGGTTACATGGCAAAGGGGAATTAAGGTTGAAGGAGGAATTAAGTTAATCAACTGACATTGAAATGGGGAGATTATCTGGGATTATCCCAGTGGGAAGGTCATAAGAGGGTCCTGAAATGTGGAAGAGGAAAGCAGAAGAGAAAGGACCAGAGAGAGAGAGAGAGACAGAGAGACAGAGAGAGAGAGAGAGAGAGAGGAGAGAGAGAGACCACTGTGGGGACTTAACTAGCCTTCGCTGGCTCTAAAGATGGGAAGGAGCCAAGAACGGGGGTATGCAGGCACTTTAGAAACTGGGAAGGAGCAAGAAAACAGCTTTCCCCCTGGAATCTCCAGAAAGAAAGACAACTCTGTCGATATATTATTTTTAGCCCAGTGACACCTTTTTTTGAATTTCCAACTATGAGATAATAAATTCGCTACTTTACGAATGCATTATCTCTTCCCAACTCTGACTCATACATAACTCTAGAGTTCACCCCTCTCTCTCTTCCTGATGGTAGTAGTTCCCCAACCTTGGCTGCACATTGGAATCCTATGTGAGGCTGTCAAAAGACTGAATCCTGTTCTTCAAACCCAGAGAGTCTGATTTAATTGGTCTGAGGACAGCCCAGGAAGGAGAAATCTGAAAAGTTCCCCAAGACAATTCTAATGGACAGAGGGGTTTGAGAACCACTGTCATTAGCCCCTTGTTGTCTTGATAGTTTTCAGTCTTAACGTCTGAATCACTAGAAAAGGTGAAGAAATAGTTTTCAAGTCAAGATTTCAGCAACAAAAAGCCACAAAATAGATATGGCTGCCAAAGACGCTTCAGCCTCAAATGCGATCATTAAGTAGCTGGCTCCAGAATCAGTGATCAGTGGCAATGTCACCTTCCTGCAATCAGGAGGATGCTACCGTGGGGAAGCTGCCCATCAGGAAGTGGCACAGACGTGCTGTGATGGACACCAGCAGGAGGGATGCCTGTGTCAAGCCTCTTAGCACCCACCAACTTGGTTACACAGTAGCGTCTATATTAGTGCTGCTACAGGAGAAAGAAAGGGAAAAAAACACCCTTCACGACTATAATTCCTAGAAGAAAGCAAGAGCAGTGAGAACACAGCTTCTACCTCTGCCTTTCAGGTCTTGCAAAAATGTGTCTAATTGTCTCCACTTACATGGATCCCAAACCTTAGCTACCAGAGAGTCCAGAAAAAGTAATTCTCTACTTTCTAACTTCTTCAGTTGTGGAAAGTCTTCCAGAAGAAAACTTGAATGAATCTTGAGTGCCAACCCACCATAAGTTCTATAGGCTGTTCCTCCCATTATTTAATGTTCAAAGTTACCTTCTCCATATGTTTAAATTTCTAAGAAATATCAATATACCTGTTTCTATACAAAAAAAAAAAAAAAAAATGCACTTACCACCCCTCAAAAGGAGAGACCCAAAGTCCCCTAAGTCTCTGAACCTAACTCTGGGTATTATTGATTCCTTCCCTGGTTCAGTCACAATTTCATCATAATATTCTATACTGTGCAAATTAACTTACAATATTTAGACCATCTGTAGACCACTTACAAAACTGTGAGGAAAAGAGAAAGGAGATGAGGAAAATTGTTAATACATATAAAATATGCATAACAAAGCAAGGAAGAAAATATTTTTAGTTGTGATAGTTCTCATTTCAGTCACAGGCTATCATTGGCATTTATAACTTTTTTCTTACACAGCTCATTTTAAGTTACTTTCACCCTCAGTCAGCAGCACAGCTGGACCAGGTTACTTACCTGTTGGAGTTGTCCAAGAATCTAAGCCTTTGGTGATCTTGATTATACTAGATTTCTATAGCCTTCCATTAAATATAATATATATATATATATATTAAATGTATAAAGCTAATATAAGATAACCTTTACAACTGAGTATGGCACTACTTGGAGTTGCTTCAGAAAATTCCTTGGATTCCAAAAACACTCCTCTCTAAGGGGAGGGGGATGTAGCTCAGGTAGAGTACTTGACTAGAATGTGTGGGGCCCTGAGTTCAATCCCCATCTCTGCAAAAAATAAATAAATAAACACTCTTCTCTGTGCTGTCATAACACAGGAATCCTATTTCTCATTGATAATTGGGAGCAATCACCTAGCTGACGTAGTAGTGACCTTTCTTTTGCCTTTTGGTTCGTTGACACAAGTTTCCCAAAATGATCAGTGGCAATCTCAAACTCCAATTCAATGGGACAAACTGACATCATGTGACTCCCAATACTCTGCATTGAGAATGATGCAACGTGGGTTAGATGGCATTCTTGACAAAAAAGCACACCGCGAATCTAATTGTGAAGAAACAATCTGTCATACTGGAAAGAGACTTACAGACATCTACAAAAAAAGACAGCATGTCCAGTTTATCTTCTCAATGCATGCCCTATTATGAACAAATTTGGGTCACACCTAACCTCATATTCTGTGCCCATTCTACAACTTCCACCCACATCCCTCTTCCCCATTCCTTTTTGATATTAATCTGCCAATATTTTTCCTTCCAAATCCCTGAACATCCAGCTAATCCTTGCCCATTAGCCTTTACCAATGAATCTGCATTGGCCTGGAACTCTGAACACTTTTTCAGGCAACAATCACAATGTCAGTCTGTGGAGATGTCCTTGCCCCATTAACTTCAAGGTTACTCCTGAGTGAGGCTAGAATGCCATGTCACTTGATCACTTGATGCAAACATATCATGTTTGTAGCTCCACAAGCCAGACTTGATTTTCTTTCTTTCTCAGGTAACGTTCCTTGGGCTATCCCAAGAACTGTAGGTACTGATCCAGTCGTAGGTGATGCCCTGGGACTGTGCCTTTAAGACCACTTGATAATGCAGTGTTGAAGAATGAGAAGACCCTTTCTTACAGCATGGTTCATCAGATAACACCAGCTTGCAAAGGCAGCTCATGAGATGCAAGCCAGGCCTGTTTCTCAAAGGGGGAATAATCAACTGACAATGCCATATGACTTTACTCCACAGTCCTAGGGAACCGCATTGTAATCTCCTAGAGAAGCTGCTACAGTCTTCATGCACCTCATCTAACATAGACATTTTAGCCATTAGGTCTGCTGGGTTTTTAGGGCTGAGTGGCAGGGCTTCTTGATCTGCAGTCTGGACCATCTGAAAAGCCTTTTAATACTTTGGGTCCTACTCAAAGCTGGCAGCCTTACAGGTCACTCAATAAATGACTCTGAACAGTAGATCTAAATGTGATAAAGATACCTATCAACTTGTGCCTCTTTCCTAGCAGAAGGTGCAAGAACTGGTCTTTCACTTTGGATGGAATATCTCAAAACACTCCAGATCATTGGCCTTCCATAAACTTTACTGAGGTGACAAACTTACATTTTTATGATTTTTTGAAAATCATGAACCAAGAACACATGCTATTTCTTTTATCATTCCGTCTTTGTCATTAATAGAATGAGCCAGTGTGATGCTCTATGGCTCTATGGTGTGACTATCAGTGTCTCTGCAAACTAAAATTGAACCAAGACCCTGACAGTTGACACACCCAGAGATAGGGATGGTAGGGAAAATGGATTACTATCTCTGTGGGGTAAAAGACAACCAATTCTGGTACTCTGTACCAACTAGAACAGGAAAAAAAGAGAATTGCCAATTTTACAGCTCCATACTAGGTACCAGAAGCTAAATTGATTTGACATCTAGAACAATCAATACAACTGGAGTCACCATCTGATTAAGTTTACAGTAATCTACTGTCAATCTCCAAGACACCTAGTTTTTCTTAAAGGCCAAATAGATTGGTTAAATACAGATATGAACGGGGCGATCCAAGATGGCGGCCTAGAGGGAGACTGCACCCCCAGTCGCGCCAGAACCCAGGAGTTAAGAAGGGGAGGCACTGAGAGACTCGGACTGAAATAGAGCCACAGGTGAGTCT
Organism: Sciurus carolinensis; assembly: GCF_902686445.1. Taxonomy (NCBI): domain Eukaryota; kingdom Metazoa; phylum Chordata; class Mammalia; order Rodentia; family Sciuridae; genus Sciurus; species Sciurus carolinensis. Next base: position 31,499,788 of record NC_062218.1, read on the forward strand.
GCCCACTGGGTAAAGCTCGTCCCGGGTGGCAGGCCCAGATAGAGGTGGCTTATCGGAGCCGGGCAGGGCAGCTAGAGTCATCCACAGGCAACCCTGCACACTCCGGCGGTGGGCCCCGCCCACACAGCCAGCTTCTCCAGGTTCTCGGAACGGAACTGGCCCGCTAGTGAGAGCCTTTCTGACCAGAACAAGCTCCGAGTCCCGGAGCCACTGCAGCGCAACGTACTCCGGCACACAAGAAGCTTCAGGGACCAGGAGAGGGCAGCCAGAGACCTCCCCAAGTAGCCTGGACCCCTGCGGTGGGAGGTGCCTTTCAAGTCTAGCTTCTCAGACCAGACTGCCCAGTGAGAGGTTTTCTACATAGAACCAGCCACAAGTCCCCGAACCAACGGAGAGCTTCGATCTGCAAGCAGTGTCTGGGATCAGGGCAGGGCAGCCAGAGACCTCTTCAGGGGGCTCTGCCCACTCCAGCTGCGGGCTCTCTTCACGGGGCAATCCAAGATGGCGGCCTAGAGGGAGACTGCACCCCCAGTCGCGCCAGAACCCAGGAGGTAAGAAGGGGAGGCATTGAGAGACTCGGACTGAAATAGAGCCACAGGTGAGTCTGCCCACTGGGTAAAGCTCGGCCGGGTGGCAGGCCCAGATAGAGGTGGCTTATCAGAGGCAGGCAGGGCAGCTAGAGTCTTCCCAAGGTAGCCTTCCACACTCTGGCAGTGGGCTCCTCCCACACGGCCAGCTGCACGGCGCAGGCCCACAGTGAGAGCATTTCCGCACAGAACCAGTTCCAAACCGTGGAACCAGTAGGGGGCTAGGGGCAGTTTTCTTCGGATGCGCTGCTTTATCAGATTCCTCCAAGACATCAGGCTACTGAAGGCTGGGAGGTGATACACTGGAAATCTACCGGGACACTATAAGCCAATAGCGGAAAACTGCAATATCTCAGGGTCCCACTGACAGCTGACCAATATGAGAAAACAAGGGAAGAAAATGTCCCAAGCAAACCTAGATACTACATCAATAAAACCCAATGACAGCACAGCAGAAGAAATGTCAGAAAGGGAGTTCAGAATGTACGTAATTAAAACGATCAGGGAAGCAAATGAGGAGATGAAAGAGCAAATGCAGGCATTGAAGGAGGAGATGAAAGAGCAAATGCAGGCATTAAATGATCGCACCAATCAACAGTTAAAAGAGCAAATACGGGAAGCAAGAGATCATTTCAATAAAGAGTTAGAGATACTGAAAAAAAAACAAACTGAAATACTTGAAATGAAGGAAATAAACCAAGTTAAAAACTCCATAGAAAGCATAACCAATAGGATAGAACACCTGGAAGACAGAACCTCAGACATTGAAGACAAATTATTTAACCTTGAAAGCAAAGTTGGCCAAACAGAAAAGATGGTAAGAAATCATGAACAGAACCTACAAGAATTATGGGATATCATGAAAAGGCCAAATTTAAGAATTATTGGGATTGAGGAAGGCTTAGAGAAACAAACCAAAGGAATGAACAATCTATTCAATGAAATAATAACAGAAAATTTCCCAAATCTGAAGAATGAAATGGAAAACCAAGTACAAGAGGCTTATAGAACTCCAAACATACAAAATTACAACAGACCCACACCAAGGCACATTATTATGAAAATACCTAACATACAAAATAAAGACAGAATTTTAAAGGCCGCGAGAGAAAAGAATCAAATTACATTCAGAGGGAAACCAATAAGAATATCAGCAGATTTTTCAATCCAGACCCTAAAAGCTAGAAGGGCCTGGAACAACATATACCAAGCCCTGAAAGAAAATGGATGCCAACCAAGAATCTTATACCCAGCAAAACTTACCTTCAAATTTCACGATGAAATAAGATCCTTCCATGATAAACAAAAGCTAAAGGAATTTACAAAAAGAAAGCCAGCATTACAGAACATTCTCAGCAAAATATTCCATGAGGAAGAGATGAAAAACAACGATGCAAATCAGCAACAGGAGGTGCTAGCCTAAAGGAATAGCCAAATAAAGGAGAAACCAAATCATGTCAAAAACAAATATGAGTCAATTGACTGGGAATACAAATCATATCTCAATAATAACCCTGAATGTCAATGGCCTGAATTCATCAATCAAAAGACACAGACTGGCAGATTGGATTAAAAAGAAAAATCCAACAATATGCTGCCTGCAAGAGACTCATCTCATAGAAAGAGACACCCATAGACTAAAAGTGAAAGGATGGGGAAAAACATACCATGCACACGGACACAGCAAAAAAGCTGGAGTATCCATCCTCATTTCAGATAATGTGGACTTCAAACCAAAACTAGTCAGAAGGGATAAAGAAGGGCATTACATGCTGCTTAAGGGAAGCATAAATCAGCAAGGCTTAACAATCATAAATATCTATGCCCCAAACATTGGCTCATCCACGTACATCAAACAAATCCTTCTCAATTCCAGAAATCAAATAGACCACAACACAATAATACTAGGCGATTTTAACACACCTCTCTCACCACTGGATAGATCGTCCAAACAAAAACTGAATAAAGAAATTATAGATCTCAACAACACAATCAACAATTTAGACTTAACGGACATATATAGAATATACCATCCAACAAAGAACGAATACACTTTCTTCTCAGCAGCACATGGATCCTTCTCTAAAATAGACCATATTTTATGCCACAAAGCTACTGTTAGCAAATACAAGAAGATAGAGATACTACCTTGTACTCTATCAGATCATAATGGATTGAAATTAGAAATAAATGACAGAATAAAAAACAGAAACTTCTCCAATACCTGGAGATTAAATAATACACTATTATATGATGAATGGATAACAGAAGACATCAGGAGGGAAATTAAAAAATTCTTAGAAGTAAACGAGAACAAAGACACATCATATCAAAATCTCTGGGACACTATGAAAGCAGTACTTAGAGGAAGATTTATTTCATGGGGTGCATTCAAAAAAAGAAGTAGAAATCAACAAATAAACGACTTAACACTACAGCTCAAAGCGCTAGAAAAAGAAGAGCAGACCAACACCAAAAGTAGTAGAAGACAGGAAATAGTTAAAATCAGAGCCGAAATCAACAAAATTGAAACAAAAGAAACAATTGGAAAAATTAACAAAATAAATAGTTGGTTCTTTGAAAAAAATAAACAAAATTGATAAACCCTTAGCCACACTAACAAAGAGAAAGAGGGAGAAAACTCAAATTACTAAAATTCGGAATGAACAAGGAAACATCACAACAGACACAAGTGAAATACAAAACATAATTAGAAGCTATTTCGAAAATCTATACTCCAACAAAACAGAAAACCTCGAAGACATCAACAAATTTCTGGAGACATATGAATTACCTAAACTGAACGAGGAGGACATACACAACTTAAATAAACCAATTTCAAGCAATGAAATAGAAGAGGTCATCAAAAGCCTACCAACAAAGAAAAGTCCAGGACCAGATGGGTTCTCAGCCGAGTTCTACAAAACCTTTAAAGAAGAGCTCATTCCAATACTCCTCAAACTATTCCATGAAATAGAAGAGGAGGGAACCCTCCCAAACTCGTTCTATGAAGCCAATATCACCCTGATACCTAAACCAGACAAAGACACATCGAGAAAAGAAAATTTCAGACCAATATCCTTAATGAACATCGACGCAAAAATTCTCAACAAAATTTTAGCAAATCGCATACAAATATATATTAAAAAGATAGTGCACCACGATCAAGTGGGTTTTATCCCAGGGATGCAAGGTTGGTTCAACATTCGGAAATCAATAAATGTCATTCACCATATCAACAGACTTAAAGTTAAGAATCACATGATTATTTCAATAGATGCAGAAAAAGCATTCGATAAAATACAGCATCCCTTCATGCTCAAAACACTAGAAAAAATTGGGGTAGTGGGAACATTCCTTAACATTATAAAGGCAATCTATGCTAAGCCCATGGCTAATATCATTCTAAATGGTGAAAAACTGAAAGTGTTCCCCCTAAAAACTGGAACAAGGCAGGGATGCCCTCTTTCACCGCTTCTATTCAACATCGTCCTTGAGACTCTAGCCAGAGCAATCAGACAAACCAAAGAAATTAAAGGGATACAAATAGGAAAAGAAGAACTCAAACTATCCCTGTTCGCTGATGACATGATTATATATTTAGAGGAACCTGGAAATTCCACCAGAAAACTTTTAGAACTCATAAGTGAATTCAGTAAAGTAGCAGGTTACAAGATCAATGCTCATAAATCCAATGCATTTTTATACATAAGTGATGAATCTTCAGAAAGAGAAATTAGAAAAACTACCCCATTCACAATAGCCTCAAAAAAAATAAAATACTTGGGAATCAATCTCACAAAAGAGGTGAAAGACCTCTACAATGAGAACTACAGAACACTAAAGAAAGAAATTAAAGAAAACCTTAGAAAATGGAAAGATCTCCCATGTTCCTGGATAGGCAGAATTAATATTGTCAAAATGGCTATACTACCTAAAGTGCTATACAGATTCAATGCAATTCCAATTAAAATCCCAATGATGTACCTTGCAGAAATAGAGCAAGCAATTATGAAATTCATCTGGAAGAATAAAAAACCTAGAATAGCTAAAGCAATCCTCAGTAGCAAGAGCGAAGCAGGGGGTATTGCAATACCAGATCTTCAACTCTACTACAAAGCAATAGTAACAAAAACGGCATGGTATTGGTACCAAAATAGACAGGTAGATCAATGGTACAGAATAGAGGACATGGACACAAACCCAAATAAATACAATTTTCTCATACTAGACAAAGTTTCCAAAAATATGCAATGGAGGAAAGATAGCCTCTTCAACAAATGGTGCTGGGAAAACTGGAAAACCATATGCAATAGAATGAAATTAAATCCCTATCTCTCACCCTACACAAAACTCAACTCAAAATGGATCAAGGACCTCGGAATCAGACCAGAGACCCTGCATCTTATAGAAGAAAAAGTAGGTCCAAATCTTCAACTTGTTGGCTTAGGATCAGACTTCCTTAACAGGACTCCCATAGCACAAGAAATAAAAGCAAGAATCAACAACTGGGATAGATTCAAACTAAAAAGCTTTCTCTCAGCAAAGGAAACTATCAGAAATGTGAAGAGAGAGCCTACAGAGTGGGAGAATATCTTTGCCAACCATACCTCAGATAGAGCGCTAATTTCCAGAATCTATAAAGAACTCAAAAAACTCTACACGAAGAATACAAATAATCTAATCAACAAATGGTCTAAGGAAATGAACAGACACTTCACAGAAGAAGATGTACAAGTAATCAACAGATCTATGAAGAAATGTTCAACATCCCTAGTAATAAGGGAAATGCAAATCAAAACTACCCTAAGATTTCATCTCACCCCAATTAGAATGGCGATTATCAAGAATACAAGCAATAATAGGTGTTGGCGAGGATGTGGTGAAAAAGGAACACTCATACATTGCTGGTGGGGTTGCAAATTAGTGCAGCCACTCTGGAAAGCAGTGTGGAGATTCCTCAGAAAGCTTGGAATGGAAACACCATTTGACCCAGCTATCCCACTCCTTGGCCTATACCCAAAGGACTTAAAATCAGCATACTACAGAGATACAGCCACATCAATGTTCATTGCTGCTCAATTCACCATAGCCAGATTGTGGAACCAACCTAGATGTCCTTCAGTTGATGAATGGATAAAGAAACTGTGGCATATTTATACAATGGAATATTACTCCGCAATGAAGAATGATAAAATTACGGCATTTGTAGGCAAATGGACGAAATTGGAGAATATCATGCTAAGTGAGATAAGCCAATCTCAAAAAACTAAAGGACGAATGATCTCGCTGATAAGTGGATGAGGACATATAATGGGGGGTGGGAGGGGTTAGCATTAGGTTTAGGGTTAGGTTTAGGGTCAGGGATAAGGAGAGCGGTAAGAATGAAGGAAAGAAGGACTGTATAGAGGGAAAAGAGGGGTGGGAGGGGTGGGGGGGAAGGGTAAAAAAATAAACATCATTGCCCTATGTAAACGTATGATTAAAAAAAAAAAATACAGATATGAGAGGAATCACTGTCCAGGCACTTATTAAAACCTTCTATGGCCAGGCACAGCGGCACATGTCTGTAATCCCAGTGGCTCAGGATGCTGAGGAAGGAGGATTGTGAGCTCAAAGCCAGCTCGGCACCTTATAAGGCCCTAAGCAACTCAGTGAGACCCTGTCTCTAAATAAAATATTTTAAAAGGGCTGGGGATGTGGCTCAGTGGTTAAGTGCCCTTGAGTTCAATCCCCATTATAAATAAATAAATCCTTCTATGACAATGCTAATCTCTACAATTTCCTTAGGATTATAGTATTTTTGTTTGTTTTGCTATTTTGGCAAGTAGTAGTAGTCCCAGCTCCACTTGACCCTATTGGCTCTTCATTCTTGCAACTCAAATTAGACCTAGGATCTCTAGATATACAGTATTTTTTAATCTCAAGTATGATCCTGGTAGACTGGCCATCTATTCTTTTCTAGAAACTCCATGATCAATTAACACCAACCAAAATCAAATTGCCACACTGGTCCTGCTACCAGAAGCCCATTCTACCTTGCTTCTGGAACTCAAGCATTGCTACTGGGCGGTCTTCTGCCTCTCCAGCATCTCCTACCTTCCCCACTGACCTACAGAGGGCTCCACAGCAACACCGTTCAAGAATATGCTTCTCACGGTTCTGTTCTCAGTGACTTAATGAAAAAGGCATCCGTGGTGGGTAACTGGGTCACACATGAAATATCTGTTCAAATACTTATTTTTCCTAGGTATCTGGATTTCTCCCCCTAGGCCATACAAAGAATTTCTGACACCTCAAGTTCCTTCCAAGTATGCCATAATTTGGTCCTGTTTCAGTCAATCGGCAGGCTGTTACAATCATTCCCAGCTATACCAACTAGAAAAATGAGTTCAGTGTCTTTAGGAAATGCACCCATGCCAGTAAAGCAAGATAGATTTAAAATTTTTCTTCTTCCTCTATGACCTAGATTCTGAAGATCCATCCCACACCTATCCTCCAGGCTTTTGTTGATTTAAATGAGCAAAATCTTTCCATTCTTCAGGTGTGTAAACATTTGCCTAAAGCTTGCCCTTCTGGGGCATGTTGGGGTTGGACTCCAATTACAGGTCTAGAACAATGAGTGGTGGGAGAGAGAAGCAGGAGGGAAACAGGCATCCCCTTGCAAGGATCACCTTGGCAGGATCATTACACAGTCTCTACTGATGAACCAGCTTCCTCAGACAAGGGAAGGAGAAGATATTTCTACTGGCCAGGGAGTTCCAATGAGGCTTTGGGATTTGTGTATTCGAGTTTAATTGAACCCCCTCAAATGGTCCCATTTCAGTTCTCAGCATCCCACTCTTTCCCAATTAATATCCAAGCATTTTCATAATAGATCGAGTGATGCTGTGAGTTTAGACCGTTAATGTTAAATATCAAGCCACAGGATCAAATTGCATCTGATTTTAGAACGCTTCAGCATTGCAACTACATGAAAGATATGATCCTTCTATGAAGTTACAGACACTCTCTGGTCCTCTGATTAGGTCTCGTAACAATAAATCTTAAATCCTTAGCACAACCTTTTTTTTTTTTCTTAAGTTCCCCAATGTAGGTAGAAACAACCCTCTAACTCCGTGGTCCTCATATTCCTTATTCTCACCACAGTGGTCAACAGACACTCAGGCAAGCCTGGCCTCCACTGGGAACTTCAATCCACGCAACCCATGGATGATAAGAAACTATTTTACCCCTGCATGTCATGCAGCAGTCAGTATTCCACACTCTAATGCTAATCTAATCAATTCTCCCTTCAAACACAATCAAGTCAGAAAAAAATCCAGATTTCCAATTTCTTTAAAGTCTGTTGCCTGTAACCCTTCTGGTGCCAATAACAGCCATAGTCAGGGTTTGGTTGAAGAGCACGTAAGCCATTCTAGCAAGTTTGAGCATATAGAGGCTTATTATCAGGGACTAAAAGTTCACTGAATCATTGGGAAAGCCAAGGAAATAGACTAAGGTGGAGGTTTCAGAAATAACTTCCAAAGCCACATGAAGATTTGGGTCACCAAGTGAGCTCTTGGTTCATCCAAGATTAAGAAATGGCTACCTCCTAAACCACAATATGACTGCCAAAGTCAGAAAGCCACCAGAGTGTGGGAGCTGTCATGGAGAGGGAGCTGGCTCCACCAGACCAGACATGCCTTAATCTTTATCTGCAGAATGAGATCCCTACGACCCACCTGTGGACACCCGCAGACTTAACGCTATTGCTGCAGTAGAAACACAAATGGCAGGACCAGTTGAAGCGCAGTGGTAGAGTTTGCCTAGTGTATGTGAGGCCCTGGGCTCCAGCCCCAGCACTGCAAACGAAACAGAAAGAGCAAAAGCAAGGCCTCCAGCTCATTTCTGCCTTCCCAACCTTGCACCAGTGCAACATAATGGTGGAGGTTTAAACCACGTCCAGAATCTGAGAGCAGGGAATCTGGGAAATGTGGTGTTTAGCTCCCCAGACTGTGCAGTTACAGAGAGGTGTATTAGGAGGCGGAAGAAGTGAACACGGGGGCAGATCTACTAAACCTATACAAACCCCAAATGCTGAGTTCTAGTCTTCAGTTCTAACTCAGTTTACAACTAATAAGTCCACAATTTACTATTTTTGTATTGCCCATACACCTGGTATAATCACTTGACAGCTACAGGTAAACTACAGGTTCCCATTGCTTGAATGATTGCTTTAAAATGTATTATAACAAAGGTAGGTTTTTGTACTGATGCTTTACTAGAAGTCACTGGAAATGGATCCTTCACCCAGCTGCAGCACAAAATATTTGCTGTTTATCTTGAAGAGATCCCAGAGGGGCTTCTGAATCATCCATGTAACAGTAAATGACACTCAGTAGTATTGTAGTTTGAAGCACATTGTACAATATACTCATTTGGAAACTGATATGGGGAACCAAAACACACTTTTTTCCATTCACTTCCAAAAACAGAGAGTTTACTGTCTTACGTAAAAGCAGTTCCATGGCCTCTTGCCTTAAAGTCAATAATATGCCACACAGAATTCCAGTGGGGATGACCAGTCTATCTTCTCCAAGATATCCCCTTTCTTATCTTCCTTTCAGTTGTCTTGAAATGCCTAAGATCTCTAGAGTAATCATTCTGCCTGAAACAGAGAACATCTTTGTGTCTCTCAAAGGAACTACAGGCTCCTTCTTCAAAGTCTGCTCTATGCCCAAGACCTATTGGGGTATATAAATATCCAATTCACACAGGGTGCCAAAGTGTTGAGCAGAACCCACCCCTTGTATAGCCCACCTACCGGCTCAGAATTTGGGAGATCAAAGGTCATCCTACTCATCTCCCTGCCTTCAGTCAGGACTTTGCAAAATCACTTTCAATCTGCAAGAAACTGATTGTGACTTGCAAATGACATGAGACACTAACTACCATTTTCTTTTCAAATCAAGTTTCTCCTGTTACTTCCCAAAACATCGATTGAAAGAGAAAAGTAGCTAACGAGAGTGAAAAGGTTCAGTTTCAGAGCATCAAAGTGATCTTGCCAAGGCCCATGAGAATCCTGAAAAAATGATATTTACTCAAAAAGTTAAGGATTTAGGAGGCAGCACCGGCCCAGCAATGTAGCACACATCGACATGAGTAAACTAGATCACTCCCAGCAAACGAAAAAGAAAAGAAAGGAAATGGAGATAATCATTCTAGTAATTTGATAACTCCTCGCCTCCTGAATTACTGCAATAATTGCCTCAGTCCTTAGTGGAGACTGAATTACAGACTTAGTAGCTGCTCTGAGCTTGGATCCTAAGAGTAATCTTAAGGGTACAGTAGTCTTCTATTTCTACATTCCTACTGAAAATTTCGTGCTCTTTAACAATGTGTGTATAGCTCCCTTTTTCTTCTCTCCTTAAACACATTCAAATCCCAGCTTTTCTCTATTTCTAATTCTCAAGCCTTGTCTATCAAGTAGAGCCAGGTTCCCCCAGGGTATTGGCTAGGATGGAGGTTTGTGGCTCCAAAGGAAGGTATTTACTGTGGCATTATTTTAAAAAGGACCCCTAGAAAATTGACATCCTTTTTTTTTTTTTTTTTTTTTTAAATTTGGCAATACTGGGGATCGAACCCAGGGCCTCGTGTTTGCAAAGCGAGCACTCTGACCCATAGAAAATTACATGCCGTTTCTACTGCTTTATAAGAAGCCAGGGAAAGAGTAAGAGAAGTTGCCCATGATTTCCTGCTAGAATCTGCTGCCTGTCCTGCTGCTTTGTGACATCTGTCCTTGTCTTCCAACTCCTTCTCCCAGTATACACCAATGGGAGTTTCAGCAAATTCCTGCCTTTCTGACCTAATTTGTGTCTTGCATTCTCCCTATAGTTATTATTCATTGTAGAACAATACACACACACACACCTACACACACACACTCACATTCACACATAAACACACTTTGATCTGTCATGACCCCAATAGTCATAAAGAATAACAGTTTAGTTTTGGAGCCAAGTGATGTAGATTCCAGTTGTGAAGACATTTATGAACTGCTGGGCAAGTTCTATGCCCCGATTTCTTAATCTGTACAATGAGGATAATAAAACATCTAGTTAAAATAGTTGTTTATGAAGATTAAATGTACAAATGCTAATGAAGTATTTAGAAAATAATGTCTGGCACAAGGCAGTACCCAGTACACGCCGGCTGTTATAATTATGAGATATGACATCTAGATGGTGTATTGAGTAACTACATCCTTTACCTGTCCTAACAAAGAATAAAATACTGAGTACTGCCCATCCCCGGGCCCTTAGAGGAAAACAGTCATAGGTTTTTTTGTTTTTTTGTTTTTTTATTAAGATCCTATAGCTGACAGTCATTGAATCGAAGATAGAAAAAGCCCTAGACAAAGGTGGCCATCTCTACGTAGACATGCACCAAGAAGACCTACTGGAGATGCAATGTGATTGGAGAACTCCACACTGCATGGGGACACCCCAACCCCAGAACTTCACCTTGGAAAATCCGAATACACAAAAATGAAAGGAAGAGAGTCCTGCTTGCAAGGCGGTGAAAAGATGAGGCCATTACTAGTGGGGCCAATATATTCCAAATGACAATGACTCACGTTGTTACCCATGAAGCAGCTGTGCACTTAGGCCTGGGGACGGCATCAATGCTGACATAATTTCCCACATTTCTTTCCTTCTGGTGTATCTTTCTCTTAAAATCTACCTCCTAAGCAGTGTTTTCAAACTTCAGTATTAGAAGGCATCTGTGAAATTTGTTAAAATGTAGATTCTTTTTTTAAAAAAATTTTTTAAATTTTTTTTTAGTTGTCAATGGACCTTTATTTTACTTATTTCTATGTGGTGCTGAGAACAGGGAGAATGCAAGACACAAATTAGGTCAGAAAGGCAGGAATTTGCTGAAACTCCCATTGGTGTGTACTGGGAGAAGGAGTTGGAAAACAAGGACAGATGTCACAAAGCAGCAGGACAGGCAGCAGATTCTAGCAGGAAATCATGGGCAACTTCTCTTACTCTTTCCCTGGCTTCTTATAAAGCAGTAGAAATGGCATGTAATTTTCTATGGGTCCTTTTTAAAATAATGCCACAGTAAATACCTTCCTTTGGAGCCACAAACCTCCATCCTAGCCAATACCCTGGGAGATCTGGCTCTACTTGACAGACAAGGCTTGAGAATATGTGGTGCCTCACACATACTAGGCAAGCACTGTACCACTGAGCTACAACTCCAGTCCAAAATGCAGATTCTTGGCTTCCCTCTCTAGATATTCTGATCTGATCAAACTGGAGTGAGTCTTCAAACAGGGCCACTATTTGTAGCCACAAACATTATTCACTGCCCTCTTCCAGGGGTATAATCATATTGATCAGGATGTGAATCCTCCTGAAAGCTGTGCAGTACACATACCACCCAACTGAATGTGGCAGTCCTGATTAATTCTCACGTAAGTGGCTCCAGGTTTATACTAAGAAGTACTGACAATATATTCTACCATCTAAGAAAGAATCCAGAAAACACTAATGCCTTTCTGACACAATACATACCCTAGTCACTGCTCATACCACAATGATATCTATAAGGGCTGGAAATAGAGATGGAAACGGTTAGGCAGAGAAAGGACTAGAACATTCATGTTTCATTATATACAGAAAGGTTCAGAGAAGGGCTGGGAGTTTAGTCTAAATTTGTGTCCCTTCTGAGTGCTACTGGCTGTGAAGCTTTCAGAATGAAAGCAAATTCAGAGTTGGAATTAGTTGCTGATGCAAACCTTACAAGGCCCTGAGGCTCTGGCATTATGCTCCTGGCTCCTTAGCCCTATTTTAAAATGCTGTTTTCCCAGCTCCAATAATTGGTGAAGGTCTCAATATAATTAGGGAGTAGGAAGACTCCACAGATGCCTGAAAACCTAATGGTGCTTATAGAAAAAGGATTTAACATCTACCCAGTGAGCTCAAGTCAAGCTCAAGTCAACAGGTTTTTGCTGAGCATAGTTAGGTGCTGCTTAGATAAAAGGGAATCGGAAGACTCAATCTCAAGCTACCCAAGGAGACTGGTGTCTCTCATGGGGAGGGGGATACAATTGAAACGTGTAAAGACATTAAAGGAGACAGAAGAGAGCATGGCATCAGGTTCTAAGTTACTTACTTTTAGAATTCAGAAATCCCAGAGAACATGGCGGCTACCTGATGCCACATGGAAGAAATTCAAGAATATTCTCAAGGGCTACTTTCACAAAAGGTTTGAAGAGTTTGCTCAGTTTTCTGCCAGTTGCATTGTGCTAGATTTGGCTTGTGTCCACTTTGCATTCTCTGGACCTAATATTTTACTCCTTTTGTCCCAAACAAAATCTCACTTCTGCTTCATGTTGCCTGGGGCTTCTTAGACACCTGACCTGCGACACCTGTGGGAACCACCCAAAACTTGTACAGACTTGGCAGTACGAGGGAGTTAACATCTCCGGCGTTCCTTGACCACTCAAGGATGGGAGCTGGGGATGCCTGTCCCCATGGTGACCCTGAGGGCCCAATTATGAGATATAGATATTTTTGTAGTTCTCCAGGATTCCCAGAAGGCTCAGGCCTCAGTTTCCTACAACTGTGACCAAACCTGATAACACAATTTTTTAAGTATTAACTTCCCTTCTTCCATGTCCTCCATATCCTCATCCTCTATTCCAGTTCCCTGAGATCACTTCCTAAAATAATCTACCTGCTCACACACCCTTGTCTCAGGCTCTACTTTCCAGAAGAAACTCTCTGAAGCTAAGACAAGCTCTTAGAAAGATGGTGATTTCTATTTTTTAGGACTTGAGAGCCAGATGCAGTGGTGACAACCTATAGTCCCAGTTACTTGAGAAACTAAGGCGGGAGGATCACTTGAGCCCATGATTCAAGGTCAGCCTGGGCAACACAGCAAAACACTGTTTTAAAAAAAATGGAATAGCTTATGCTCAGATTACAGTAAACTCAGACATAGAGTTTTCCCACAAGAAGTTTGCCATCTCAGGAAAGTGAAAATCAAAATGTACTATTTTCTTGATTTGGAGGTTTTTCAAAACTGAGATTATCTTTCATGAAGGTCTAGGATATGAGGACAAAAAGCAGAAGAAAACAGTTTCTATTTCCTAGGGCCAGCGCTGTGCTGTGTTTGTATATTATTAATTGTTACATTAACCTGAGGAGATAGTTAGAATCATCCCTTTTTTGGAGATAACAAAACGGCTCGGAGAGACCAAAAAGTAACAGAATTGGGACTTGACATCAATCTAGGGACCCCATAGCCTATATCTTGCCTATTTATTGATGCTCTCTCCCACTATCTAACTCATGGAACTTGGTGCTTCTCTCAAGTGTGTCAATAGAATTTGTTGATTTTTTTCAGATGTTGAACTAGAAATCAGTAATCTACAAAATTGGCATTTTTTTATTGTAAACAAATGGGATACATGTTGTTTCTCTGTTTGTATATGGAGTAAAGGTGTACCATTTGTGTAATCATAAATTTACATAGGGTCAAAACTGGCATTTTAATACCTCCTGGTTGAGAGATTGAGTTGGCCCTTTAAAAAGAGTGAGATCCCAGAACACTAGAAAGTCACTTGTATCTGTCTGCTACGCCCAGAAATGCAAAGTCAGCCTCAGTTTGAGAAATGCAAGGCAGCTGTCTGGCTGATAGTCAACACAAAGCATTAATCAGGCCCACTGCAGCCCTAGACTAAGCACAGAGTAGGTACACAAGAAACATTGGCCAAATCACTTAGAACCCTCTGAGAGCCATAGCTCCATGTTCCTGTAAATGCTTGCCAAAGGTAAACCACTGACATTTCTGTGTTATTGATATTGTGTCCCACTTGTGCCTTTTACAAGTGAGCCCTCAGAATAATAAGGATCTAAATGCATTTATTAAAGTCAGTCAATAACATTATGAGATGGAGAATTCCTTGTGTTCATACAGCTCTTGGAGCATGATAACCCACAGCTCTTGAAGTTATCACTCTCTCTCGCTCCTAGATCCCTGCAGCTTTATGTCATTATCCTCTGAGGTATGCTGATTTTGTGTTTATTTGCTGATTGATCGACTTTAGTTATTTATTCTTGATTGACAAGTCAATGCAAAGAGAGTGATTCAAGTGCAGGCCACTGAAATCTTGGATCCACATTCAACTGCCTTCTCTGGTCTCTGTGAACTATGTCCTGCTCAGAGCTACTCTCACCTTACATCCCCCAGCCCTGGTGAAGGAGGAATCAGAAGTTATAAAACCATGAAGAGAACACATGCCACCCTCATTCATTCATTTGTATTGACTGAAACAGAACTACATCATTTCCACATAAAGAAAATTTGTTTCTTTAATAACTATAACCAGTTTTCTTGAGCACTAGAGTGTCTGGAATTTGAACTCTACACAGTGTTTCTCAAACTGCGATCTTTCAACCAGCTACATCAGAATTCCCTGGAAGAACTGATAAGATTATAGGCTCCCGAGGTCCATCCTAGATTGCTGGATCAGAACCTAGTTTTCGGGTTGGTTTTTTATAAGGCCCTTCAGTGTTAACTAGTCACGTTGCAAGTTTGAGGTCCCTTAAACCTTTGGAGACTTGCACGACCTTAAATGACCAAGCAAAGATTTCACTGGTGCACATTACCTCTGTCACGTCCAGTTCAGAGCTCTGGACCCAGTTCTGGCACTGGGTCACCCAACCCTCCTTTATTATATGAATTTTGAGTCAATGTATTGGTGAAGGTGAAAAGAAACTGAGAAGAGAAGTTCACCAATGAACTATGAGAAGAAAATCAACCCAAAAGTAGACCACAATGGAAGTCACTATAAATATATTATGTCTTTCAGTTATTTCCCACATCTGTGCATAACCCTCAGAGACTTCCCTGTAAATACCTCATTTTGGTTCCAAAGCTGTAGTTATTCAATTTAACTTTGAAAGTATGGATGAGTTAATCTCATTAATTTCCATTGAGAATATAGGAGATAATAATACTGTGATAATAATACTTCCTTATGTTTGCAATGTAATTTATGGTTTCAGGCATCCTTTAAGGACAACATCTTATTGAAACTTTGCATTGTTGGAGATGATAACTTTTAGACTAGTAAGTTAAGCAGCAAGATGGGATTTGTTTATCTCCCCCAAATCATTTCTTCCCAATACACCAAAGACTTGAAAACCACATCAGAAGACAAACTTCTGATTGCTAGGATGTGAGAAACAGGCAAACTCTGACTTACAGAATGAGTATCCAAAACAATCCTAATCTCCACATATATAGCCAATGGCTATAAAAAGAAAAAAAAATCATGATTTGCCAGAATGAAAACTAGCTCCTCTGAGTCACTGTGTTTGAGTACATAAATTTTGTTAGTTAAAGTACCTGCCACAGATCAGGTTCTAGGAGACATATTATGTCTTGAATCACTTCCTGAATGTATTCAAATTTGCCTACCAAAGAAAGGTTCACTTTCAGACATAATGCCTTTGACCACAAATAAAGTCTCTACCATCTGTTTTCACACTAGGAAAATGCTATTTGGATTCAGTGATGAAATAAAAAATCGTATTCACATAAACCCAGGTCTTGTTCTCATACCCTATGATATCGCCTGCTGGAAATTACAACAACTTTGTTAATTAAGATGATGAAGTGAGAACATATGTAATTCAAGAATATTCCAATACCTCCTCCTACATCTCCAAACTATTAATATTCACATTGCCCTTGTTTTTTATATACATATTGGCAATGAGAGTTTTTTATAAAATGTCATCATTTTATTAGACACTGAATACTTGGGAGGGTGAAAGATATTGTCTCTATTTTTTTTTTTTTTTTTTTTTTTAGCTCTGATTGGGGTTTTTTTGTACCAAATACTTGAAAGATATCTATTAGCAGTCTCTTATTGAGATGGGAAAACAGGCAGATTAGAACAATATAAACTAGAGAAAGAAGTTGAAGTCTGTGTAGACAAAAGACACTTCACGGTCATGGTTAATACAGGTAGTTCTGGATCCCTGAATCCCACCCCACTGACAACTTCTGCTGTGGCACAGAGACAGGCACTGTTCAAGGGAAGATGCAGAGTCTTCAACACAGGCTAAAGTGTCAGCCCCAAACTCTCAGCCCTACCCCAGGGAGCTGAGCTCTGCGGCCCCCTCCCCTTCCAGCACCAGACCCAGAGTAAGGCAGATGGAAGCCCTGCTACTTGCCTTCTCCTCAGCCCCCACTGGATTCCTGGTACATATTTTAGTATTTTCCCTCCAGAGAAGGAAACATACAGACGTGTGAAAATGTGAGCACATCTTTCCATGCTTCTATTCCCTGGCCTACCCACAAGGACTTCCAGAGGAGCTGGGGGATTCTCAGGCCTCAAGGGGCCGTGTGCCAGACTTTCCATCATTAGCACATGGGAAGGCAGGCGCTGAAGAAAGAGCACCTGGGGAAGGGAAAAGAGGCAGAATGGTTCTGCTTACAGTCTCTCCACTTCTCCTAGCAAGAGCCCCACCCTCCAGCATGCTGCCCCATTTAGTGTAAGTCACAGCAGCATCCCTTTTCTTGGCATTGGGGGGACAAGGACTCTTCATCTTTGTGTCTTTGAAACTTTATCAGGCCAACAGTTCAGGGCCACACCCAAATCAAAAATGCTTTTATCATCCTTACTGCTGACCATGGTCCCAACATGTTCTCAGGAAGAATATTCCAGAGTCCCAAATTAGTTTAAATATGTGTTTCACACCAACTCTCACATCTGCATATAGCTTTCCATGTCACTGTTTCCACCCTAATTTAGACTTTCAAATTCACATACATTAGTACAAGAGATTATTACTGGATTCCTTAATTTACCCATCAACTGCTCTCTCAGTTTCGAAATGACTTCTCCTAAGAATCATCACCTTGGTCAAGGCATCTTTACCAAACTCCTGCATTTCCCCAGAGCCAACAGCCTGTGGTAGAGGGGAAGGATCAGAGCACAGACTTCAGAGCCAGTCTGCCTGAGCTGCAACTGGTCTCTGACCCTTAAAAACCTATTATTTTAGGCAAGTTACTTAAACTTTCCGTGCCTCAGTGTCCTGATCCTAAAATCAGATAATATAGTACACACCCCATAGGATTGATCTGAGGATTCAATGAGTTAATACGGAAGAGTTGGGCACTTACCAAACACCCAGTAAGTGGTAGCTATTATTACCATTGTTACTGACTGTGAGCCAAACTCCCCCCAGCCTGCACACGCCAGTACTGTGCCTGGAACTGCACTCTAGAGACTGTAGGTGCCATCCTGGGGCTGCCTAGGAGCTTCTGAAACTAATTAGAACCCCATTTAAAGTGATAGGCACGCTGGCCAGTGAGTCATTCTCTGCTCTAACGGAGTAAAGATTTAATTTGAGCCAAGATCCTAGAAGAAATACAGAAAGCCAGGGAGGAGAGGTGGTTTTCTTCCCTCTGCTGCTCCTGGGGACACATGGTATGCTCTAAGCAGCCAGAAGGGAAGATTTGAGCTGATTATAATCTAATGAGGTTGCCAAATCAGTTTTACTTTCCAATACAACATAATGATTGGTGAGTCTCGCGGGCCCAAGCCAGGATTATTTTAACTGGTAGTGCTATCTGGGTCAGGCAGTTCAGCCTCTTTGCTGAATACCCTGGGTACTGTCATCTTCCAAGCCAGAATAGAAGCCACCTTTGCCACTGAATAGGTGGTCATGTGCATGGTGTTTGGAGGGCAAATCTGCTCTAGCAGGGGACTATGGCGTGGGAAAATGAAAGGAAGAAGGGAAGAAAGGCAAACTAACAGTATAATACAGGAAAAACAGAATAATACAGGTGGAATAGGAAAAAGGGGTGGGGAAGATGAGAAAGGAAGGAAGGGGCAGGGAGGGAAGGAGGAACAGAGAAAAACAAGAGTAGAAATAAAAAGAACTGAGTACTAGAGGACAGAGGCATGCATGTCTAGAGGAAAGAACTAAAACTAGCCTGGGTGCTAGATGGACCCTGAAGACTTAAATAGACAAGACAAATAAGAGAGACTTGCAAAAGACCACAAGGACACTCCTTTGTATTCCAAACAATGTCACTTGCAAGTACTTGTTAATAAGCTCAGTGAAGTGCTAAATAGAAGAATGATCTGACAGATTAGAACAATGTCCACCAGCCAGTTGGATTCTTGAAGTTGAGAGGCCTCTTCTTCAGCCCTAGCAGGTGGCTAGAGTTACCTGGGACTTACCCCAATGCTCTAGTTCCATATGCTTCTTGGGAACAGGACTCGTTCAATATGTTTGGCAGCCCCAGAGAAACCCAGGGCGTTACTCAGAGGAAGTGCAAATCAGTGCTGGTTGGGCCCAAGTTTAGTAGAAAAGGGTGGAGCCCCAACAACTCCAGACTTTTTGCCTGTACAAGCAGAAGAGGCCTTGTTAGCATCTGATACACTTCATCTTTTCCTCATATGTGAATTACTTCATGAAATAAGGATACGCCAACAGCTTTCTTTTTCACCTGCAGAGTCAAGAACAAGGATCATGTTCCCAGGTCGGTTTATCCTTCAGGTACCCACTGCCCCACCCCAAGAAGGAACAGAAAACCGTGGAGACAGGAGAAACAACCAAGTGGACATTGATTTTAGGCAATTTATTTCAAAACCTGAGGAAGTTTGGAACTTTTAAATAGGCATGAGGTTGAAATGGATGGATGGAGACGGATGTATTGATTGAAAAGGGGCGGGGGTGGTGAATGATGGCATGTATCTTTAGACTGGAGTGCACGGCTCAGTTTTCTTTTGCTCCTCCTAAAGTTTCCAAGCACAGCAATGCAGTTGCCCCTTGGTTTGTTCTGGGGCTTCGTTAAGCCTACAGCAGTGACTGTGACCTAACAAGGATTTAGTCCATGTACAGGGAGACTGGGCTTGGTCCTCACAGGATTCTTGAGTTTTCCCACTTCTCTCCAAATCCAGGGCCACCACTCCAATCAGGCCACCCTCGCCTCTGCCCAACTCCCTTGCTATGGCTCACCCCTGCCCTCCTTTTAACCTGCTTTGCACACAGCAGCCAGCAAGGATGGCACTTCCTATCCAGGTCCCCCTTTCACTTACTGTACCCTGAACTTTTCCTTAGCATTGTCCACAGTTTGTAAATATCTGTGTGAAATTATTTGAATAATCCTCCCTTCCCTTGCCCATAAGGGCAGAGACCGAGCTGGTCATAACATCCGTAGTGCCCAGTGCTATGCCTGCCCATAATGTCTAATCAGAAGCTCACGGGTGTGTGAGAGGAAGTAGGAGTGAAGCACAGTTGCCAATCAAAGGCCTTTGGGGCAGGTGACTCTTAGCTAGCCAATCAGAATCCTCTCCTGAGTTGTAGCTAACAGAAGCTGTATGAAGCTTTCTGTCTGGAGTTGGTTCTCCCAAAAGAAGATCCCAAGTGAACGATTCAGGTGCAAATGCTTAATTAAGGAAAGGTTCTGGGAAGGAATCAGTAAGAGAGAGAGGAAAGCCGAAGAGAGAAGTGAGGGAAGCGGACATGGAATCCGGCAGAGGTGTAGGAGGCTCCATGGGTGCAGCAAGCAGCCTTCTGGGTTCTTGGAAAGGAAAGGTTAGGTTGGCCAACATGAAGACTGGCCCGGATGTCCCTAAAGTGCCTTCTTCCATCTCCTTGTCTCTACCTGTGACCACGAGCTCTAGATAAAAAGCCACCGAAGCCCACCACCCAGGGTTTAGTTCTAGCTCACTTTCCATCTGCCTTCTCAGATTTTCTGCCTTGGCTTTCCTCAGCTGAACCCACAGATCTGCATTCTGCTGTTTTCCATCTGCACTGGGTAACCTGGCTCCAAATGTGGGGCAGCAGTTGCAGACATTCCAGTACACACAGACCACAGAAACGCTGCCTACCCCATCCCTGACACAGGGCGCCTGGTTGGTGCCTGGGTACCTTCCTGGGAGGAAGGTCAGAGGCTCAGAGGCATTACCCAGTTCCAAAGCCTATGCTTATTTGGACTTTTATTTAATAACTCATCTCAATGAAGGAAAAATCTGGAAGTCCAAAACCTCCTTTTTTTTTTTTAATTAACTAGAAATTTTGGAGGATTTCCTCAATATTTTCACCTAACAACTTAAGTGACTATAGGGGTGATCTACCTTTTGAAAATTCACTGCTGCATTTCTTTCCTTCATCTCCACCAATGATAATATGCACTAGTGATTATTCACAGCACTGTGTCAGGATTCAAGCATTCCCTCATACATTTTTCACTCAAGCTGGGAAAGGATCATTTCCCCAAAGTCACATAGCAGGTAAGTGGCAAGGTAGAGATTTGAACCTGGGTCTCACTCCAAACCCATCCTCTTAACTAAGGCAGTTCTGATGGCAGCAGTGGGGCATCTTATGAAGCTACTCCTGAACCATCCACCCCACCCGACACCCACACTCAGTTCTTCAAGAAACTTAGGTGATTAGAAACCAGAAGCAGCAAAATTCCCCGCCTCTCAAGCCATCTACAGCTGCAGTCTCTGCGTGACTTATTCGGCTGCTGAACCTAAGCCCTTTATATTTTCCCCATCTACTCAGAACCGGCACCACCCCTGGGCCTTTCCATTGCTGACCTTCTGCAGGAAGATCTTTGGAGAGCTTCTTCATTGTTCTCGAACCCACCCCCTCTCTGAAGCCTCATCTGGGTAATTTTATTCCTTGTATCTGAATTCTGTCTATTGACTTGGTACCCCAGACTCTCTAGGATTTAGATCATGCTGTGGTGTTGTCAGCCCCCAAGCTGCACCTACTCAATATGTCCCTGATGCTCTTTGCCAGTCTTAGAAATCATAGCACTCTGTCCATCTACAGGGACCAGTCTTTCTCTAGGACTGGAACTCCCACCTGAGGTCTGGAGAACAATCCAGATGCTATTTCTGATTTGTTGAACTGGACTTTCTTCCACTATGCTTCCTAATTTATTACCATGCTTAACTGGGTCATATCACCTTTCTTCTCCACTATGAATTTCTATTCATGATATCCTTTAAGGCCTATGCAAAACTGGGATAGGAGTTTGCAGTATTGCTAAGAAAAAGGCTACTTGCCCATACTGGCGGCTGTCCAACTTTCACACACTTTGAGGCTCAGATTCATCTGAGGGAAGATTGAAAGGCATAAGCCAAGGCAGATGTGGGACTTATGTCTGGGACAAAGAGTCCTGGGAGGAGTTGATAAAATGAATCTGAAATGCTACATGTCATCTGCATTATTGGCAGACTCTGTTTCAAATATTTTTACATTCAAAGCATTATTTTTAATTCCAAAATTCACAAACACTTATTCTTTTTAAAAATTCAAATAATCCTGAATTTCAGAAGGAAAAAATAGAAGCTCCTGTCACCCTATCCTACTCCTTTCTCCCGCTCAATCCCACTCCCCAGGCAGGTTACTAGGTTAGTGTTTATCATTCCAGATTTTTCCCTATGAATATACAAACTCATATTTTTTTACTATGTAGACTTTTCTGCAATTTGATTTTTTAATTGAATAGTCTACTGTAGCCTATACTCTGGGGACATTAGCATACATTTGTATGTAACAAATACACACGCGCACACACACGCACACACACATATGTATATATCTGTGTTAGCTTTCCATCACTGTGACCAAATACCTGAGAAAAACAACTTAAAGAAGGAAAGATTTATTCTGGCTTATGGGTTTAGAGATTTCAGTCCATGGTTGGCTTCTCTTTGCTTATAGCCCTGGGGCAAGATGGAGCATCATGGAGGAAGGGTATGATAGAGCAGAGCTGCTCGCCACATGGTATACAGGAAGCATAGAGAGAGGAAGGGGCTGAGGTCAAGGTATTCCTCAAGGGCATGCCCTCAAGGACTTACTCCCTTCAACCAGCTCCCAACTTCTGTAGTTTCCATCACCTTCCAATAGCCCATTCAGTTATGAATCCACCAATGGTTTAATCCACTGATGAGGTTAAAACCTTCGTAATCCAATCAATTCCCAAAAGCTTCCCTTCTGAACACTGTGGCATTGGGAATCAAACCTTCAACACATGAACCTTTGGGGGACATGCCATATCCAAGCTATAGCACTACCTCATTTTTTAAAATATAAACATCTTATGGGATAAAGTAGTCCTAATTTGTTTAATCAGAATGTTATTGCTGAGTAGTAGGAGGTTTTTTCCATTTTTGTACCATTGCAAACAAGGCTGCAATGATCACACATGTACATATATCCTTGAACATAAGCATGAATAATTATATAGAATAAATTCCAGGAAGTGAGATTGCAGGATAGCCACTGCAAAATTGCCTTCCAAAGAGTCTAATTGCCCTCCTACCAACAGTGTATCAGTGAGGGAAAAGATTAGTTTTGCAAATCTTCCTACAAAGTACTTTTTGCCAAGAAAGGGAGGCAGAATTGCCATTGGGAACCAGCGTCATCAGTCAGATAGCCCTGAAGTGTATCAAGTCTCCAAGACTGGTTATCACGGGATGAGCAAAGGAGTAACAAAGTCAGGGCCCAAGACTGATAGCGGGTGAGTTGCCAGACTGAATCTAGTGACTTGAGGGCAGTCCCTCCTTGGGAATTCCAACTCGTGCCATAGAAATGGTGACTGTTGTTTAAAGGGGCTGTACCAGGCTGGACAGGTATAACTCCATGCAAATCTCACTGCCATGAGTACAGATCTCCAGAATTTTTTATCTTAACCTATTGGTGCAGGGGCTGGGGGAGCAGAGCTTCCTGTTTCTATGGTTCGGTAGAGGTGACACTACCATGTACCCTCGGAGGTTCTGTTTACACAGAACATTACCCCCACTGCTCCTCTCACCTGAGGGAACACAACACACACCACACTCACTGTTTCTGCTTGAGATCTGAGCTGAACTTGAGCATGATCCAGCATCTGGGGTCATCCACAGGAAGAAGGCAGAGCCATTGACTGAGAAGTCAGAGCCTGTGGTTGAATCCCAGTTCTGCCGCTCAACAGCTGTGTGGCAAGTTAAGTCCTTAGAGTCTTTTCTGGTAGGACATGTGGTTAAAATCATTCCTCAAAGGTTTGTCACGAAATTTAAACAGGCTGTGACGCATCTGACAGAAGATCTGTCCCGTGGCCTCTGCTCATATAAACCCCTTCAGAAAAATATAATTCAGGATATCCCATGGGCTGCAGAATTAGATGCCATATCTGTGAAACTAAAGGAAAGTATGGAAAATTCAGTGACACCTCAGAAACCCACAATTTACTTTCAATACGACCCTTAGATTCCCATTCCCATTCTCTAAAATGATTCTGCGAAAAAGAAGCAAGGGAAAATCTTGAGGCACTATTTCTCTTCCTTGACATTAATTTTCATAACACACAACTCTTGATTTCAAACTATTGTCCACCCCAAACCATTAAAGGAAAATGTAACCCATGTTTGTGTAAAAGTCACCTCTTTTTAAACTTTTGGACCTTTACAAAGATATTTCATGGAGGGGGAGGATTTAAGGGTTGACTAGTTAATATTTTAGCAACAAATATCAGAAAGATCTCAGATTAATTCAGAATTTTTTCCTCTTCAATTCTACTTAAGTGAATAATCATTCCAAGATCGACCACCAGAGGGCACTAATGCAAACTGAGTCACAAAATCAGAGTATATTTGACCTTACTAGCATCAAAATACTCCTCCTTAAATGAAATGCCCCCCTTTTTCTTGAGCAAAACTTTGAATACTAATATCTCACACTAGCACTAACTGAAAGTAGCAAACTATCTGGCTATATGCAATCGCAGGTATAAAAGCATCTTACTCTGGATTAGCATAAGTGCTGTCTCATTAAAAGTAGCATGACATTTTAAATAGAGTGGAACCCAAGAACATGTTCAAAACACCCATGCCCTCATCTCTGGGGTTCACGTCTCTGCAGTCTCTGGTCCTTGCTGTTTGAACCACTCCTTTGGATTTAGTGTCTAGTAAGCGTCAGTGAGGCTACACTGCAAAGGGAAGGGTATCTGGACAGGTGAAGCTGGATTTGAATCCCAGCTTCTCTAAATAATAGTTTTCTGTCCTCCAGAAAGTCTCTAAGGTTTCAGTTTCCTCACCTGTAAAATGGAAACAGAAAGGGTTTGCAGAGCTGTGGTGAGGTGTGGGAGGTTATGCTGATGACCGTGGCACATTCTGGGTACCTAATTCGATGGTGACATGTATGGGGATTACATGCAGGATTCATGTATAATGATGGTAAGAAATAAGTGCTATTATTTCTATATGACAGCATGGAAACTGAGGTTAAATAAAAATCACAAAACTAGCAAATAGCAGGGAGGGGTACCAAGTTCCTGTTATTTTGATTTCTCATACTGCTTCCCCCTGGAGAGCAGACGGACAGGGTATATTAAGCTTCTTGGCACCTCCAAGGCTGACAAACACGGTAGATTCTCAAGAAATGCATGGTGGGGTTGATTAATATGCAATGTAGCAGTTTCTAGAGGGGAAAGTGAGATAAATACAATTTGCTCTGAAAGATCAAAAGGATTTGACCAAAGCAAGGTATTGTTATCATTATTATCCTTATTACTATGATTAAATGCAGCACCGTGTTGGCAGATTGCAGGGTAATGATACACAGAGACTGTAATTCAGTCTAAAAGGTGATAAACTTCCAGGAAACAGAAAGAAAGGAAATCTGAGCTGGAGCCCAAGGTAGCTCAGTTTCTGAACTAGGACAGTAGCTGAGCCTGGGCAGGGAGACCAAAGGCGGCACTAGGGCACATTCACAGATGAACTGGTCAAGGATGGAGCAGGTAGCCAACCTGGATGAAGAAAGGCAGGCAGAGCGACAAGGCACAGGAAGCAGATTCTGCTAACAACGTACCATTTCCGAAGGGCAACGCATGACCCGAGCAAGCCCAGTGAAAAGTCTGAACTTGAAGTGGCCTCGATTCTGAAACCCATGAGAAAGATGTAATCATTGTTTGCTTCCTGGCCTCGGGCTGCCACCCATGCCCCCGCCCCCACCACGGTTCCTCGCAATCAGGGGCTGCCTAGCCCATCTTTGTATCCCTAGTGCTGCACCTAATAGCTTGCTCAGAAACTCTCTGCAGCCTGAGAAATAAAAGGCCCCACACTCCCCGCCAGCAGCACAGGAAGAGGCTTTGCCAGCATCTGTCCTGACGCATCAACGTCAAGTGCTTTCAGCAGCAGCACCCTCAGAGCTCCGGGACCTGTGTTTTCTTGCTGCACAGGCAGTAAGACGCACAGGCCTGCCGCTACAGCAGGCCAGACAGAAGCTAATTACAGCAACTGAACCTGCCATGACTAACATGCTTATTTAATTTCAAATGTTTGTTTGTTGACCTACAGAAATCAAATATAGCGGTCTCATGGGCCAGGCCTCCACTGGGGCCCTGGGAGCAATGTCTGTGTGCAGAGCAATTACACAGGCCTGAGTCTGGGCAGGGGTTGGGTTGCATGGTGATACCTGGAATGGAATCCACTCTGGAAAGATGTCAATTCTGTGGGGAATGTGGTTCAACTTGGGCACGGAATGAAAGGCATGAAGCTGGCCAGGGGAAGGCCCTTGGCCGGCAAGGGCTCTCCAGCAGGAAGGTAATTTGTGGGAGTAATGACAGCTCCCTTCACCAAGAACTTACTTGGTATCACATCCTTGATGCACATTATTGCATCTGTTCTGCCCACCCTTAGGAGACAAATAAAATTGTTTCCATTTTACAAATTTAAAAAAAAAAAAAAGTCTCCAAGGTTAAATAAATTGCCCCTGATCATATCGTCATAGTAATGCAGGTTGAGCCTCCCTAATCCAAAAATCAGAAATTCCAAATGCACTATATTTTGAAACTTTCTGAGTCCTGACATGCCATCATAAGTGGAAAATTTCACACCTTTTCTCATGTGATAAGTCACTGTGAAAACACAGGTGCATCGCCAGTCAAGATGGCATACACCTGTAATCCCAGCTACTTGGGAGGCTGAGGCAGGAGGATAGCAAGATTGAGGCCAGCCTGGACAATTTAGCAAGACCCTGTCTCAAAATAAAAATAAAAAGGACTGGGAATGTAGCTCAGTGGCAGAGCATTCTGGGATTCAATCCCTAGTACTACCCAAAAAGGGGGATATACTAAAAATATTGTACAAAATTGCCTTCATACTGTGTGTACAAGGTGTATATGAAACATAAATGAATTTTGTGTCTGAGGGGTTGGGGTTATAGCTCAGTGATAGAGTGCTTGCCTAGCACGTGTGAGGCACTGGGTTCAATCCTCAGCACCACATATATTTGGGGGTATCTATAATTTTTAGCTGAGCACTTAATATAATACCATTTAGTCCTCATGCTAATTCTGTGAGGTAAATATTATTATTAACCCCATTTTCCTAATGAATAAACTGAGGCTAAAGGAGATTAAGTAATTTGTTTTAAGATATTGAGACACATGGTCTGACCCCAGCGCTCAAGCCTAAAATCACTATGCTACTCTCACTGTCTGGGCTGGATTTCATGTGATGATAAAGTGTCAAATTAAGATTCAAACCCAGCCTATCTGGTCTTAAAGCCTGTACTGCTTTCTAGCTCAAGGTTATTCAATTCCCCAAACGGGGCTCTTCTCTAAGAAGCAGCAAGCAATGGCCCTGTAAGTGTAAGCATATTCACCTAGGTTGCTATGATCCAAGAGGAGTCCAAGCAAGATTTCAAAGGCCTAGAAGCACATGGAACTGGAAGGAGACTAGAATGAGAAGGGAAGGGCTCTTAAAGTTAAAGCACACTACCCAGACCAAGCATCCCATCCTGCAAAGAGGCGGTGAGTTTCCATCCGAGCATGGGAGCTTGGGGCAGCCCTCGTTCATTAATAATAATAATGCTAATGACTACTGGTATTTACTGAGCATCGAGTATGTATGGGACACTGTTCCAGGCTCCTACATGTCTCCTCTCATCTATTATAACTTTTACATACAAGAAAACAGAGGCTCAGAAGCCTGGAAAACCTGCCCAAGTTGACTCAAGCAGGAAGGGTCAAACACAGTACCAGGAACTACGTCTCAATCTAGAGCCGCCAAGCTGGGCTCTTTCTGCCATTAACGTCACCAGGGGTGAGCCCATTGAATGCCTCGGTTAATTAGGTTTCTTTATCTGCAAAATGAGTTCATAAGTTCCTTTCTTCTACAATATGGAATGTATTAAGGCATTTTTTAAAAAGAAAAGTGTGTCAAAGACTTTAAAGTTTTCCAAGCTGTCAATAAATTCATAATATTCCTATCACAGAAGGAGGCCACACCTTTCAAGAAGACAGTCACAACATCAAAAAGATACATCTCTGTTGTTTATTGTCATCAGTTGAACCCACAAAACCTGAAATGGAATTGTATCATGTCGCATGAAAATATGGTCACCACACCACACACACACACACACACACACACACACACACACACACACACCTTCACTGTCCTATAATTAATGGGGATTCCTGTCTTCAAAGAAGTGGGCAGGTGTGTGGACTGAATAGTGTCAAGTAAAATTCCAAGATGCATTATAACTCCTCTGCCCCTGCAAGCTTTTTTGCCCTAAAGAATCAGGGAACTCCTAGGGAAATCCTTAGAAGATTCAGGAGGATTATCAAACGAAACTCCCTGCTTTGTTGAATGCTTCGAACATAGTCATTACTCATGAGTCCCTGAAGTCCACATGACCAGAAAAAAGGACTCTTGCTCCTGTAGCTTCTCCCCCCATAGGAAGAAAAACCCAAATGGTTCATGATTTGCCAGCTTCAGGTGAATTTAAGAAACACATTTAATTCACATTTGCCTCCCTCAGAGTCACAATATCAAGCAAAAAATGCTAGCAAGTATTTATTTCTTCTAAAACAAACAGTTCTAAATATTTTCATAGACCACCAGAATCTTGTTATGAATTTAACAAATGTGGACTAAAGCCCACATATTTAGCTATCCTGCATGATGGGTTTATTACTCCATACACTGCTAAATCCCCGGAGAGTGTCATTTAATTAAAGGCAGAGAAGTCTTCATGGATAGATTTCTAATTTACCGTTTCTATGTCAAGAGTCTCAGAGGTCTCATTTCCGTTCAGAAAATTTTACTGCCACAAAAAGAGAGATTAATGAAATTAAATGACTACTCTCCTTCCTAAGAATCAGACCTGCTGGCTCATACCTGAACTGTAGATTTGGGGCATAGGTCAAGAGTGCACCCTGTCTACAGGGAAGCCCCCTTCCTCCACTACCTTAAGCACACATGCACCAGCAACATTCTTTAATGTTTAAATTCCATACAGAGATACCACAGCAGGGCTATTGGAACTGCAATGCCTGAAACTCTTAAGAACACATTTCTCCATCCCATCTACCACCAAGGTAGAGATTCTTGTAAAGCTAATGGAAGCCACTGACTTCAAGATGTGAAGGAAACTCTAGGGCTCCTCATGGAGGAATAGGTGTGGTGTTAAGTCCGGGGGACAATTCCAACTTTGGGTTCTCGTGTCAGGTTTCTGCATCTTTCAAAGGAGCTCACGAGATTGTGTAACCTCTGGGGTGCAGCGTTGGACGGCTTAGTAGAGAGAGTGAGCCCTGATCCCCCTCTTGCCTCACCCACCCTGCCTCCAACATAGTTTACCTTAGTCTGAGGAACCGAAAGACTTAGTTTGTGAAAAGGCATCTTAAATAGAGCAAAGGTTTGTTTATTGAGTATCCTGTTGACCAGAGCATTGTGGGATAACTGGCCTGCTTACAAATGCACGATTATTATTGTTCTAAACGATCGTTTTTGAGGTCCTCTGATCCTGTTGCTTCACCCAGCAGCCACTCGGCATCTTGGAGCCTGTTTTCCCAGTAACTCTGGCTGTACCTCCCCTCTGGTTTTCACTGCCTTCTCTCAGGTGAGGACTTCATCATCGCTCTCCTGTTCTGCCATCATCTCTCCTAACTGATGCCCTCAACAACACATGGTGTGCATCACATGCTGCTGTTACTTACGCAAAGAACAGGTCCAGTTTCTGTCATTCCTGTGCCCCTGTCATTCCAGTAGCCCCTGACTGCCCTGCACACTCCTTGATCTGCCATTGTATCTTGTGCACCAAACGATGCCCAACACCTGTCTTTCCAAACTCATTCTCCACCTCTCCTCTTACATATCTTTCTGTGATTTTCTACCTTCCACCCTTAATTCCAGGGATACCAAATCACCTCCCTGTTCCCATCTCTGCCTATCAGAATCCTACTCCCATCTTTTCAAATTCTACTTCCTTCTTGAAGGTTTGCCTGACCCAAACTCATCTGCTCCTGACAATATATACCAGATATGAAGGGACCCTGCTCTGAATCCACATCGCACATTCATATTCCTAAATATGCCACCCTCTCCCAGCAGGAGAGCTCGTTGTGAACTCGCCCTAACCACACACCACTTAGAGAAGCATACTCAAATTTGTATTCTTACAACGTTTGCACAGTGCTCTGAGCATGTGCCAAGTGCTCAGGAAACATTAGCAGGTATATCCGTGCAGGCAAACAATATATATTTGTTCTGCTTTCAAGAAAATTTGGAAGATTTTTAAAGTTTCATACTTACTTATAAAAGATTTTAAGACCATAATTGTGCTAAAAGGCTCAATAGTATATGATACGATTCAAAATAAAATAGTTACTCAGTTGAAACACCTTGCCCATAAGAGAACCAGAGTTGGATGGTGTGGATTTGATGATTCTAATGTGCAATGCTGTGAATGTGCATGTGAATGCTGCTATTTAATATAGCCCAACAGTCTGAAGCCAGCCTTTTCTAGAGTCTCCATCTCCAGTCCTTTGTCCTTTTCCTCTGAGGAGTTTCTTCATAGGTCTTTTTTTTTTTTTTTTTTTAAACTCAAGTTGGTACTGAATTTTTGGCACTTACAAATCTATCACTTTAAAAAGGGAGCTCAAAAAGTAATAAGCAGGCCCAGATTTGTGTTCAGTGCCCAAAAAAATATGCAATTTCTCTACTTTAATCTAATCCAGCCAAATGGCCAGTCCAATGCACAACATATGTCCAGCCAACTGGTTTGAGTCCATGCATTTAGTTCCTTCTGTAGATTAATGAGATTATGGCATTGTTTAAAAGAGGCAGAAAATGCTAATTTGACATCTACCATGATATACTTTACAGTTTGGGGGGTTTCTGCATTTTAAGACATTTTTAATTACTTTGTTATGCTGTGCCAATGCAGACCATATGCCCATTCTTGTCCCTCCACGGCTGTCTCCATAGTCACCTGCACATTCCCAGGCAGTACAGGCTGTTGGGACCTTGCTTATGACAGCCTCTGTCTAAAAGAATCAGAAAGCAGCCTTCTCCTTCCACCTGCATAGGAACCTCAAAAACCTTAAAAAGTTTCAGAAGAAAATAAAAGTCACCTACATATTCAGAGCTGAAAGGTGAACTGACCTGAAAACTTACTTCAAAACGCTGGAAGTTCACCTGGATTTAAAAGATAGCCAGGTACATGGCTCTATAAACACTCACCAATGCTATACATTCCCCTGTGACTTAGAAAAAAAAAAAACCGGAATTTTAATCATGTAATGTACATTATCTACATTTAAAAAAATCATATGTAGTTCTGCAATTTATCACTGGCTGTGTGCTATTGTGCTGCCCAGAAGGTGTTGTGGATGATTGATGTGACATGTGCTAGCATGCAGGAGATTATTCCGTTCTTTGCAAATGTTTCTGAGCACCCGCAAAACTTCAGCAAAGCAGGGCTGCATCTTTCTTCTTTGATCCTCAGGAGATCCTGGGCCCCATTACCATCTCTTTGGATGGTGATAAGCTTTCCATGGAGGGAGTGCTCAGGATGAAGGGCAGCTCCTTATCCATCCAAAGTCTTTCCTATTAACATCTCTTTGGAGCTGACAACTAGAATTTCAAAAAATCAAAATCAAAATTTACTGGTGCTAATGAGAAACCTCAGTAGCTTGATACTTAGGAAGCACCTATCACGTTCTGAGTGTGTTACCTAAATGAACTCATTTAACCCTCTAACTATGAGATAGGTCATATTTGTATCATCTCTTTCGGATAGATAAGAAAATAAGGGTGCAAAATGTGAAATATCTTGCCCAATGTCACTCAATTGGGAAGTGTTAGAGTCAGGATTTTAACTCAGAAGTCTGGGATACAATGTACCCTTAAGTCACCACATGACATGAAAAGAATAGGATGAGCAAAGACAGCACCTCCCTGAAAATACCAAGATGGAGAGGACAAGCGTGATTTTCCAAATTCTCTTGAGCACCTATTGAAAATGTTTTGTTTACCAGGAAGGTGTCTTAACATTTTGGGGTTCCAAAATACGAAATAATGGTGTATAGATTTAGTTAAACATTGGCACGATGGCAACTCTCCAGCCAGGAGGTATAAGGGAAAACAAATGCAAAACAAAACCCAGACATATGCACCTCGAATCCACCCGCAAGAACACAAATGGCAGGGAAGAGAATGGAGCTCTTTCCCACCCAACACCTGCTCCTCTTCCCAGGTGGGAACCTGGTGATTTTGCTGGCGGAATGCGGCAAAGGGCTCCCAATTGCACGTGGAGCCAGCAGCTAGCTTCTCCACCTGCAGGAGGCGCAGTGCAGAACTGCAGCAGACAGAAAGCAGGAGAAGAGTGGTCAGGAGGCCAGCGTGCTCTCACAGAACTGCTCTTTGGCACCAGCATCTCCTACCGGGGAGGAAGCAGCAGCTGGGAACACCCTCTTCTGGGGCTATGGGGGGAATAGAAAATGGAAAGTTCCTGGTGGGGAGGGAGTGGTAGGAAAACAGAAGTGGGTCTCCAGCTTGTCTTCTTCCAGCTCAAGGGATGTTTCCTGGCAGCATGAGACATGAGAATGAGCCTCCCTTCAGATCCCTGCTGTGCCACTTCCTGGTGATGAGACCGTGGACAGGGCATTGAACCTGCTAGTGCTTTGTGCAGATCACACGGCCTTTGTCCTTTTCCTGGTTGCCTTGAGATCATGCCTGAGCTTTTTTATGATAATCATGGGATTCAGCCCTTGCTTACCTTTCCAGTCTAATTTCACACTCAAAATCTCTATTCCAGTCAGAACTAATTTTGGGGGACCAGGCTATTCTCACCTCTGGACCTTTGCACATTCTCTTCCCTCTGTCTGAAACACTTTCCTTCTTCCTCCCTTTATTTTTAACCTAACCAACTCCTACCCACCTTTCAGGTCTCAGGGGATGCCACTTCCTCCAAAAAGCTCCTCTGTGCTTCCACAGCACCCAGTGCTTTCTCCCATACTCATAACCCTGGCTTTTAACCTAGTTGCAAAGCAACACTAAACACCCGTTCGTTGTGATGGGCTGTTAGTTCCTCAGTGTATCACTGTGCTGTGGGCTCCTAAGAGGAAGAGCCCCACTCTCCTGCTGTAAACTTCACCAGCACCCTGTTACACCATCTCTCTTACCACTGAGGTTTCTCATTCCTGCTAGATTACAAGTTCCATGAAAGCAAGGTCTATATGTCTTGTCACTGGTCTATCACAGAGCCTAGCATATAACATGAACTTTAGGTTGACCAAATGAATAAACCTCTCTGCACCTCAGTTTCCCCTTCCGTAAAACTGGGCAAATAATATTCACTTAAAGACATACATATGTGATGAAAATATAAGAGAGATCAGTGGAGTAGGGGAGGGAGATTGAGGGAGTGGGAGGAGGGACGGGAAAAGGGAGAAACAGTGGAATATGCATCTGACCAAACTCTCCTATGTACATATATGAATATGCCACAGCAAATTTCGCCTTTATATATATCCATACTGCACCAATTTTAAAAAAAACTATAAATAAATAAGAGAAAGATCAGTCAGTAGAATAGAGGGAAAGAATAGGGGAAGGGAGGAAAGGAGAGAAAGGGAAGAACTGATGACTGAAGTTGAGCAAATTATATTCCATGCATGTATGATTATGTCAACATTAATACTAATATTATGTATAACTATAATGCACTAGTAAAAAAATAAATATATATTGAGAATTAAATGAGATAGCATTACAGAGTACCTGACACAGAGTAGAAATCAATGAATGGCTACTACACTATCCATTCAGCATATGCCCATGGTTCCAATCACCCTTTAGGTCCTAGAGACACTGGATTCAGCAGGTTACCTACACCTCATTTCAGAAATAACTGTCTCTTTCCTTAAAAATCTTCAGAGAGGAAGTCACACCTCTCCCTCTGGCAAATACCTGTGTTTCCCAGCCCTTTATTAGTCAGTTAATTGATAATTATGTCTCAATCATCAACATATGGTAAATATTCAAATACACTATTCATACACTTCTTTTGATATCCAAAATAACGATAACAAAATCTTGCACATGTTCATGATTTTCTCTCCCTCCCTTTCTCTCTTTCTAGCTCTCTCTGTTCTCTTTGACAGATACACACACACACACACACACACACACACACACACACAGAGTCTGTAAGACGCCAAAAAGTTTTCACGGGACAAAGAGTTAGTTAATCATTAGGTCGCTATCTACTGAGGACTCACCAGGTGCCAGTCAGAGGCTCAATCAGAGAGACAAAGATAGATGTGACAGGAGCCATGTGCTTTAGGAGTTCCCAGCCTTTTGGTGGGAACAGGGACACAAACAAATCATTCCACAGTATAGTCAAGTGAAAATTCAAGGTAATACCATAGCCTCCCAGAAGAGGGAGCTAGGAGAACAAGACCTTACAATGGTCTTGCAAGCAGGCAGTTTTGAACAAGACTTCTTGCCCAGTTGCTCTCATTCTGTCCTCTAGGAAGATGGAGAACAGTTCAAAAGCATCTTCCTCATAATCGCTGTCTCTATCTGTCATAAAAATCAGCTCTCATGAACACAGAAGTCACCAAGGACACAGTCCTTGTCTGAATATCTCCCTGTTACAGAAGTCTTTGAGACGGGACTTAGAATCTGCCCAGTTGAGCTAACAAGGGATTTCTACGTACTAGCTATTCTACCCTTGTGGGTGATCATGAGAATACATCACTCTCTTTGGTTCCTATGAGGCTACTGTAAGCACTGACTTGGTTTTCAACTCTTATGATACTTTGTTTCTTGAAAAATAGGGCCCAACTAAGATTCAAAATCATTATTTAAAGCAAAAAGAGGAAGAAGAAAGTATACGAATTATAAGTGCACTGAAATACCATTTTTCTGCTTACTAATGACTAGCAGCACATTTCTTTCTGTTCTGCATATGCTTTCAGAGGTAGGCACATGGAGAAATCCACTGCCAGAGACAGCCCTGAGAACAGGTGGCACAGCGGTCCTCTGACAGCTGTGAACCCTGTGCTTAAAAAGGCGTTTCTGACAAACTCCCTCTCCCACAAGCCCAGCTCTGGACACCAGAGGCCCCACGTGGAGCCTTCTCACATACAGAGCACCAAGTTCTTCCAGTCACAGGGATGACATTTCTGAAAACTACCAAATGCCACCCAGAACATATCCAGGCACTGAGGACTTGGAAGCAGACCTGGTAAAATGTAAACAGAGGAATAAGTTGGCAATACAGAGTGCCTTCAGCTCTGATAGGTGGTGGCCCCAAGGGCACTGGTCCCTGGAGGAATATATTGGTTGGTTAGGGCTGTCACAGCAAAGTACCATAGACTGGGTGTCTTCAACAACAGAAACTTATTTTCTCACAATTGTGGAAGCTAGAAGTCTGAGATCAGGGTGTGGGCAGGTGGGTCTCTCTTTGACCTATAAGTGACTGCCTTCTGTGAGTTCACGTTGTCACCTCTGTGTATGTCTTTGTCTTCTTCTCCTCTTTTTATAAGGACACCGGTCATTTTGTATGAGGGCTTGCCATAATTATCTCCCTTAAACTTAATTAGCTCTGTCTTTGGATATAGTCACATTCTGAGGTGACTTGCAGAGGCATTGAGGAGGACACGATCCAGCCCATAATGAGGAGAGAACAGGAAACCATGAGGTAAGGAGAGGAGCGAGGCAGGGGCAGGAGGGCTGCCGAGAGTCCAAGGTGTAGGTACCAAAGTGGGTTTGGTCGAGAAAGGCTTGTAACAGGGTGAAGGGTTCAGCCACCACCTCTCTGCTGAAGACTTTCAAACCTAATTATCCAGCAATGACCTCTCTCTGACATTCTAGATCCACATTCCCAATGGCATGCTGGACATCTGCCACTTGAGAACCTGCCAGCACCTTGCAGAAATAGAAAACTACAAACTGAATCGTTTCTGCCTTCTATTATTGCCATCATCAACCTTCCAGGAGCTTTTGATCCTTTCCTTCTCCTTCCAACTCTAAGCTATCAGCAAGATAGCTCCTCATTTCTGTGTCTCACGCATGTGTTCCCATTTCTCAGGCCGATTGCTGTCACATTTCCTCCAGTCATTATTATCTGGGCCACTGAAAATATTCCCCAATCGTTCTCCTGCCTCCAGGCAACCCATCCACACACATTTCTCTCTTGGATTAATCTTCGTAAACACTGCTTTCATCATGAATCTACCTCTGCTCCAAAAATTTCCATGCCCCCCCCCTTATCACCCGAAAAATTTTTACTATCTAACCTCGCATTCTAGGCCTCTGCAGCCTGGCCCTTCAAGTCTGGCAGTTTGCGCCTTCCCTGAACATTCTGAGAAGTGGAAATGATGAATGAGCACCCTTACACAAACACTACTTTCTACAAGACGACGAGCAAATCTGCTTACTGACCAGTACCCCGTCAAATGCCATGGCTACACTCATGTGCCTACCGTGACCACTCTGCTCCACCCCACCTTCTAATTCCACTATCAATACTGCCCCCTCCATTCCTGATCTTTCCTGGACTTCTTTCTACAGCAACTACCCATTTAGCACTTAAGTGTGATTGCTTTTTTAATGTTTTTCACTATTCCTGTGTGTTGTCTTATTCCTCAACCAACCATATATTTGTGTATGAATTACTCCCCAAACTCCACAGGGCAGGCACCATACAATCCCCATGGCACATAATAATAACTAATTAATAATAATACTAATTAGTGATAATAATTGTATTTTTATTATTATTCTAACCACCAAGCGCATTCATTGAGTATTTACCATGTGCTGGGCACTAACACTAAGTGTTTTCCAGCATTATCTCATTTAATTAAAATAGTCATCATGTAAGGTAGGAACTATTTTTATCCTTGGGGATTAGAAAGGTTAAGTAACTGGTCCAGATGAACATAACTAGTAAGTGGCAGAGCTGGGATTCCAAGGTCTGTGTGGCCCAGAAGTCCCTGCAAATCGTGCCTTTCACAGAGTCAGTGCTGAGCATATGCTTATGAATTAATTATAGCTAGGCCTGCTACAAACGCAATGGGGGGTGTGGCAGACAGAATAGGGCCCCCAAAGACGTACCTATCCTAATCCTAGGCGCCTGTGAATATGTTACATTATATTGCAAAGGGCATTAAGTATGCAGATGGTTAAGTTTGTTAATCAGATGACTTTAAAAGAGGGAGATTATTCTGGACAAAGTGGGTGGGCCCAGTGTAATCCCAGGGGTCCTTAAACGTGGAAGTGGGAAGCCAAGAGAGACTCAGCGGTGATGAAGTGTAAGAAGAATCTGACCTGTCAGTGCTGCTGGCTTTGAAGATGGAGGCAGGGGCCACAACTTCCAGCCTCTGGAAGCTGGAAAGGGAAGGAAGGGAGTTTGCCCTGATCACTCCAGAAAGAGCACAATCCTGCTGACATGCTGATTTTCACCCAGGGAGACAAACTTGTCAGAGTCCTAACCCTGCAGAATTGTAAAATGGTAAATTTGGTTATTGTAAGCCACCAAATTTGTGTTAATCTGTTTTAGTAACCATAGGAAACTAATTCAGAGTGCATAGAGTCCCAGCTAGCCCTAATATATCCTGATGACTAGGAATTGCCCTGGTGGAAAATAGGCAGGCTGTTCTTTGGACCCCAAATATCTACCTCCCACCTCCATGACAATTCTTCATGAGTAGAGATTATACCACCCCCAGTAACACCTGTTTCCTGGGCTGACCCTGTCCCACCCTCTCCCTGCACTATTCTAAGAGTGGCTTTACCAAGAAGGACGTAAAAGTCACATGTTTTAGTGACAGAATTCACTCAGGAAGATTGTTATTACAATCAAAATATGTACTGTATCCTTTTAAAATATCATTACCAAGTGCTTTTATTTCAAAGCACTTCCCATATATTATCTTAGGCATTGGTGCCAGCCGTTAAGTGTGCATAAGTGGCAGTTGCGAGTGCACACCGTGGTTTTTGGATTGCAGTTTTTGAGTCAATTCCAAGACTTTCATTCTCAAGAAGCCCAAATAGCACCGTAGAAAAATGTATTCTTGAAATGGTAGGAAAACCAACAGCTCAGTATTTTTGTAGTAAGTAAGTGGCACGGAGCAGGTAGGTGACTGGAGATTCTGACGTAGATGCACAGCCCCATGCTCTGTCTTCCTAAGTCATCCTGGCCCTGTGGCTTTGCTTAAGTGATTTTCTAGGGTCTTTAACCAAGTCTAGGCCTTGGACACAGCTTGCAAGAAAATGGCCTGTCCAACTGTCATCTGGTCCCTCACAGCTTTGCCACTTCCCTCTCAAATTAATATGAGCATGGCTTCTTTGCTAGGATCAGTTTGATGTTTGTGTCCCTACAGAAATGGAAACAAAAATAGCCACCAGCCCACTCTTTCCAAAGTGCTTCATACTTACACATCACCATTGAACATGCAGTTTTAGGGCTGTGTTTACACCATGGACTTTGGAGCTAGGCCACCTTGGTTCCAATCCCGGTTTCACCACTTATCAGCTGTGACACCTCGAGCCCATTCAGTAACAGCTCTCGGACTCAACTTTCTCACCTGTGAAATGGCAATTTAAAAAGTACTCTTTTTATGAAGTGAGAATTAGAATACAGTCCCACAATGTAGTCAATACCACATAACTGTGTTGCCTCTTGTGATGTAAGTACGAGACCCCTTGAGCTCAGAAAAGTGGAACGACTTGGTCCAATGTCACAAGTTTGTTGAGGGGCGGAGACAGCGTTTGGAGTCAGGTCTTTGGGTCTGTACCGCTTCCCACCCGGCCGCGCTATCTCACGTTGGTCCCTGATTCCTTATGAACCCTGGCCACTCCTTTTCATCCGGCCCATCCAAAGATAAAACAGGTGGTGTCCCGCGCCCCACCTCCACTCCGGGAACTCCCAGGAACTTAGGGAAAACAACCAGGGAAATCGATAAGAGCCCGCTTCCTCCCGCGCCAGGCACGCCCTCGGGAGAAAAGGACAACAGATCTGCGCTTGGTGCGGCCCCGACGGCACCCGGGCACTGGCCTAACCACAGCGGGTGTGGCTTTCCAGCTGCTGCAGAAGCGGGAGGTCCAGAGCGCGGCCAGGTGTGCCGCGGCGCAGTGCGCGCACTGGCCGGCCGTCTCCCCGCTGTCGCCCGAGCGCTGCCTCGTGGAATCCCTCCCCAGCTGGGGAGGAAGGCAGTTGTTTTCTTCCTGGTGGAACGTTCCACTTGAAACGGTTCCACAAGGGCTGTTCTCGCCTCCGACTCCGGGAAGAACTGTAATTAACACAGCAACAAACGCCCACGACGCTAACTGGCAAAGGGAGTGTAACACGAGCCGCTGCTCCAACCGAATTGGGCCAATTGCTTTCTCTTCTTGCCTCCCATTTGGTCTGTTTTGGTTCTGCAGTCATCCAACTGTAGCGTTTCTTAAAACATGTCAGTGGCTGGTGTTTGTGTTTTGAGTTGAACAGTTTCACACACGTCGCTGGAGACGGTGCTCCACCAGCTGCTGTGCCGAGTACTTGCTTTCTGCGGCTCCGAGAATGTCAGGTAGAAGAATTGAGAGTGGAACTAGAAAAGTGGGAGGGAGGAGACAGAAGGGCACCTGCCGCCTCCGACTGTCTGGACTTGGGTCCCTAGTCTCCTCCGCACCAGGACAGGTAAAACCGGTCTTCCAGGTCTGCGCGGGGAGCGGCTGGGGACGTCGCACCTCAGCGGCGTCTGCTCTCTGCCTCTAGCTCTGAGGTCAGCCGGCGCTGGGACAAGGAAAGAAGGGACAGGGACCGGCTCTCGCGGATCCTGCAAATCCGCCAGGCGCGACTGCAGCAGACCTCACTTGGAATAAGATTGCAGGTGGTCAGGGCTTGGGGAAGTGTCCTGGCTCCTTCTCGTCTGAAGGGTCCGATCTCCGATGCTGCCATTATATATAACCTTGCACCCGCTAAATGTGGCCCACTGCCCTGCAGCTTGGTCATCACGTGGGAGTTTCTTATATGCCGCATCTCAGTCCCTGCCCCAGGCCTGCACTTCAGAGCTACCCATTACCCAAGCCCCAGTCGACTTGTAGGCACATTAAAGTTTAGGAAGCACTGACTGCTGTGTAAGGTATTATAGCTTCTAGAGTTTTTCCATCAGTGACCACATATGCCCTTCAAAAATTGTGAAACAGGCAGTCGCTCTTTGAGAAATGTAACCCTGCTCTCAGCTAAAGGTATGGACAGGTAGCCTGATGCACACCGGTAGCCCACTGCTCATTACTGCTAAGGGGAAACGTGGAGAAGGAGTAGCGCTTGCTACACAGTACAACGCAGAAAAACTCAGAGGCTACATGGGGAACTATAACCCAAACAAGTAGAGTTAAAAGACTCTATGAGCAAAAATGATTACCCAAGGCAGAAATGATATCTGATGAGCAACTTAAACAGTATGTGCTAATATTCAGTAAATTCGCTGAACTAAATATTACCAATTTTGTTGTATGTATACAGATTCATATACTCTCTTTATATATATGTATAGAGATAGAATATATATTCTAACATAGTGTCTCACACATAGTAGGTGATCAATATGTATTGAATCGATAGCTACAGCTGATTGCACGTAATCTTCTGGAAGGGGAATTGTGTGTTTTAGACCAAACCACCAGATATCTCTTCCAAAATCAAAATGCATTTCCTGTGACCAACAGTCCATTTCATATGTCTTTTAAAACATTAGTTGTGCACATATTCATCATAGGTACCTGGCCCCCAGTTGAACATGATGGATTGTAGGAGCCCAAAGGGGCCCAGCATAGCTACTTCAGGAATCCTGCTACATCTTCCCAGCCAAAACGACCCTGCATACCTCCTACTCGTCCATTAAGGTCTCCCAGACCACAGTACCCTCACAAATCATAGATGGTAACTTTTTCAGAACCATTTTGTTCTTATGAGTTATTGATCTGCAAGCCAAACATTTTCAAACTGAAGCTTCACTCAATGGTCTGTAATAGCTCCAATTTATTCTGTCAAGTACTCAAAGTCCCTTAACTAGGCACTTCATCATATAAGTTGTACAGAGTAAGTACCAGTGGAAAGCAAGGGTGGCGTATCCCTTATTTTTTTGGTGATCAGGATTATTGCAATATTTAAAATTCATTTATTTTTCCATCTAAAGGGGTTAATGCCAACAAAATATCACAAAGGATTTTTTTTTCTTTCTGTTTTGTTACTCTTCTATGTCCCTAGTGCCTAGGACAGAGTCTAGAAAACTGCAGGTGCTCAAAAAGTATTTTGCATTGAACCAATCTGAACTGAGTGGATGCTTGAGTCTATAGCCAGGCTGAAATTATCTCTCTTTAGTATCACACTTTGATACTAACACCTGTACATGTCCATTTCCAAAAGTCTTCAACATATAATCTGAGACCTCTCTCCTGCTTTATCCTTTTCTGAGACAAAGTCAGTGCTATTAAGAAGTGCAAACAATGGTTCTAGAGGGTGGGTTGAGAGTGAGGCAGAAATGTGTCTAACAGCACATAGTGAGTGGTGTAATAACGTGAAGAGTGACTTGAATGTAAACGGTAGGAAGGCAGGAAAAAAGGCTGAAAATCCCTAGGCTATCAATTGCTATTTCTAAAATAAAAATGTCCAAAAGGCAAGAAGCTCCAGTTTTTCAGTGCTTCCCCACCCACTACAATAACAACAGCTGACATTTACTGAGGACTCAACATGTGCCAGTTACTATCCTAGTTTTGTTCACTGACCCAGTCCTTACATTAAACAGAAGAAGGTACTGTTATTACGCCCATTATATAGATGAGGAACAGAGGCACACAGAGGTTCAGTCACTTCCCCAAGGTCACACAGCTAAAAGGCACAGAGCCAGGATTCAAACAGTTTAATTCCAGTGGTGATAACCAGTGGGCTGGGAGGGGGGAAGGGTGAAAACCCCCAAGTGATTTTGAAAGAGAAAACAACCTAAGAGTCGAGCCTGACAGGCTGTCTTTTGCCCTTCTGTTAAACATACATCAATTCATTGCCAGGGCCCCTCAGCTTGCCCTGAGGATCGCCAGCAGCTTCCGTGGTTACTTCTGTTCTCACTGACAGACATCTATGTTAAGATCCTCTGCTTGAGTATCTGCACAGGAGCGGCAGACCAGAAATGCCAGGGAGCTAAATATTCTCCAGGCCTCTAAGTTAATGCAGGATGGGAGTCAGTACATAAATAGCTCACTTTCTTTCCCCCTAGTGATACTGTAATAGGATGACTCTGAGGTTCATTCTACTATCCTCCAGTGAGCAGCTAGAGGATCTAGGTCCCGGATGTCCACTATAGTAACTCCTCCCTGATACGCCCTTTATCCACTCTCTTCCCTTTCTTACCTCATTGACCTGCTACATTTCCTGAGATCACCTTTCAAATAAATGCCTTTTCTCAGGGTCTACTTTTGGAGAACCCAAATCAAAATACTAGTGTAACATGATATTGAGTGGGATTTTCCCTGTTGCAATTGATTTAACAACTCTGGCCCCAAAGTAAGGATGTTAGCTACCCTATCTCCTAAAGAAAGCTGAATGCAACTATAGGCAAGACTTCTGCTTGGTGTTTATCAAGAGGTGGCAGATATAGCTCTGCAAACTCACCACTCTAGTCTCTTCATTTCTTTCCTTTCCCCCAATCCATATTAGCCAACAATTGGAGGAAAGGTAAAGAAATGTTAGAAATCTTCATTTAAGAGTTCCGTCATGTTTTCTTCCCCTCCCCACAGGTACTTCTTTATCCAAAAATTGTACCCGAAGTGGACGTTCCAGATCATGGAATGTACAGAGGCCCCTATGGGGTTTGCGAAAAGCAAA
The DNA here is from genome assembly GCF_902686445.1 of Sciurus carolinensis. Classification (NCBI taxonomy): domain Eukaryota; kingdom Metazoa; phylum Chordata; class Mammalia; order Rodentia; family Sciuridae; genus Sciurus; species Sciurus carolinensis. Next base: position 31,542,560 of record NC_062218.1, read on the forward strand.
TGCATGCTCCCTCCCCCACAAAGAGGACCTGCCTCTGGACACTTGTCACACTGAAAATCAAGGTCACATGACCAGCTTCACACATGTCCCTTTCTCCCCATCACCAGCACCAGGAAGCCAAGTCAAAGAGGGCAGGGAATGGCAGAGTGTAACATGACACACTCATGACTTCAGGGACTTTGGGTCCAAAGGAGGAGGTGGTGTGCTAAACTAGATGAGAAAGTGAAGCTTTGAACAGGACTAGACTGACTTCCTGTTGTTTTGTTTTTAATTAACTTACAATGACTGAAAATTGTGGGTTCTCCTTCAGATACAGGTAAAAGAAGGGAAAGGAAGATTCTGCCTAGCACAGTTAGGAGAGATTGGAGAAAAACAACCTTTCATATTTATACTCCAACCAAATTAGACTTTTCAGTTTTATAAATTACACTTATTTCATAAAGAGAGCTCAGCAGAGCTCATCTGAATGTTATCTAACAAATACTCCTGAGTAAGGATGAATTGTCAAACGACAATGAAAAATCTTTAAGAAGCAGCTAAAGGTTTCTTTGCTCCCCACCGTTAGGTTAAAACAAAAACCAAAATTTCTTCCCAGATCTTCTAGGAAAGCTGAACAGTAATGTCCAAACTCAAAGAAATTCACTTTTGATGGCAGCCCACCTGTCTACTTTGACCAGTACATTTATTTTAAATATTGGTAATCTTAACATTGAAAGAATTCAAAATCTGTTTCAAATGAGAACTCAAAAGACAGATCTGATTAAATTCCTTAGGGAATATTATTGGTAAACTTTACAAATAGCATTATTGGTTTGCATAAATCACCAATGTATTGTCATGGTTTTGGTAGAGCCAAATACTGTATCCAGGGGGGAAAAAGAAAGAAAGAAAAAGCTTTCATCATCAGCAATGTTGAGAACCATAAAATCAATAATTAGATTTAGAGGAAAAACCAATGGGAGTTAAAACCACAGTGATACAATCTGGAACTGGTTCAAATTCTGGCATCACCTAGGCTTCAATTATTATCTTTTACTGATAGAAAATGAAGGAATAAACAAACAAGTAAATAAAAGTGACAACAGAAAATTATAATAAAAATATTCATTGTTTTTCTCTTTTCTGATAATTATTTTCCAAATAGTCAGTGAAGAGGATATTAAATGCTATAGTAAATGAAAATATCTTATAGAAAATGTGTAGGAAAAACTGAGGATGTTCATTAAAAAGCATTAAGGGATTGGGGCTATAGGTCAGCAATAGATTGCTTGCCTACCATGCACAAGGCCCTGGGTCCAATCCCCAGTGTCAAAAAAAGAAAGAAAACAACACATTGGGATTAATAATGTTTTTTTTTTCATTCCAAGAAGAATTTAATTTTTCCAGAGAGCATAGATACATCTTGAACATTAAAACATCTAGATATTAGCCAGATGCTATGGCACACATCTATAATCCCAGCTGCTACATGGGAAACTGAAGCCAAAGTATCACAAGTTCAAGGCCAGTATGGGTAACCTAGCAAGACTTCATCTCAAAAGAAAAACAAAAAAGTCTGCAGATATAGCTCAGTAGTAGAGAGCACAGCCTGAGTTCAATCCCTGGTAACCCCCCACCAAATTTATATATTTATTCCAGAAGAAATTAGGAGGTATCAAATGCACATCTTTACAGATTCTAGTATTAAAGTCATGACTGAACATGTATCATTCTGTTTGGCCACCCAGCTTCTGATTCTGTTTTCACAGCTGGGGAGCACTACTCCCAGTCCATTCCTCACAGCTGAGGCAGAGCCCATTTCCCACTGTACAGCTGAAAATGCTAGACTCTGGATTTCTCAGCCTTCCTGTGACTGGGTGCAGGCACTTCACCGTGTTTCACTGATCAGATGCATTCTGGAGATGGGTGGCGGTGGTGGCAGCAGCAATATCTGATTTTCAGAGGCAGCAGTAACAATAGTTGTGGTGGCAGTGCCTGGTGTGTCAATGTCAGCAATATCAGCAAAGAAAGCTGTAGTATCCGGGGTCCAGGGGGGGCCTTTGTGCAGCATGACTTGGGCATTGGTCTGAGCCTGTAGTTGCTCCACAGATTCTCAAGCTGCCTGATATCCTATAAATGCATCTTCAGCTTCTGAAATCACCTAGGTCTCTTTGGATAACATAATTATTGCTCACAATGTATTGTAAATTGCAAACTGATCTGGAGCAATTATATCCATTATAATGAAATGAAAATGAAATTTCATTTGATCAAATTCTCTTTGGAATAAGGATCCTCCAAAGGCATTCCCCAAGAAAATTAAGAGAATACACCAAGAGAATAAACCTGTACCATCTATGAATGGAAAACAGACATGACAACTTTCACCTATAAGTAATTTCTAATTCTCCATGAGATTTAAAGTGAAGATCAATTTTTTTTTCAAAGCTTTCTTAATCAAATTTTTAAAACTGATACCAAAAAAAGATCATGGAAACAAATCGATCACTAAGGATAGTACTGCAAGAGGAACATAAAAGAGACATTAAAGTGAGAGTATTGGGAAACTGTGAGGGACAGTATGAAATAAGCAAAGGTCAATTTAGTTGGATGTCATTGGACAAAAATGCTTTACAATATGTGATCCATAAGTTCTCTCAAGGAAAAATGATCAAAATTCTATCTGGAAACAGTTAAAAGCCTGCCAAATGTGACACTTACCAACCAATTAATAATGGCACGAAATATAGTTAAAAGAAAAGTAGCAGCAGGAGAAGTACCTTTTTTTTAGAAGATCAAGGTTCCCTGCAAACATTCCCTAATTAATTCTTTCGGCAGCATCAGAAAGTTATTCTTTAGCATTTTCATAGGTAGCACTCAATGTTTTCAAAGTGTTTTACCAACAGTAATTAGATGTTCTTCTCATCAGTCTTGCGAAGAAGGTCAGTGTAGTTATCCCCATTTTAAAGACAAGACAGTGAATAAAGATGGACAGAGAGTAGAGACCACTGACATAAACCTTGTGGTAATCACATCCCCACTTTTCTACTATTCTCATCTTTAAAATATGTAAAAGCACCTCTTAAAAATTGTTTCCTTTTAACTTCCTTTGAAAACCCAGTGAAGTAGGTAGAATTAATTGCCTCTCTTTTGCAGATGGGAAAACTGAGGTTTACACACACACTGAACATAAGAGAGGTGGTTGCCTATTTTGTCTGCTTAACTACTAGCCCAGGATCCAAGAAAACAGAAGCTGCCCAGAAAGACAATGTCCATCCTCCTGAAACAAACTTTCCTTTCAAGGGAAAAGAGTTTCCAAAGCATCTGTGCCACATGGGACAATGACTTGCAAAATCCATTCTAGTCATGAACAATTCTGAGCTAATTTTATTAATAGCAAAGACCACCAATCGCTTCAGAAAGTGAGGACCATTTTGAAAAGAAAGATGGCACTTGTTACACAGGAAAACAAACAAACTACCAACCCTGATGATTTTAGGAAAACCAGTCTTGTTGAGAATAATATAAACTGATTGGTCTTTGAGAAGAGTAACTCAAAACTAGGCAATCAAATTTTAGAAAGTTTTGAGCAGAACAGAATCAACTTAAACTTATTTACAAAGTTTTTCATCATATATGGTATTCTTCATAGAAAATACAAAAATTAACCATACTAGTATGTCTTTTTTATTCTCTGTAATTATACTAGACTTCATATTTTCCTATTATGAGAAAAAATGTCAATTGTTTTATTTGTAATTTAGTTGAGCCATTAGCTAAATGTTAGCAATTATAGAAAAATATGAATAATAAAAAAGAAAAAGTTGTCAGATCATAGTCTGACCTTTTTTCCCCCATTGCATGAATTTTAACTATATCAAAGCAAAATAAATTGGAATTAGTAACATGCTATTTTCCATTCATCTAAATGACAATTAAGCTAAGTGAAGAAAATTTGGCCTTGAAGTATATAGGATTATTCAACATTAAACAAAAAACATCTCCAGCAGTCAGTGTATCTCCAGTCACTATTTTGCTAATGATGTTTTGTTATCTTGGAAAGACTGTTTTAGAAGATTTATATTTTAATGCACAATATTTTTCTTTTTCCTTTTTTATGATATGGGGATTGGACTCAGGGGCACTCTACCACTGAGTTACATCTGTAGCCCATTTATTTATTTATTTATTTATTTATTTATTTATTTATTTATTTATTATTTTGAGGCAGGGTCTCACTAAGTTGCCCAGGCTGACCTTGAATTTGAGATCCTCCTGCCTCAGCTTCCCTATTCACTGGGATTACAAGCATGCACCATTGCACCCTCACTAATACACACCTTTTAAAAACCTCTCATTTCCTTACCAGCGTGTTATAGTAACTCTAGTCAAAAAAAATTTTGTTTTACTTTTTTTCACTAAATTCTTCATCTGAGGAAAGCATCTGTTAGAAAACCCAAACATGAGCTATGACAGAATTCTACAAATAGAAAATAACCTAAAGGCTTACATTGGGGTAATTCTAAAAGTAAGGACATGCCAAAACCCAACCAATCAACACTATAGGAATTTCCTTTTAATACGGCCGGTGAGTTCTTGTAATTTGGTTTCACTTAAGAATTAAAGCCCAAATTCCTTTTTAAAGTGATTTTCTTTCTCCAATTTTGAGCGGAGAAGTGTAATGAAATTCTTCCCTTTAAGGGAATTTTGAAAACACTCACTCTGTCTCATCAGCTAACCACCTGTGGGCAGACCAGTATACTGGCCATCATTTGGGGACACCATGAAAGAATTTGGGAAGGGGCACAAGGCACCCAGGAGCAGTGAGCAATAGAAAACAACAAGGGCCAGGTACCAGGACCAGGCCAGAGGTAGCCAGATCCATCCCTTTCCCACTACAGCACCCAGAGCAGCTAGATGTCAGCCAGTTACTCATAACCTTAACGTTGCCTTTCTTCTCCCTGAGCTATCTACACCCTGCAAACCATGGTTTCTAGAAGCAGGGGCTAAATCAAGGGTTGAGGTTCATCTATCTAGTTCACAGGGTTGGTGATGACTGTGTGTGATAGCATGAGGCCCCGGGGAAAGGATGAAGAGCTATATCAAGGAAGGCACCACATCACCATCTCAACATTCAGGCCCATTTGCCCTGCCCCAGCTAGGCCATATCAACACTAATAGCTAACAGTTAAGTGCATAACGTGTCTGATACTATATAATTCTCAGTACACATGACAATACCCTGAAGTAGATATTATTCCACTTTTTACAGGCCATAAAACTGAGGCATGAAGAGGTTAAGTAACTAATTTACTAGGATTGAAGCCTCATTTCTCTGACCTCAGAGCCCACTCATTTAACCATATGCTAATTAAATATGCATATTGTCTTAGCCTGGGTCCCCAGGAGAGCAGAGCCTAAGGCAGAAAGTTCTATGATAGTGTTTTATTAGGAAATGCAATCCCAGGGGGCAGGAGTGGAGGAAAAGGGGAGCAGGGCAGCAGAGTGAGGAGAACCCAGAGTTCAGTCCCCTGGTGGAATCAACAAGGAATCCAGAGCTGGAGGCAAAAGGTGTGCACATGGACAGAGGATGAGGGGCTACCAACTTCCACCTGAAATCAGGCTGAGCCCATGTAGAGAGGCAGGCTTATGCATATGTACTCTGTCAAGATACTGGGTTTCCAAATGGAGCAAAAAGCTATAAGTCACTCACATGAAAATCATAAAGCTATAAATAATTTGAAATTCATCGATTGTTCCTGGAAGAACCATCTTAATTCTACCACAGGATTTAGAGTGTATAGGGGTGTATATACTGACACTAACCAGAAATCATTTCATGGAGTAATGATGAGCATAACCCAACCCAATACTACTCACCAACGATAGCAGGTCAGAAACCTCTCTAGGAAGAATTGGGAAGTCACTCCTAATTCATCCCTCCATCCCCACCTTTGGTTAGATGTCCTTTAATAATGTTCTATGCCCTTTCATTTTGTATATAATTATCTGTTTATATGTCATTCTTCCCCCAACGAACTACTTAGGGAAGAGACTAGTTTCATAGGTCTTGGAATCCTCAGCACAACATTGTATAGCCTATAAAGAACCAGTACTCAAGGAATATTATGTATGGAAGAAGTCAGAAACAGAGGCCTGAAACAGTTCCGTGGGCCACAGAATCATGGAAGATCATTCAGGCAGTGTGGAAGGCTTACCTGTGGCTACCAGTTGTGAAGTTCTGATGGAAACTATTTGTTCACTTGTGTGACTTTCTCCAACAACACCTAGCTGGAGAGTCAAGGACAAACTGATTCAGGTGTCACAGATCTTGATGAGCATGCAACCAAGCGATCTGAAGATAGTATTTTAACGAGATGTTAAATGGCATTTCCTACTTTATCAGAGTTTCAGTTGAGACTTCAATCTATGGAAAAATGGGTTATGAATGTTTGTAGATTCAAAAGAGTGGTGGTGTTAATTGTCAAGAAGTGCGTGAAAACCGGTCCTACTGCCCTTAGCCTATTGTCCACCTCTAGACTACAAAAGAAATTATGAAGCTCCCCCAACCTAGAGAATCATTATTCTGAAAAAAAAAAAAAAAAAAAGGCCCTCATGGCATTTCCCTTCATTTTTCTACCCTTCATCTTTCCGGGAGAAAAAGGAGATTGATGATTACTACCCTCAAGTGATATGAGAGACTATTCTAAGTCCAGTAGCCTAATGAGAGCTATCACCAGTGAAATTCTAAGATGACCCTCCCAATGAGCTTGTATAGTCTTCTTTCCTTGAATGTAGGTGAGACTATAGCTGTGATGGGATATTACTCCCACAATTATATTGCATTATATGACATGGGGGATTTTTGCAGTTAAAGTTCCTGGTGAGTCAAGTCAATCAAAAGGGAAAATTGTCATGGGTGAGCCTGTCCCAGTTAGGTAAGTTCTTAAAAGGACATCTAATGGTCTGATGTCTGATGCACTTTTGCTGCTCTGGAGGAAAGCAAACACCCACGTTCTGAACCGTCCCTGAGAATCACATGGCAAAGAATAGTAGTGGCCTCTACTAGCTGAGAATGGGTCCCATTTGACAGCTAGCAAGAAAATGGGGGCCTCTTCTGGGAAATTCAGTCATACAGCTACAAGTCAATGGATTCTGACAACAAGCAGTGAGTTTGAAAGAGTCCCATGTAAGAAGCACAGCTCCAGTTGACACCTCAATTTCAACCGAAGACTCCACTAACTCCCACTGGGACTCCTGGCCCACAAAAACTGTGAGATAATAAAGTTGTGTTGTTTAAAACTGCTAAGCCTGTGGTAGTTTGTTACACCACAACAGGAAATGAAAACGGGACCTCAGTGAAGTGTGGTATGAAATCTTGGGAAATATTTGTGGCCTGTCCCTTAGAATTGGAGAATGTCACACACTGGTGCCTGCTGCTCAGCTGTAGAAGTCTGAGGATGAACAGTTAGTTACCTGAAACTGTAATCTGTAACAGCCTGATGAAGAGAGAAGCCAGAGGGGTATGTATCTGTTCCAGGCCAAATTGTCCTGCGGAAGTAGCTGGGAGTGAAACTTCTCAAAAGAACTCTGCCCAAGAGAACTGCCTGTTGAGAAAAGGAAATCCCAGCAGAACAGGTTTGGCAAGGGATGTGCAGGAGGAGGTCAGCTGAGAACTCACCAAAGTTCCCCACAGAGAAATGACCAACACTAAGACATACCCTCTGACAATGGACACTGATGGATGGCTTCAGTACTAGCCAAGTAAGCAACTGTCCATCTCCAGATACAATCTCCAGAAATACCTGGAGATGCTTTTGGTTGTTAGGCTGGGGGCAAGGTTGGAATGGAGCCCAGCTACTGACACTTAAGGGATAAAAGCCAAGGATACTGCTAAACATTCCAGAAGGCATGGGCAGCCCCACATAGTGAAGCATTACGCAGTTGGTATAGAGAAGCAGTCAAGAGATGTCTTGAACACCTCTCACTGTTCAACTAGTTTGACAAAGTTTTAAAGATAGTAACCAGTTCAAAGAGAAGATGATGTAGCTTCAGCATGAACTCAAAGTAACAGGGTGTTTTAGAAGAAGTTAAAAGTTCCAATGAGCGATAAGGAAAATTCCCAGTGTCTTGGGTCAGGTTCCCTACAAGCGGAGCCTGAGGCAGGGATTCCTATGGAAGACAATCAGTATGGAAGTGCAATCAGGGTGAAACTCCTTCAGTTCATTTCCCAGATGCCCTAACGAAGATCCACAAATTGAATGTCCTGAAACAAGAAAACTTTCTCTGTTGATAGAACTGGTTCCTTCCTAGGGCACAGAATCTGTTCTGTGCAGCTCTCCTAGCTTCTAGTGGTGACCAGCAATTCTGGGTGTTCCATGACTTGTAACTGCGTCCTTCCACCTACATCTTCACATGGCACTCTCTCTGTGCCCATGTGTCTTTCACCTTATCAGGACACCAGTCATACTAGATTAGGAACCCACTCTGCTCCAGAATGACCTCCTAACTATATCTTCATAAACCCTATTTCCGAATAAGTTCCTGAGGTAGTAGGGATTAAGACTTCATCATATCTCTTTTGGGAAACACAATTCAACCCATAACATTCCTTAAAGAAATGAGGGTTCAGCATAGGGGAGCCCAGGGGAGAAGATTGGTCAAGTTATGGTTTTAGTTTAGCCCAGCCTCATCCTCATCCCACATGGAGCTCTGAAGTCTGAGTAGCATCAAACTCATCCCCGGTCAAGCGAAAGGAGTTGCAGCCTTTCATACCTCCTGAATCACCCAGCCATGGACTTCAGGCTGTCCCGGAAAGGAAGATGTATTACAGTAGGCATTTCTAGGTTGTATTTCCATTCACACCAGGCAATAGTTGTTAAGTTATACATCAGAAACACAGCTGGACCCTGGTCCCGAGTTTCTGACACAAAAGGTCTAAAATAGGGCCTGAGAATTGCATTCTTAGCAGCTCCCAGGTGATGCTCTTCTCCTGGTCCAGGAACAATACTTTGAGAACCACTGATGTAGGAGGGCAATTTTCAGAAGGGGTACTTGTGAGTAGTCAGTGACCAGCACAGAGCATTGAGGAGATGGGATAGGCACACTGAAGGGTAAAAGGAATCTGGGCAGGGTGATGGAACAACAGTGGAATCACTATACCACCCTTCTTCACAAATCCATGGTTCATGGGGAATGGGAAAAACCCAGGAGGGTTGCAGGGGAATCAGTCTCCCTAGGAGAGAGCCAGAGCTCTGTTACAACAAAGAATGGGAGAAGTACCTAAGAAAAGAGGTTGTGGGAAGAGGGATGATATCACTCTAGGCTGCAGGTTGTCTGCAGAAAGAGGAGCTCTTATTTTTTAAACAATCAGTGAGACAAGTGAGGTATACAATAATGATGCCGGTGATTGTAAAGCTAAATAATCATAGTGAGAACTCATCTGTGTGCCTTGTGACCAAATTGGTTGTCAATGCCAATTCAGTCCTTTTTTACAATCTCTGAGCCATTGAGTGGCTGTCAACCACGCAGCAACACCACTCAGTCATTCCGAGGCCTGAAGAAGCCCATTAAGTGTGCTAAAGTCTGGTTACTGTACTGGTAGAGACAAAGCTTCATGGCAGCGCGAAGCTGTGGCTAACACTTAGCTATATGGCTCTTCTGGTAAGAGAGTTATCAAAGATTGCACAAAATTACAGCAATTTTACTGTACCCAAGAAAATGTTCTGTGGCTAGGCAGAGTAAAGAAATTCTTTCAAATACATTATAAGAAAGACAAATTAAAATAGGCAATTTAAAGAAACAGTAAAAAATAAATGAATTAACCTCAATGTCCACAGAGATTGCTGGAAGAAAAATCTGGGAATAAAGATGGTATGAATTTAACAGCATCAGACTGAACTACGAAAACAGATGTATAGAAAATAGCAATCTCCATGTTGAAAATAAAGAAAGGTTTTTTTAAGAACTTCCTTTCATCTTGAGCTGAACGGAAAGTACATAGAAAGTTTGCATAAAACAAGAAGGAAACTTCCTTCCAAAGAAGTAAATTATTAAGAAAAAAAGATTTATATTGGGACCCACATTTTTATTAGGCAACCCCTCCCAGGGAAGCTTTATAGGATAAAAGGCTTGAAAAGATGGGAGTTTGAAATACATGTAATTTTGCATTGGAAGGATATTTTACTTATTTTTCTTTATGTAGAAGAAAATATTCTCACTGCAGAAATTTGGAGAAAGACAGAGCATCTCTATTTCTAAAAGTATGAAGAAAAAGAAAATAAATTGTACCCATGATTACACCATGGAAATAAAACCATGAAATACATATTTTTCTCCATTATAATTGAGATTATATTATTTTTATCACCTTGTGTCCCAATTTTTCCACTTAACATCATACCATAAATTTTTCCAATGTGTGAGGGGTCTTTTTGATTTATGTAAATCAGCTTTGTTTAGACACTGATAATTTATGCTACTAAATTACAAAGGGTATTATCCAGAAATTCCAGGGTTCCCATTGCCAAAGAAAGCTGCATTATTTTGATACCAGTGCCCAATGGGACAAGTGTGGGAAAGGAATAATCATTTCTTTGTGCTGATTCATGTCTTACAATAATCTGCCCATATTCTAGAAACTTCTTTTCCTACCCTACAATTCTGCCAAACTCTCAACAATACAAAAAAGGAAACAGATTCTTTTAGTTTTGGCTGTACATGTATGTGTGTGTGTGTGTGTGAGGTAGAGATAGATAGATAGATAGACAGATAGATAGATATAGATAGATAGATAGATAGATAGATAGATAGATAGATAGAAAACTAGATGTACCTAACATAGATACAATTTTGAATTCTGCTTTTTTTCAAAATTAAAGTATATTAACTTTGTTGGGTTTTGTTTTCAGAGTTAAGAAGCAACTTATACTCCTTTCTAAAGTATTAGTAATAGAGCAAATTAATGGGAAAAAATTTTTAAATGCAAACATGCTTTTTCTTTTTTTTTTTTTTCTGCAGTGCTGGGGATTTGAACCCAGGGCCTTGTGCTTGCAAGGCAAGCACCCTACCAACTGAGCTATATCCCCAACCCACAAACATGTTTTAAAACAAAAAAATAACTACTAGTAATCCCCACATCCAAAGGTAGACCCACCTAACAATTTTTCACCTGGTTAAATAGTATCATATCTTTAGCTAATTTGCCAAGAGAGTATGGCATAGTGATTAAGAGCAAAGATTTTTTTATATCAACTTGTGTATTGGTCAGTTTTGCATTATTACAACAAATTACCTAAGGCAGCTAACTTTATAAAGAGAAGAGATTTATTTAGCTCCTAGTTATGGAGGTTCAAAGTTCAAATGACATAGAGCAGACTCTTGTGTTGAGGGCTATTGCGTGACCATGTCACCTCATAGCAGATGGCAATGGTGGGAGCATGAGTTGAATCAAGTGAGCACATCCTGAGCCAGGAAGCAGAAACAGCTGGGTGGGGTCAGGTTTATTCTTTTATAACAACTGTCTCATGAGCACTCAAGGTGTTACACAAGAACTATACCCTCTGAGAGCACACCCCCCAATGAACTAAGGACCTCCCCTTCACCTCACCTCTTAAAGATTCCATCATACCTCCAAGTACCATCGCTCTGAACCAAGATTTTATTTAATACATGAACCTTTGGGAGGACACAATTAAATCATATCCAAATCATAACACTTGACCTGGATTCAAATCCTGACTCTCTTACTCCATGATCTTAGTCTAACTACCTAACCTCTCTGCACTTCTGCCTATAGGGCAAACAGTGAGTTAATATAAACAATTAGAAAACCATCTGTCATTTGCTGAACTGATACCACTTAGCTATTGTTATTTACCTTATGGAAATTCAACCATAATGACTTGGGAGATTTCTTTAAAAAAGGACAAACTGAATCACATTAGCCATTTGTCCATCATTCTACCCAACAGGCATATGCCTTGTGTGAATGTGAGATGGGAGATGTGAATCTGGAGTTCCTTCAGTGGGGCTGGGTTTCCAGGTAAGTCTGTGGGGGAGTCTAATGTTTAAAGGTAAGTATTTTTCCTACAACCCAGACTCTAAACGCAAGCCAACTACTTCATCTGGTATCTCAACTGAAGAAACACTGTGTTCCAGTGGGAGGGGAAAAACCTGCCATGTTGTTCTCCTGTGTGGTACACTCTTAAGTGATTTTCAGGGGTTAATTTGGCTATATTTAATTTTTGCATTACATTCTCATATCTAAGATTTTACTCTATCATATATCTATATTTGTTTCCCATTGCTGATGTAATAAATCATCACAGATTTGGTGACTTAAAACAACTGAACATTTATTCTCTCACAGTTCTGGAGGAACCAAAGTCTGAAAATAGTTTTACTGGGCTGAAATCAAGGTGTCAGTGGTGGCTGTACTCCCTCTGGAGGCTCTAGGGAAGAATCTTTTCCTTGCCTCTTCCAGTTTCTGGTAGCTGTCAGCATTTGTGGCTTCATCGCTTCAATCTCTGTCTTCATGGTCACATTGTCTTCTCTTCTTTGGTCTGTACCAATTCTCCCTCCCTCTTCTAAGGGTACTTGTGATTACATTTACATAACCAGATAATACAGGAAAATCTCTCCATCTCGAGACCTTTAACTTAATCACACCTGCAAAGTTCCTTTTTCCATATAAGGTAACATCCAAATGTTCTAAGATGAAAATGAGAGCATATTTGGAATTGTTATTCGACATACCAAAATATCCATTAAAACTAGGTATGAGAGAGAGATAGACAGAGACCTTGGATGAGATCAAGCTATTGTTTAATTTTGGTACCATTGAGCCAATCCAGCTACATTCTTAGGCACAGAATGATCTCCAGAGACAAGATATTGGTTTCTTCTCCACAGGCTTGCATAATCAGCTTTGAACACACCAGGTGGATCTCCAATTACAATATTTTCCAAGCCTCAGCTGAACAAAGCAAGTTCTAGCTCCCATCCTCTCCATGTGTTGTTTTCAGTAAATACACATTTGGTCTTATGTGAATAAAATGATTTCTCCAGCCCTGCTTCAGGATCCACATATCCTCTCCCATTTGTCTGATTCTACCACCCCCCTGCCACCTCACTAGTTTTTCAAATGCTTTAAGGAATCATCAGTTTAGCTTAACAGATGAAACTTCCAGATTTTCTGTCTTTCTAAGGAGATTAAACCCAGGCAGTAAAAGTCAGAGACTACCTTTCCTCAAAAGACAAGAATTGCATGTTTTTATGCATATTGTCAAATTTTCTCAAAATGAAAGTGGAAAGTTGAAAAATGGACTCTCATGAGTATAATAATCAGCCCATTTTAATGTCCTTCTAAATTAAAAGGAATAAATCCTTAAGAATTCATGCTAAATAAAATAATAGTGCATCTGGAGGATTACAGTCAGAGTACAAGCAGGGAGAAAATCACAAAGTGCTAAGACCGGCCGTTATACCATTTACATAAAGTTCAGGTTCTAGACTCGTTTGCTTTCACTGGTATGAACAATAATGTGAAGGTACACAGATCTTAATAAACTTCTGATGTATATTCATTTCACTTCAGAATTTGTTTCTTCAGAAACAGTTAGATCAAGGTCAAGAATGCAAGTAGGCACTGTGTAGAGGAAAAAGGATAGTTGGGTAAGTACAACCTGAGTAACTCCTGAAAAGCCTAATGCAACAACTGCAATAACTAGCCTTAGCCAGAATGCAGAAAAACTCTTTGAGAAGCATAGCGGTGTGGTGGAATGAGGCTGAGAATCAGAAGTCATGAGCTCTAGTTCTGACTTCTCCACTATAAACCTTAGTTGCCGCACAGTTACATGAAAAGGATCTAGGACTTTTCCAGTGAGTTGCTTGTAAGAGACCAAGGGGGAGAGTTTGAGAACCACAAAACCCAAGATGATTATTGAGAACTAACGTTCACATCAAATGTGTATACATGTGTATGCACGCATACACACACATCTCAGAAATAGAAAATCCTTGATGAATAATGCATACATATTTTTAATTGCTATTCCACTTACCTTTGTGAAAGCATAGCTCAGTGAAATAAATTAGATCAAAATTATTCTTGGTTTGACTTCTGTAAATTACTACTTACATTGGGAAAATAGGCAATTATCTGTTTCCAAGTGCTTTGCTTATCTATTGCTGAATAACAAATCACACAATGGCTTAAAACAATTTATTATTTCTCATGATCCCATGTGTTGACTTGGTGGAGATTTGTTGCTCTGTGCAGGGTCCACCAGAGTGCTGGGATAGCTGGAAGATATACAAAGACATTACTCAGGCAGCCAAAGTTCGCTACTGACTGGGAGCTCAGATGTGGCTGTTAGTCAGGGACTTAAGTTCTCAATGTGGTCCTCTACGCATGGTAAACTAGGCTTCCTCACAGCACAGCAGTAGAATTCCATGATAAATCATTCCCAGGGCACAAAATCAGAAGCTGCTGATCTTTTCAAGAATTGATGCTTGAACCCACAGCCTTGTGCAAGCTAGGAAAGTGCTTTATCAATGAGCTACATCCTGAGTCCTAGAAGTTGCCAATCTCTTAAGGTTTAACCTCCTCAGTTTCATATTGTCACCTCCATCACACTGTATTTGTCCAAACAAGTCACCTGGGCAGCTCAGATTCATGAAGATGGTGGGGTGGGGGAAGGTAGTTCACATTTCTTAGTGGAGGGAGCAGCAAACATCTGTGGCCACTCACTACTATACCAAAGCCAATGAATTAGTGGTTCTGGATATCCTCAGGATGCAGAGACTGAGCTACAGGTAATCGTTGAGAGGGTTCAAACAGAACTGCTTTCCTCCAGCCTTTCTGTTACATTAAGAAAATGGAGAGTCTTTATTGTTAAAGATACTGATAGGTGGTTGTTCTGTTACTTGCAGCTAAATGTGTCCTGTCATAAATCACTTCACTTTCATCATCGAGAACATCAGCAGCAGAAGCTGTGCTGGGATGACTTAGTGAAGAGATCAGAGGGAAAGAACTTGAGTGAAGTTTTCCTGAACAAATAGGAGAAAAATTTCTCAGAACTTTCAGAAGTATGGCCAAGTTTTTGGGCAGATTAGTTGACGAAGTTATCACATCGTGGACTTAATATGAATATGAAGTTAATTGGATTCACAGGCTGGTGAGCTACACAGGGCAGACATTGTCCCCTACAGTGACTAGCTGATTATATTTAATGAAGTTGTCTATTTTAGTGCTCCTGAAAGTGCCAATCTACAATGAGATAAGGAAATTGCACTGGAATTTAAACCAGTGGTTTCCTTCACTGAAAAGTCTTGCCATCACACACACAAAAAAAGTCTGCTTATGCTTATACTCTGAAACAAGTGTTCTGTTTTGCTTTTTACTCCCCTATCCCTTTGTTAATTGGCGAGTTTGCAGACCTGTAGCTCCTCCATGGACTACACAGGCTAATGAGTTGCAGAGGCCAGGCACCAAGTCAGTCACATGGTACTTTCACAAGGAAAGTCATCCCAAGATTCCATTTGGAAACCTGATGATTCACAGCAAAGGACTTCTTTACATCTAAATGTACTGGCTACCAAATTAAGCTTCCTTTGAAATTTTCCTGAATATATTGATCAGTGTATTTGTAGGTGTCAAAAAGTCTGAATCTATTTATTTTAACAATTAAACTGATTTGCAATTTGCTCCCAAATGAGAAAGTGGTAACTGTCTAGCCAAGGAGATGATTTGATATAAAGAAATTTTTTGTTCCATGCCACTTGCAATTCGATTTTTCAATTATATTCAATATAATATCGTTTTCTTCTTCAGGAGGTAAAAATAATAATAATAATAAATTACTAAATATCCAGGGTATCATTAGGAATTACATCCTATTCAGTAATAGAAACTTGAAGGAGTAGGCAAAGGAGGAGAAAACACTGGTTAAACAAATTAAGAGCTTTGTTTTTCTCACATAAAAATATTCCGGAGAGCATATTTATACAATGGAATATTACTCCGCAATGAAGAATGATAAAATTATGGCATTTGTAGGCAAATGGACGAAATTGGAGAATATCATGCTAAGTGAGATAAGCCAATCTCAAAAAACTAAAGGACGAATGATCTCGCTGATAAGCGGATGAGGACATATAATGGGGGGTGGGAGGGGTTAGCATTAGGTTTAGGGTTAGGTTTAGGGTTAGGGATAAGGAGAGCGGTAAGAATGAAGGAAAGAAGGACTGTATAGAGGGAAAAGAGGGGTGGGAGGGGTGGGGGGGAAGGGAAAAAAAATAAACATCATTGCCCTATGTAAAAGTATGATTACACAAATAGTATGCCTTGACTCTATGTACAAATAGAGAAACAACATGTATCCCATTTGTATACAATTAAAAAAAATAAATAAATAAATAAAAAATATTCCGGAGTTAGATGGTTCCAGGTTGGTATCGAGGCTCTTTGATAACATTGGGACCCGGGTCTTTTTTCTTTCCAAGCAGTCATCCTCAGCTGTTGCTCCACTATCAGCACTGTATTCCTCCTCCAGGAAGAAAGCAAGAATAAAGAACACAAAGCACGTGATAGTTAATGCTAACTTCTTTGTCCACTAAGGAACTTTCAATTTTGTATTTTCTTGGTAGAATGCTGAGACCTGGCCACTGCTGGAAAAAAGTTTTTTCTTTATCCCTCACATTAGTTTGCTAGAGTTGCCATAACAAAGAACAAAAACTGGGTGGCTTCAATGAAAGAAATTTTTTTCTCACAGTTCTAGAGGCTAGAAATTCAAGATCAAGGTGTAAACAGCACTGGTTTCTTCCGAGGTCTCTCTCCTTGGCTTGAAGATACCATTTTCTCTCTGAGTCTTCACACGACATTTCCTCTGTCCATCTGTGTCCTAATCTTTTCTTCAAAGGACATCAGTCATACTGGATTAGAGTCCACCCTCCTTCAGCCTTGGTAATCATGAATCTACATTCTGTCTCTCTGGGATTTACCTATTCTGAATATTTCACATAAATGAAATCATACGACATTTATGTATTTAGTCTATTTCACTTATAATGTTTTTGAGCTTTGTCCATATTGTTACATTTATCAGTACTTTTTTTTTTTTGATGACTGAATAGTATTTCATTGTACAAATCTTGCTTTGATTTTAAGATCATTGTACAAACTTGCTTTGGTCCCCACCTAGTCTGTGGTGTTCTTGGAAGGTGGTGGGACCTTTAAGAGGCAGGGCCTAGTGGTAGGAAATTAGGTCACTCACTGGGACCATACTCTTAAAAGAAATATGGAAATAGCTATCTCCCCAGCCCCTAGAAATTATTTGAACATTCTTTTATTTTTCCATTGTCTCCTAAATCTAAGCTTTCAGAAGGACCTAAATTCATATATGGATAGTTTATGAATAACTGGGTTTGGAGACAAATCATAAAACCAGAGGAGCTATGAAAAGATTCAGTATTCCCAGAAATTATACACTGAGGAATAAATACCTACATCACCTCATCATACTTCTGGAATGAAGAAAGAAGATACTGCTTTGAGTATTCTAATCCTTGACTTTGATGAGGAATTTATTCATGCAAATATACACACAGTTAATGTGTGCCACTTGTATTTGTGAATACATCTGGCTCAAAAATAGAAGAATCTAGTAGTCAAACCCACCTGCAATTTCCTCAGTCTACACAAAAAGACAAGCCACACCCATCATATTTACAAATTCTTTTTGCATCTGGTTTAACTGAGCTTGAAAAAGGATGCCTGTTATCGGCATATTGTGTATTCTGGTTCCAGAATATCTTTCTTTCATTCAATTCACGGGGGACTCGGCTCTGTGGGTGGGAGTTGAGAGGGTAGATGTCAGAACTGATTCATTCATCATTGTATATGTTATAGTGAAAAGAAAGATGAAGAGCAGCTGGGCAAGAAGTAAATAAGTACAGAACATCTGTGTATATATAATGAAAATAAAGGGCTTGAAAGAACACATGACAAATTGTTAATAGGACTGGAATGCCTTAGCGAGGCGCGCACCAGCAGATAAACGCAGGGACCTGCTACTTGCGTGAAGTTTCTGGAAGTCCTGTAGACTGGAACTTGTCAGACTGTCTCCTCAAAAAAGTGCCTCACATTGTACCCTTTTCACCAACAGAAAGGTACGATCCTTAATAGACCTCTTGGGATCTGGAAACCACATATATCACATTTCAGTGTCCATTTACTACGTGACCCTCAAGGCAGCCTGCTTTGAATGAAACCAAGAGAAAGAGAAGCTTTCTAGCTGATCTCCGCTTATCAGTATCCTTTATGACTTCATATGTCCAATAAAGTTTGAAATCCGTGACTGATCTGAAAAAGATACATTCAAAGACTCACTGCTTTGCCTCCTAGAGCTTCATAGAAAAGCCATGCCTGCCTTAAAAATAACTATTTTTCTCTGCGAAGCAGCTTTCGGCTTGCTCCTGTGCCCTAGTGAAGACTCAATGACTTCCTGTATTAGTTGCTGCTGCAACAAATTACTGGATGCTTAGTGGTTGTCGTAGGCAGAATAGGACCATCCAAAAATATTAAGTGCTAAATATCAAGCTATGAATGTTACTGTATAAAGTAAAAAAGTTTTTGTGGATGTGATTAAGTTAAAGATCTTGAGAAGGGTTGATTATTCTGGATTATCTGATGAGGCTTGAATGCAGTCACAAATGTCTTCACAAGAAATAAGCAAGTAGAGATGTGATAGAAAAAAGAGGAGAAGATACTCACACAGAAAAGATATTGTAAAAATGAAAGTTGATTAGTGCAGCCACTCTGGAAAGTAGTGTGGAGACTCCTTAGAAAACTTGGAATGGAACCACCATTTGACCCAGCTATCCCACTCCTCGGCCTATACCCAAAGGACTTAAAATCAGCATACTACAGAGATACAGCCACATCAATGTTCATAGCTGCTCAGTTCACAATAGCCAGATTGTGGAACCAACCTAGATGTCCTTCAATTGATGAATGGATAAAGAAACTGTGGTATATAAATACAATGGAATATTACTCAGCCATAAAGAATGATAAAATTATGGCATTTGCAGGCAAATGGATGAAATTGGAGAATATCATGCTAAGTGAGATAAACCAATCTCAAAAAACCAAAGGACAAATGATATCGCTAATAAGTGGATGATGACACATATTGGGGTGTGGGAGGGGTTAGTGTTAGGGTTAGAGTTAGGGTTAGGGAGGGGGGCAAGAATGGAGGAAGGAAGGACTGTATAGAGGGAAAAGAGGGGTGGGAGGGATGGGGGGGAAGGGAAAAAATAACAGAATGAATCAAACATTACCCTATGTAAATTTATGATTACACAAATGGTATGCCTTTACTCTATGTACAAACAGAGAAACATCATGTATCCCATTTGTTTACAATAAAAAAAAAATTTTTTTAAATGAAAGTTGAAGTTGGAGTGATGTAGCTGCTAGATTAAGGAATGGCGGCAGTTGCCAGAAGCAGGAATAGATGAGGAATGGATTCCCCCCTAGAGGAAGCATAGCCTATACATCTGATTTTATCCCCATGATACAGATTTCAGTTTTGTAGCCACCAAAATAGTGAAGGAATAAATTTCTGTTGCTGTAAGCCACTAAGTTTGTGCTAATTTGTTATAGCAGCCATAGTAAACTGATACAATTGTATAAAACAATGTAAATATACTCCTAATATTTTGAAGGTCAGAAGTCTGAAATGTTTCACTGGGCTAGGTCAAGATGTTGGGCAGCAGGAATGGTTCCTTTTGGAAATTCTGAAGGAAGAATCCATTCTCTTCCCTTGTTCAGTTTCTAGTGGCAGTGTCTCTTCATCTTTCTTCAAATATTTCACTCTAATAACTTAGTTATCACATCACTTTTCCGTGTGACTCTGACTCCTCATGTCCTCCCAGGAATGAGTCCATTCAGATAATCCAGGATAATTCCACCATCTCAAGACCCTTAACTTTGTCACATAAACAAAGTTCTTTTCATCATATAATGTGACATCCCTAGGATCTGGGACATATTTAGGGGGCATTATTCAATCTACCGTGCTATCTAACCCTTAGATTACAAATGACTATACAACCTGATCTCTCCATGATGAGCTGCAACCCTAAAGGTATGTACAGCTGCACTCCATCCTCAAGGAAAATGATGACGCTCAAGTCAATTCTTACGACATCAGCATTTTTTATAAACATGTGGCTTCCACTGTCAATATTCCTACTGCTGATACACTGCCATATCCTGATCTCACAAGTAATCACCTCTGACAATTGCCTCGAATTTTTAAAAATTAATAAAAGTTTTTCCAGTCATTCTGCATAATATGTAGGCATCTTCTTTAAGTGAATTGCCTCAGAATTACAGTGCCCCTTATGTGAGGACAGCAAGACAGAACTTTGAGCAGTACATGAATTCATGCTCTTTGTTTGGAAATAGGAATCATTAAAAGTAAAGAGAAACATCAATTCATGGACAAAGGTTACAAATTTGGTCAAATGGTCAAGAAATAAGAATGGAAAATTAGTAATGAGGACATTTGGGGAACACCTAAATGACGACGGGGCAATCGCACTCTTCGAAGATGGCCACACCAACATATCCCATCTATTCTAGTCGGCTTTTTCACTGCTGTGACCAAAAGACCTCACAAGAACACTTTTAAGGAGGAAAAGTTTATTAAGGGGCTCACAGTTACAGAGGTCTCAGTCCACAGACAGCCAGCTCCATTACTTGGGGCACGAGGTGACACAGAACATCATGCCAGAAGAGTGTAGCAGCGGGGAACATGGCACCCAGGAAGCACAGAGAAACTGAACTCAGCTCACAAAATTTATACTCCAAAGGCATGCTCCCAATGACCCACCTCTCAAGTCACAACCTACCTGCCCACAGTTTCCACCCAGTTAATCCCCTGATTGGGCTAAGGCTCTCAAAACCCAATCATTTCACCTCTAAACCTTCTTGCATTGTCTCACACATGAGCTTTTGGGGGACACCACATAGCTAAACCATAACACTATGCCACACGTGTCTCTCACAATATGACACTGACAATGCTCCATTGAGAGGTGAAGTCTATGTTCCTTTCCATGAGTCTGGGACTATGGTGAAAATAATGACATGTGACTCCGAAGTCTAAGCTATAACAGTCACTATAGCTTTCCTCTGGCCCTCTTAGAATGCTTACTCACCTTTAGAATCCAGTGACCACACAGAAAAACCAAGCAGCCACATGAAAAAGACACACATAGATGTTCCAGTCTCAATCCCACTTGAAAAAATCCAGGATAAATCAGCATCAATCTCCAGATAAGAGTGAACGACTCTTCAGAATAATTCATCCCCCATCTATTTATTCACCCCAAGTGACACTAGGTACAGCATAGATGTGCTGTCCCTAAGAGGCCTGCCTAAATAGCAAATTCATGATCAAAATGAATTCTATCTTAAGCTGTTAAGTTTGGGATGCTTTGTTACATAGTAATCAAACTCTCAGAACTGAGAATATTCTCAAAATGTAAAATTATTTGTTTCCATTATACATGCCAACTGAAGTTCAACCATTGCATTTAAGGCTGTCAAAAATTTGGTGGACAAGTAAAGCTGTTCTGGGCACATAAGTCAGACTCTTTCCCCAGCCACCCCATACTTACTCGATGGGCATGTGAACAGGTCCCCATGGAGGGAGGGATGGATTTTCCTTCATCAAGGCCAATCTGGCTACTTGTATTTCTGAGTGCTCAATCTGCCAACAGCAGAAACCTATGATGAGACCATGGTTTAGTCCCGTAAAATAGTACCTGATGGACATTTGTCTACACTGAAAACCTTTCATCATAGAGAGGCAGAGATGATCCCAATTGAATAAAAATGTATTCTGGATATGGATTATCTTTCCTATTGGTCATATTTCTGTCATCCATAGATTTACTCAATGCTTTGTTCACTCAACTACTGACCCACTAAGTGTACAAAAAAATAAATATGTGATGAATTGATACCTGTGGCAGTCATGGACATTACCATGTATCCTATTACCGGAAACAGTCAGAATGCTTATAAAACAGCAGAATGGTTTATTGAAAACTCAGTTATGGTGTCACCTGGGAAACAATAGCATGTTAGGTTTGAATGCTTTCCTACAGGATGATACTGGTTGTGATAAAAAACAAACAACGCAACAAGGGGCCAAGATGGAGTAACAGAGACCAAATCAATTCTCCCAGCTGCAAAATCAACAAAAAGGGACACAAGCATTTGAAGACACTACACATCAGGCAATGAAGGACAGTGATCCCTGAGATCAGGAATCAAATGAGGTAAGCCTCATGACTGCCCTTGTTTACTGTCCTGAGAGCATTTCCAGGCTGTAGTGCAGGGAGAGGTAGCCTAGATGAAACCTGTAGACTCCCTGAGTTAGGGAGATGGAACTGAAAATTTACAGAGACCAAAGTGACAGAATTCACATGGATGTATATGAGAGGAGAGAACTACCCATAGAAGGGACTCCAGAGATCTGCTGAGGCTCCTTCTTATGTCTTCAGTGGAATAAGGGTCATCTTATATATGTGAGGAAATACAGTAAGTCAAGGAAAGAACAACGTGAAAGAATAAGAGGGACCAGTGTCATGTGCCCACTTAGGTGCCCACAAACCAGACGGAAAAACTCGTAATCCACAGGGTATTCAGTAGAATACTGGGAAGGCTCTTATCTCATTAGTGAGAAATAATTAGCCCTAGACAAAACTTAGTTTAACAAATCATTAAACCAAAACCAAAACATTCAAACTGTTCTCATGAACTTACCTATCTATCTGATAGGTAAGATCTAGGGTTTTTGATCTAGGGTTTTTGTTTTTTCCAACCAAATGTATTTTCACATGACTTAGAAGGCAGAAATAAGGCAAAGGCATTTTTATTAATACTTTGATGCTAAAGATATATGTACTTGCTTTATTCTGCAGCCACATTCCTGTATCTAGGTAGGAAATTCATAGCAGTGACAATTGTGGTAGAAGTCTCCTGATTCATTTAGCAGAGTTCACTGAAATCTGAACTGCTGAATCAAAAGTTCCAGGAGGAGCCTCCCAATTTTTCACTTAATAGTGAAAGAAACTCTCCTTTCTGTTGAGGACAGTGATATATTATTCTTCAAATATGGCCTAATTACCATTCCTCCAATCCTTCCAACTCCTTATATTATACATCTTTTATGTTAAAACAGCTGGAATTATTCCTGTTTCTTAAAATAATTAATATTATAGCTATTGCTGTGTGAAAAACTACGCACTCAAAACTTAGAGGTTTAAAACAGCAAACATTTATTATCTTGCAGTTTCTGTGGGTCACAAATTTGGAAGTAGATGTGCTTGGTGACTGTGATTCAGTCTCTGGTGCTTTTGCAATTAAGATATTAGAGGGGGCAGAGGCTATAGCTCAGTGGTAGAGTACTTGCTTAGCATGTGCAAGGCCCTGGGTTCAATTTTCAGCACTGAAAAAATAAATATCAGGCAGACCTGACATTTAGTCTTCTATGTTAGTCAGCTTTTTTTTTTTTTATTGTAAACAAATGGGATACATGATGTTTCTCTGTTTGTACATGGCGTAAAGGCATACCATTTGTGTAATCATAAATTTACATAGGGTAATGTTGTTTGATTCATTGTTATTTTTTCCCTTCACCGCATCCCTCCCACCCCTCTTTTCCCTCTATACAGTCCTTCCTTCCTCCATTCTTGCCCCCCTCCCTAACCCTAACTCTAACCCTAACACTAACCCCTCCCACTCCCCATTATGTGTCATCATCCACTTATTAGCGATATCATTCGTCCATTGGTTTTTTGAGATTGGCTTATCTCACTTAGCATGATACTCTCCAGTTTCATCCATTCGCCTGCAAATGCCATAATTTTATCATTCTTTATGGCTGAATAATATTCCATTGTGTATATATAACACAGTTTCTTTATCCATTCATCAATTGAAGGCCATCTAGGTTGGTTCCACAATCTGGCTATTGTGAACTGAGCAGCTATGAACATTGATGTGGTTGTATCTCTGTAATATGCTGATTTTAAGTCCTTTGGGTATAGGCCAAGGAGTGGGATAGCTGGGTCAAATGGTGGTTCCATTCCAAGTTTTCTGAGGAATCTCCACACTGCTTTCCAGAGTGGCTGCACTAGTTTGCAGCCCCACCAGCAATGTATGAGTGTACCTTTCTCCCCACATCCTCGCCAACACCTGTTGTTGCTTGTATTCTTGATAATCGCCATTCTAATTGGGGTGAGATGGAATCTTAGGGTGGTTTTGATTTGCATTTCTCTTATTACTAGAGATGTTGAACATTTTTCCATATGTTTGTTGATTGCTTGTACATCTTCTTCTGTGAAGTGTCTATTCATTTCCTTAGCCCATTTGTCGATTGGATTATTTGCATTCTTGGTGTAGAGTTTTTTGAGTTCTTTATAGATTCTGGAGATTAGTGCTCTATCTGAAGTATGATTGGCAAAGATTTTCTCCCACTCTGTAGGCTCTTTCTTCGCGTTGCTGATAGTTTCCTTTGCTGAGAGAAAGCTTTTTAGTTTGAATCTATCCCAGTTGTTGATTCTTGCTTTTATTTCTTGTGCTATGGGAGTCCTGTTGAGGAAGTCTGGTCCTAAGCCGACATGTTGAAGCTCTGGACCTACTTTTTCTTCTATAAGATGCAAGGTCTCTGGTCTGATTCCGAGATCCTTAATCCATTTTGAGTTTAGTTTCGTGCATGGTGAGAGATATGGGTTTAGTTTCATTCTGTTGCATATGGATTTCCAATTCTCCCAGCACCATTTGTTGAAGAGGCTATCTTTTCTCCATTGCATATTTTTGGCCCCTTTGTCTAGTATGAGAAAATTGTATTTATTTGGGTTTGTGTCTGTGTCCTCTATTCTGTACCATTGATCCACCTTTCTATTTTGGTACCAATACCATGCCGTTTTTGTTACTATTGCCTTGTAGTAGAGTTGAAGATCTGGTATTGCGATACCCCCTGCTTCACTCTTTCTGCCAAGGATTGCTTTAGCTATTCTGGGTTTTTTATTCTTCCAGATGAATTTCATAATTGCTTGCTCTATTTCTGTAAGGTACATCATTGGGATTTTAATTGGAATTGCATTGAATCTGTATAGCACTTTTGGTAGTATGGCCATTTTGACAATATTAATTCTTCCTATCCAAGAACATGGGAGATCTTTCCATCTTCTAAGGTTTTCTTTAATTTCTTTCTTTAGTGTTCTGTAGTTCTCATTGTAGAGGTCTTTCACCTTTTTTGTGAGATTGATTCCCAAGTATTTTATTTTTTTCGAAGCTATTGTGAATGGGGTAGTTTTCCTGATTTCTCTTTCTGAGGATTCATCACTCATGTATAAAAATGCCTTAGATTTATGTGCATTGATCTTATATCCTGCTACTTTACTGAATTCACTTATGAGATCTAAAAGTTTTCTGGTGGAATTTCCTGGTTCCTCTAAGTATACAATCATATCATCAGCAAATAGGGATAGTTTGAGTTCTTCTTTTCCTATTCATATCCCTTTAATTTCTTTGGTCTGTCTAATAGCTCTGGCTAGAGTTTCAAGGACGATATTGAATAGAAGTGGTGAAAGAGGACATCCCTGACTTGTTCCAGTTTTTAGAGGGAAGGCTTTCAGTTTTTCACCATTTAGAATGATATTAGCCATGGGCTTAGCGTAGATGGCCTTTACAATGTTAAGGAATGTTCCCACTATCCCTAGTTTTTCTAGTGTTTTGAGCATGAAGGGGTGCTGTATTTTATCAAATGCTTTTTCTGCATCTATTGAAATAATCATGTGATTCTTGACTTTAAGTCTGTTGATATAGTGAATTACATTTATTGATTTCCTGATGTTGAACCAACCTTGCATCCCTGGGATGAAACCCACTTGATCATGGTGTACTATCTTTTTAATATGTTTTTGTATGCGATTTGCTAAAATTTTGTTGAGAATTTTTGCGTCGATGTTCATTAAGGATATTGGTCAGAAATTTTCTTTCCTCGATGTGTCTCTGTCTGGTTTAGGTATCAGGGTAATATTGGCTTCATAGAATGAGTTTGGGAGGGTTCCCGCCTCTTCTATTTTATGGAATACTTTGAGAAGTATTGGAATGAGCTCTTCTTTAAAGGTTTTGTAGAACTCGGCTGAGAACCCATCTGGTCCTGGACTTTTCTTTGTTGGTAGGCTATTGATGACTTCCTCTATTTCATTACTTGAAATTGGTCTATTTAAATTGTGTATGTCCTCCTCGTTCAGTTTAGGCAATTCATATTTGTCTAGAAACCTGTTGATGTCTTTGAAATTTTCTATTTTGTTGGAATATAGATTTTCAAAATAGCTTCTAATTATGTTTTGTATTTCAGTCATGTCTGTTGTGATATTTCCTTGTTCATTCCGAATTTTAGTGGTTTGGGTTTTCTCTCGTATTCTCTTTGTTAGTGTGGCTAAAGGTTTATCAATTTTGTTTATTTTTTCAAAGAACCAACTATTTATTTTGTCAATTTTTTGTATTGTTTCTTTTGTTTCAATTTCGTTGATTTCAGCTCTGAGTTTAACTATTTCCTGTCTTCTACTACTTTTGGTCTTGGTCTGTTCTTCTTTTTCTAGGGCTTTGAGCTTTAGTGTTAGGTCGTTTATTTTTTGAGTTTTACTTCTTTTATTAAATGTGCTCCATGAAATAAATCTTCCTCTAAGTACTGCTTTCATAGTGTCCCAGAGATTTTGATATGATGTTTCTTTGTTCTCATTTACCTCTAAGAATTTTTTAATTTCCTTCCTAATATCTTCTGTTATCCATTCATCATATAATAGCATATTGTTTAATCTCCAGGTGTTGGAGTAGTTTCTGTTTTTTACTCTTTCATTTATTTCTAACTTCAATCCATTATGATCTGATAGAATACAAGGTAGTGTCTCTATCTTCTTGTATTTGCTGACATTAGCTTTGTGGCATAATATATGGTCTATTTTAGAGAAGGATCCATGTGCTGCTGAGAAGAAAGTGTATTCACTCTTGGTTGGATGGTATATTCTATCAATGTCTGTTAAGTCTAAATTATTGATTGTGTTATTGAGATCTATGGTTTCTTTGTTCAATTTTTGTTTGGAAGATCTGTCCAGTGGTGAGAGAGGCGTATTAAAATCACCTAGTATTATTGTGTTATGGTCTATTTGGTTTCTAAAATTGAGAAGGATTTGTTTGACATACATGGATGAGCCACTGTTTGGGGCATAGATGTTTATTATTGTTATATCTTGCTGATTTATGCTTCCCTTAAGCACTATGAAATGTCCTTCTTTATCCCTTCTGACTAACATTGGCTTGAAGTCCACATTATCTGAAATGAGGATGGATACTCCAACTTTTTTGCTGAGCCCATGTGCATGGTATGTTTTTCCCCATCCTTTCACCTTTAGTCTATGGGTATCTCTTTCTATGAGGTGAGTCTCTTGCAGGCAACATATTGTTGGATCTTTCTTTTTAATCCAATCTGCCAGTCTATGTCTTTTGATTGATGAGTTCAGGCCATTAACATTCAGGGTTATTATTGAGATATGATTTGTATTCCTGGTCATTTGGTTCATATTTAAAATTTTATTTATTTATTTATTTATTTTTTGACACATCTTGGTTCCTCCTTTATTTGACAGTTCCTTTAGGGTAATTCCTCCCTTTGCTGATATGCTTCTTTGTTTTTTATCTCTTCCTCATGAAATATTTTGCTGAGAATGTTCTGTAATGCTGGCTTTCTTTTTGTAAATTCTTTTAGCTTTTGTTTATCATGGAATGATTTTATTTCATCATCAAATTTGAAGGTAAGTTTTGCTGGGTATAAGATTCTTGGTTGGCATCCATTTTCTTTCAGAGCTTGAAAAATGTTGTTCCAGGCCCTTCTAGCTTTTAGGATCTGGATTGAAAAATCTGCTGATATCCGTATTGGTTTCCCCCTGAATGTAATTTGGTTCTTTTCTCTCACAGCCTTTAAAATTCTGTCTTTATTTTATATGTTTGGTATTTTCATTATAATGTGCCTTGGTGTGGGTCTGTTGTAATTTTGTGTATTTGGAGTCCTATAAGCCTCTTGGACTTGATTTTCCATTTCATTCTTCAGATTTGGGAAATTTTCTGATATTATTTCATTGAATAGATTATTCATTCCTTTGGTTTGTTTCTCTAAGCCTTCCTCAATCCCAATAATTCTCAAATTTGGCCTTTTCATGATATCCCATAGTTCTTGCAGATTCTGTTCATGATTTCTTACCATCTTCTCTGTTTGTTCAACTTTGCTTTCGAGGTTAAATATTTTGTCTTCAATATCTGAAGTTCTGTCTTCCAGGTGTTCTATCCTATTGGTTATGCTTTCTATGGAGTTCTTAATTTGGTTTATTGTTTCCTTCATTTCAAGGATTTCTGTTTGGTTTTCTTTCAATATCTCTAACTCTTTATTGAAATGATCTTTTGCTTCCTGAATTTGCTCTGTTAACTGTCGATTGGTGCGATCATTCAATGCCTGCATTTGCTCTTTCATCTCATCATTCAATGCCTGCTTTTGCTCTTTCATCTCATTGTTTGCTTCCCTAATCATTTTAATTACGTACATTCTGAACTCCCTTTCTGTCATTTCTTCTGCCATGCTGTCATTGGATTTTATTGATGTAACATCTAGATTTGTTTGGGGCATTTTCTTCCCTTGTTTTCTCATATTGTTCAGGAATCAGTGGGTCATTAAGATATTGCAGATTTCCTCTATCGACTTATAATGTCCCTGAAGATTGCTAGTATATCCCCTCTTATCCTTCAGTAGCCTGAAGTCTTGGAGGAAGTTGATAATGCAGAGCTCCACGAAGAAGCTGCCTCTCTAGGGGTGGTGACCCTCAGGTGGCGTATATTCCCTGCTAGTGGGCAGAGGTGCCTCCACTTGTTGACCAATGGTCATCCAACGGGGAACTAGGCTGTGGGCTGAGGCAAGTCCTGTTTGTGCCTGTGTCTCTGGTTTTACCGTCCCTGTGGGAAAACCTCACCTGGCAGGGAAGACTCACTCGGTGGGGACGTCTCGCTGGTCAGTTCCCCTCCTAGAGGTTCCCCTCAATCTACAACTACCGCCTGGGCTGGGCTGTCTTCCTCTGCAACGTTCCCAGGGGCCCGGACCTACCTCCTGGGCCTGGGAGCCTCACCCTTCGCAGGCGAGTCTCCTTAGGCTGCCTCTCCCAGCTGCCCGGAGTCCTGGAAACTTCACTCTGCCCCTAGGCGTGTCTCTGTGCAGCTCTTCCAGCAAGAAGCCACCTAGCTCCTGGGACCCTGCTCTGCACCTAATCGCCTGGCTATGCGGCCCCTCCTCTGAACCGGCACCTGGATCCCCGTACAATAGCTCCGAGACCCAGAGACCCGCCACACACCTCCTCCTCCGGACAGCCGCCCGGTTTCCGACGCAGTCACTAGGAGCCCAAGCAATTCACTTCACGTCTCCTCCTCCCGCCAACTGCCCGTAGCCCTAGGCAGTCACTCCAAGTCCAAGTGACCCGCCCTGTTCCTCCTCCTCCTCCTCGGGGTAGCCCCCCGGGTGTTCAGGAGCGGTGGCTCCGAGACCAAGTGATCCACCACGCTCCTCCTCCAGGCAGGCCACCGGTGTTCAGGAGCGGTCGCTTTTAGTCCAATCGACTCACCACTCGCCTCCTCCTCTGGCAACCGCCTGTGGCTCTGATGCAGTCACTCCTAGACCAAGTGACCCGCCGCGCTTCTCCTCTTCCTCCGGGCAACCCCCCCGGTGTTCAAAAGCGGTTGTTCTGTGTCCACACAGCTCGCCACGCACCTCCTCCTCAGGCAGCCGCCCGGAGCCCCAGTGGTTGCTCCGAGTCCACATGCTGTGCTGAGCCGCCTCCTCTACAATGATCCCAGTTGTCCGTGTTTACCGCTCCAGTGGGGGGTGGGGCGTCTCGCCGGGCAACTCTACTTCACAAAGTTCCCTGCGTTTCGGGGCTACCGCCCCATCCGGGACGCCTCCCCAATGGGAGAGACT
Organism: Sciurus carolinensis; assembly: GCF_902686445.1. Classification (NCBI taxonomy): domain Eukaryota; kingdom Metazoa; phylum Chordata; class Mammalia; order Rodentia; family Sciuridae; genus Sciurus; species Sciurus carolinensis. Next base: position 31,572,646 of record NC_062218.1, read on the forward strand.
CACCCAGCGGCTTTGAGTTGGTCCCAAGTCTCTCACTATCTCCAGCTTTTCATCACTGTTACCAAAATACCCAAAAACAACTTAGAAGAGGGAAAGTTTATTCAGGGCTCATGGTATCAAAGGTCTCAGTTCACAGATGGCTAACTCCATAGCTGACTTCATCACGCTGGGTCCAAGGTGAGGCAGTAGTACATCATGGTGGAAGGGCATTGTAGAGGTAAGCTGAGAGAGGGAACAGGATAAGGGACCACAGAGAAGATAAATTCTTTAAGGACGCGCTCCCAGTAACTCAGTGACTCACCTCCTCCAGTCACACCCCACCTGCCTACGGTTACCACCCAGTCCATCAGTCCATTCAAACTAGGATCAACAGATTTAGGTTACAGCTCACATAAGGAAACCGGAGTTTTGAGATGAGACTAGGTTCCCCACTTTGCCAATTTATTCTGGGTTCTTGTCTCTCAAATTTTGAAGAATAAAATCCACAGAAAATCACAGAAGGGAGGAGTAAACAGAGCAGGACTTGTTTAAGTGAGAAGAAATAGACCATCCACCATGGGAAAGGGGGTCTGATAGCAGAAAAATGCACTTTGATGTTCCAAAATAGGAGTTTATATATAGTTTTGGGCAGAGCATGGAGAGCAAAATCTATGTAAAACAGGTATTGAAAAGGCATCAAGTTTACCATCTGGGTTCGCCCCCACCTTCCTTTTACTGCCATCTGGGTTCACCCCTTTTTTCTGTTTTCCACCTCTGGGACAAAGGAGTTGGCTGAAAGTGTTCCCACAGGTGAGCCTCAAGGTCTTTTACATTTGAAATAGGCCTTAATGGTGCTCATTAATATGTCTACTGATTAGCCTCCAGGTGTGGTTGAATGGGCCCATTATCCTGAATACCTGGTCATTTTACTATCTATTCTATTTTATTCTTGTTCAATAATCTGATCATTTCGCCTCTGAGATATTCCTGCATTACTAGAAGAGATTTTGGGGGACACATGATATCTAAACCATAATATCCCACCCTGGACTGCCAAAAAGTTATGTCCATTACACAAAGCAAAATGCATTTAATCCATCTCCAAGAGTCCCTTAGCCTTAACAGTTTTAGCATTGCCCAAAAGTCCAAATCTAGTCTCCTCTGAGACTCAAAGCAGAGTCCCTGTAAAAATCAAAAGCAAGTAACATATATCCAATATACTTTGGGGCCGAATAAACATTCCCATTCTAAAAGGGAGAAATAGGTACACAGAAAGAAGGAATGGGACCAAAACAAGACCAAAAGCAGCCAGGTAAACACGTTCTGTAAGTCCATGTACAGAATACATTGTAGTTTGGAGATATTCCCTTGAAAGGGTTTGGAGAGTCCCATTCTTTTGACCTTGCTGGTTGTAGTGCACATAACCTCTTTTTCAGTCTGGTTCTTTCCACAGCCAGCAGCTTTTCTCAGCAGAGAGATCACATTCCTAGCATCTAGCTTCTGCTTCACCTTCACAACTTCATTGTCCTCTACACATTGCCCTCTCAGGGGCAGCACACAGCGACTCTGACTCTGTTACACTTTGCCTGACCTCCCAAGCCTTCCTTTGAAATCTCAGTTGAAGCTTTCATGACCCCTTAATTTCAGCATTCTGCATTTCCACAGAAACAGCATGATGTGGATGATGCGAACGTCTGCTGCCAGCTTGTGCAGTACCTGGGACCCCTAGAATCACAGCTGGAGCAGCTTCTGAAAGTCTACATAGCTGAGCAAGATGAAACACTTCCTAGGCCCCCCTGTGCAAGCAGCAAACCCTCCTGATCTCTTCTCAATGGAATTTTCCCTTCTATCTCATGGATTCTGCTGTGGTTGTAGTCTCGTGAATTTCCAAGATACCCTCAAGTCAACCTCCCTATTGACTCTGTGCATATTACTTGGTAACTCGTATGTGACTGTAATCTCTTTAATAATCACACCTTCCTTTGCCCCAGTTTCACAGGCAAGTTTCTTGCCAAATTACAAGTTTTTAACATCCTTCAATTCTTTTTTAAAGATTTTTTTTCACATATACATATTTTTAGATGTTGAGGGATCTTTATTTTATTCATTTATTTATACATGGTGCTGAGAATTGAACTCAGTGCCTCACACATGCTAGGCAAGCACTCTACCACTGAACCACAACCCCAGCCCCCAACATCTTTCAGTTCTGCTTTCTGCTTTTGATTCTCACAGTAACTACGGCTAAAGTTGTCAGAAAAATTCTTTCCACTGACTGAGTGTTGTGCTACCATGAATTTTTCTCCACCAGATTAAATAGACCATAATCTTTAAATTCAGCATCACACAGTCTCAGGACTTGAGTGAAATGCAGATAACTTCTTTTTCAGACTGTATCATGAATGTCCTCTAGTCCAATTTCCAATTGAATTTTTATTTCCCTCTGAAGCCTCAAAAGCACTGTCATTATGGTCTGCATTCTGATCTTCTGTGCTCCCGCCAAAATTGCCCATGAAGCCCCATTTACTTTCTAAAGTTTTCCCAGTCTGCAACTTTAAACTTTTCCAACTCCTCCCACAAACCAGCTCCATTAGGTTAATCACAGCAATAATCCCAATTCTAGTACCAATTTTTGTGTCAGTCAGTTTTTCATTGCTGTGAAAAAAATACCTGATAAGAACAACTTAGAAGAGGGGAAGTTTATTTGGGCTCACAGTTTCAGAAGTTCCAGTCCAAGATGGCCAACTCCATGGCCAACTCCTTTGCTCTGGGTCCAAGGTGAGCACATCATGGTGGAAGGGCATGGCAGAAGGAAGCTGCTCCATTCATGGCAGCCAGGAAACAGAGAAAGAGAAGGGAATAAAGGACATAGGGAATATATACCTTTTCAGGGCAACACTCCAGTGACCACCTCCTCCAGCCACAACTCCACTGCCTACAGTGACCACCCAGGCAGTCCATCCAAAATAGGATGGACTGATTATGTTACATCTCTCATAATCTGATCATTTCACCTCTAAAATATTCCTGCATTAACACAGGAGATTTGGGGGATACCTCATATCCAGATCATGACATTTTTTGCAGGTTTAACTAGGACTGGGAGATCTATTTCCAAGATGGTTCACTGCCAAGTCCATTGACAGGATGCCGCAGTTTCTCATTTTCTTTTGACTGTAGGCCTAAGTACTTCATTGCATGAATCTCTCCACAGGGTTACCTGAGTGTCCTAACAATACTGCTCCACAGTAAGCAATCCAAGGATTGAGAATGAAGAAGAAGCTGCAGTGTGTTTCATGACCTTGTCTCCTGAATTGCAGGCCATCACTTCTATTGTATTCTATTCATTAGAAGCAAATCACCAAGTCCAGCTTCACTCAAGAAGAGGAAATTTAGGCTCCATATATTTTTTTTTCTTTTTCTTTCTTTCTTTCTTTCTTTCTTTTTGTTTTTGTTTTTGTTTTTGGTAGTGCTGGGGATTCGAACCCAGGCCCTTGCACATGCTAGGCAAGCACTCAACAAAGTGAGCTATATCCTCAGCACGTAGGCTCCATTTCTTGAAGGGAGAAGAGTCAAAGAACTTGTGGGCATATTTTAAGCCACTACATAATTCTCTACTTATGTGAAAGTATATTATTTTGCATAATTTCTATCTAAATACCTCCCCATCATTAGTAACCATTCCAAAACCTCACATCAGGTTATCCCCTCTCTTAGAAACTGATCACATTTCTTTAATCTTTCTTCTATCATACTAATTTTTCTTCTCCAAAGGCAAAGTTTCACAGAGGTTAATTTGCTTCTCTTACTCCAGCTAATACAAAATGAAATTTTTTTTCTCATATTCACTATGAATGCTATAATTTTTTCATACTGAATAATTGGCAATAACCAATTTACTCATATTTTCTGAGTAAAACATAAAATTCTACAATTGTTTCATTGCAGAAGGTCCCAAGAGTAATTAAATTATAGGTAGGTCACATTAAAAGTGTCAGATGAAGGGCTTGAGATATGTTATTAATTCATTGAAAAAGTGAATCAGAACACTTAAGAATAATTTCAATTCATTAGATATTTTTTAAAGATGCAATGAACATTTGTAATTGTTTTATTCAGCTTTTTCACTGCTGTGATGAAGAGATTCAACCAGAACAATTGCAGAAAAAGAAAAGTTTATTTGAGGGCTCATAGTTTCAGAGGTCTTAGTCCATAGAAGGCCGGCTCCATTACTCTGGGCCAGAGGTGAGGCTAAACATCATGGTGGGATATGGTGGCAAAGGGAAGCAGCTCACATCATGGTGATCAGAAAGCAGAGAGATTCCACTCATCAGATACATACTCCATAGCCATGCTCCCAATTAACCACTTCCTCCAGTCACACCCAACCTGCCTCTAGTCACCACCCAATCCAATCAGGGATTATTTCACTGATTAGTTTAATACTCTCAAAACCCAATCATTTCTCCTCTGAACCTTCTTGCATTGTCTTACACGTGAGCTCTTGGCAGACACCTCTTATCCAAGCCATAACAGTAATGTTTCCCACCAAAAAAAGTGACCACTTTTATACAGTACTAATATTTTCTAAGATGTTTCAAGTAATTCAAGATATTTCAGAACAATACACTCTAATTTTAAAAATAATTCATTTGCTTTTTTTTTTTTTTTACAAATGGCAATTGTCAGGACATAAATTTTAAAATCTGATGTCTCTAATAATCATACTACAGAGTACTATTAATATAATGCTAAAAGAGCTTCTAATGAAACTGTACTTGTATTACAAAAATGGAGAGGTTGCATTACCCATTCATATTTGTTTTAATATCCCAAAACATAATTTTAAAATTTTAATATGCTATGTTTTTCCATAAACCCTTTCCATAGGTACTCATAACAGTTCAGGTGATCTAGCACTTAGCACTGGGTCTAGCTACTAACATTATTATAGGTGTAAAATAAATTACTTGTATTAACTAACAGATTAACACAACTAATAACAGTGAGTGCTAAAGAAGAGCAGCATCAACCTGATTGTCAATTGTCTCAAGGTTAATTAAAAATCTTTCAACTCATTTTGCTCAGTTTTCTTTTGTGCTCTAAATATGGGAGTCAGTAACAATTTTCAGGACTAATATGCAAAATACCACAAATTACAGCCCACTACCCCATCCCTAACCTGCCTAATAAATGGAAAATATTGAAATGTGAAATATACACTGAGTGAAGTAGGGATGCTGACTCCTAAAGACATATTCCCAATGCAGAATCAAAATTCTTGTTTTGATGGGTCTTTTGAAGTACTACATGCTTGTCTACCTGTGCCTGGTTGACTTCCTATCCACTGACCACAACTCTTCTTTACTCTAAATTATTTATGTATTTTTCATTTTAAAATCTGAGATATATAGTGCTATTATGAAAAGCACTGGATGAGAAATGAGTGTATTTGGCATGAGCTTTGAAGGATAGAAATGACCTCAATAGCTACATGGTAACAACAGATGCATTCAATAAAGAAGGATTAAAGAGAAGGCACAGAGACTAGAAAGAGCAAAGCATTTTTAGCATCTAGATACCTTTTCCTGATCCTAAGTAAAAAATGCTGCTAATTGTGAAAAAACACAGTATGTTGGTACACCACACCTGTTAATTTTGGAGAATGCAATTACCTTGACTTATGCAAGCCACTCATCAACCAAAAAAAGGTGAACGCCCAAGAGAATATGAGTCATGACTGTGTCTTGACTGTTTAGCTGTAAGGTTATTGGATAAGTATGTTATTTAACACACACTTCCCAATTTAAAAAACGATTTATTTGCCTTTTTTGACAAAAAGCAACTGTCAGGACACAAATATAAAAATCTGGGGAATATCTAATAATCATATTAAGAATATTGTCAGTACCTGGGGAAGGAAATGTCACCTATACCCACACTATTTTCTACAAATGCCTACTAGAATCTAGTCTGTCCAGAAGGATGTGGCAAAATGATATGCTTGAACTTAATGATAAACTTGGAAATAGTCTCCAAGAGGTGTTGTGACAATAGTTTCTGTGGTCACAATAGATAATGACTACTGAAGTCCTTTAATTATATGCACAGAATAATAAAAATGAAAAATAATATTTAGAACTGACAAGTTCAATAAATGATGACTGTAAATCAAATTGGGGTGTTTATTTCACTGACACATTAAATATACATATCATTTCCTCCAAAAATATTTACATACCTACTAAGTACCAGTGACCATGCTAGGGATAGAGGTAAAAAGAAGAAAAAAAAGAAAATGAAATTCTTCCTTTCAGAGGAATTTATAACCATACAAGGGAGAAAAAGCAAGACAGGAAGAAAGCATGGGGCAAGAAGTTCACATCATTCTCTCTCTTTTTTAAAATATATTTTTATTATTATTAAATGCACACAAACACATACATTTGATTCTTCAAACAAGTAAATCAAAAAGGTTTGCTGCTTCTTCCATTTTACACTTAATAAAGGCAAATGTGTCAATCTTTCAGAAGGATTGTGGAAGAGGCAGCACATATTTCTAACATGAGGTTAGTAGGAAAGAGATGGTCTTTATGGACTCCCCTAAATGAAAGAAGTTTCTTGGGAACCACCATGTGGTCTAAATTTCACTAATAAAAAAAATCCACTAATTTGGACAATACCAAACAAAAATATTTTTTCTTTGGTTTTTGAACATCGTGTAGAAGACACTAATAATCAAATATTCAGAAAATCCCCACGTGGATAATGAACAATTAATTACAAATGTTTTGACAAGTTTTGTATGGACAACTGTGATTTCTCCTGATTTCTCCCAACTTACCTCAAAAGATCATGATTTGGAAAATAAACTGCGGTCATTCTTAAATTAATGGTCTAAGCATGACACTTGCTTTGCATGTTTAACTTGATCATGTACCTTTCATTGGCAATAAATTAATATTTTTAAGTACAGTATTATAAATATGAGGACTGGGGATATAGCTCAGTTGGTAGAGTGCATGCCTCGCAAGCACAAGGCCCTGGGTTCAAATCCTCAGCACCACAAAAAAAAAATATGGACATATCTTGGGGAGCTAGGAAATTATAGATATTTTTCATACTATGTAGTATATATAAAGATACTACTGTAGCTAAATCATCAATCCATTTTATCATTATAACAACTCCTTGAGTTAGGTCTTGGGTCTATGTTGCTACTCAAAAAAACCGAGGGCTCAGACTTCTAAGGGAGAAGATGAGACTGAAATTTCTTCAAAGAAGTTTGAAAAATTCTACCAGCATCCACCAAACAAGAAAAGGTGGTGAATGCTACAAACCTCAAAAAAGGTGTCCAAAGAGAGAAACAGGAGATTCTGCAACTGCAAAGAGGAGCAAGTGGCTCAGCTTCTAATACCACCTCCATTATCCAGATGTTGTAATGAATCCTGAAATTTCTCACTGTTATGGCTTGGATGTGAGTTGTCCCCCAAAAGCTCACATGTGAGACAATGCAGGAAGATTCGGAGGACAAATGATTGGGTTGTGACAGTCTTAACCCAATTCAGTGAATTAATCCCTGGTAGGATTAATTGAAGAGGTATGGTGTGAAGGGAAGAGAACGTGGATTGGGACATGGCTATGGGGTATATATTCTGTATGAGCAACTATCCTTATCTTCTCCTTCCTCTTCCCCTTCCCTTTCCCCTCTCCCTTCCCTTCCTCTTCCTCTTCATTCTCCCTCCTTTTACTAAGGGGTAATGGAAACTGGAGAAGAAGAGGATAAAACAAGGAACGTGAATAGCAAGTTCCTTTTCTTTGAAAGCAGTGAAGGTTTCAAGGCTATCCATTGGTGCACTTCCTGAGAATGGTGTACATTCCCTATAGAGGCAGAGTGAAACAAAGATGCCACCTCCCCAAAGGCATATTCAATAGAATTAATTGGAAACAGACTCCCCTGCTCCATGTTCCAACTCAGGGAAAAGTGCCTCAGATATAGCAGAAAGGGGGTCACGAGATTACCTAGAAGGTTAGATAGAATGTATGCCTGGATAGGGCCAAGCATGAAGAAGAATAGCACGAACCACCATGAAAACCTAATCAGGCACATTTTTAAAAGGAAGAAGAACAACCCAAGGAGGGAGAGTGAGGGAGGAAGAAAACGTTGAAGAACAGACAAAAAGTTCAAACCAGAAGAACACCTCATCCAAAGAATAGAAGGAAATTCCTCCAGCTTTCATCACTACAAAAAAATGAATTAGAACATAAAGAAAGGAAGAGATCAAACAAAGACTCAAAATGAGGTATAAAGCAGGTTCATGAAAAAAATGAGGACTGAAAGAAATATTATCATTAAAAAAAAACAGATATCTAAGAAATGAATAGTCACTGCTGAAAATATGAATTATCAGCACAGAGGAAAGACCTGAGATAATCACAATACGTTTTGAAGAAAACAAATTAATACAAAGAAAAACTGAGATGAAAAATAGTGACAAATAATTATTCGCCCTTAATTAGAACATTAATGTAGGGACCATCAAAATGCACCCCTCAGATCTCCAGCTGTGAGGAGTGCAATGTTTAATATTTTCCCTTCTATTATAAATGTAGGTAATAAACCACAGTTTATTTTACTGCCATGAATAAAATAATATTTGCTCTACTTGTGATTTTGAAATAAATGTTTTCATATGCTATTACAATTAAAGCAAAAATATAAAATATCATTAATGTTCATTACTACTTCAAAAGTATGGTAGTTATTAGGAACATCATTAGATCTTATTACTTAATGCATTTATAAAGAAGCACATATAGTTCTATATGACAAAAATCTTTAAATATTTTGATAATTGATTTTCAATATATGTTACTGACTCTTTGTAATCCTATGCATTTTACTTTAAACTTTAGAAAGACTTATCTTGAGAATATTCAATAGACTATTCCATAGACTTCACAATACTACAAAAGGTTCCAAGGCATAACAGAGTTAAGAATTCCTGCAGTGGTATCTAGAAGATCCTGCAGCCCTTCCAACATGCATAATGTATGGAAGGACCCACACAAGGACAAAATCCTGAAACTGAAGATTTATTCATCTTAAAATAAATTGATCACTAGTTGTAGTTAAAAGAGCCATTTTCACCCAAGGAATGGAACCTAAATGTTGGCAATGTTGGAGTAACAAGATAGGGCTCCCAGAGTCATGGAGAGACACGCCATTGCTAGCCCTTACCGACTATAGTAACCCAGAATTTAAAACAACACTCAGACTCATGGTAAATGGTAGAACTGGGGAGAGTTCTACATTCCTTAATATTTTCTTTCATAGCATCTAACTTACATACAATTGTCCAAGTAAAAATATTTTTCATATCAACAATAAGTATAATGAAAAGAACCCCAAAATATTTTTAAACTTTTCATAAAAAAAAAAAAAAAATGAAGCTAGGTATGGTGGTACACACCTGTAATCCCAGCTATTCAGGAGGCTGAGACAGTCTGGGCAACTTAATGAGACTCTGTCTCAAAATAAAATTTTTTAGAGGGCTGGGGATGTGGTTTGGTGGTAGAAAGCTTGCCCAGCATGCAAAAACCCCTGGGTTCAATCCCTACTACTACAAAACAAAAGAAAGGAAAGGAAATAACAAGGATTGCCAATCCATGCATAGTATCCACTATGTTTTATAGCAGAAGTCGTATCATTCCCTACTCATAACTCTCCAAAATCTTCATATTAGCAGCAATGGTGCTTTTAGAGTTTTTTTCCCCCTGGATGAAAAGTCAGGCCTGAAGTCATACCATGCCCAAACTTGTTGGATAAGTGCTTTTGAAATCTGAACTCTAGCCATTCTTTTCCTTAACTCAAAAAGCAATACACACACAGAGTGACTTTGTATTTGTGCTTTGACCCTCACTAATGTTTCCTGTTGGTATTACTTTCAAATTATTTCACTCATCCATTTAAGTTCTTAATTTATGAGATACGAATGTCAAATTTTTAGAAGCTGCACATCAGCAATGGTTTCTCAAACATAACTTTAGAAATATTTTTTTTTTTCTTTAAAGTACTAACTTTTCCCAACAGCTGTCAAGGAACTCAGTTCAAGTCTTTTCAAGTTCACAAGCAGTCTCACAAGATTAATTTGTATAAAAATGAAGATCCCAAGAGTCACAACTAGAGTAGATCTGGTAATCCTTCTGCCTGAAATACTCTTGCTGCACCTCTCAGCTTGGACGTCTGTTCAATTTTCTGGGCCTTTTTGTTCATCCATCTCCAATGCCCCAGGTTGAACCAGCTGCTTTGTGTTCTGTGTTTCCATAGTACTTAAATTATGGCCGTATGGAACACTTCCTATCCACCACTTGAATCTCTTTATATGACTGTCCCCTCAACTAGATTATGAGTTCCTCAAGGTTAGGGCTTTCCATTTTCTCAGGGATACAGGGATAATGTGGGTACAGAATCAAAGATAGAAATCTCTCTCTGAAGGGGAGAGTGGGAGGTAGAGCCCAGGGTGTCTCCTCAAGCCAGTCTTCACTCAAGTAACCTTTTACTTTTAATATATTCAGTTTTAATATGGGAGGAGAAAGAAATAGGGCTTTGAACCCAAAAGAATCTTACTAACTGTTTAGTGAGATAGATAATTTTCTTATAAGGCAATCATGGTAACTTAAGGTTCATCTCCAATTTGGCCTTTAACCCAGACTGACCCATTATACACATGCAAGCAGTACACTCAATCAATAAGAGAAAGCTAGGTCTCATGCTCCTTCATGGAGAGACTGTTTTCCACTCTTCTTCTTTGTTTTTTTCCCACACTTGTTCTTTGCTCTCACCACCTACTCCTACACCAATTTCACTTTATCACACTAGGATATTTTGACTTTTTTCTCCTGAGAACCATGGAGAGGACATCCAGGTCCATTTTTAGGCTTCAAAATGCAGCTATGATGCCCAGACTCCAGATTCCACTGCTTTGGAGGAAAGCTGAAGAGGTGACATTGCTCTTCTCCTATGGAGTGAGAGAGGCAGAGGTAGATGGCCTCACATGCGACAGGGAGTTTCTTGGTCTTGTTGTGCGGTATGAAAGATACTTGAGCAGAAATGGCCATTCCACCATTCAGGTGGGGAGAGGGGCTCTAGAGCTGCTGTCCCGAGGACTCATAGGAGACCTAAGGAACAAAACATACCCATGGCTTCATTGGAGATCTCCCATAATCAGTTTGAGTGAAAGTAGTTAACCTGAGAAGTGAAGATAACACGAAGAAGTTCAGGAAGTTATATAAAGAAGGGAAGGGGAGGCAACCAATAGGTGTCCCACTAGATCAGCTACCTCAGTGAGAGCTGGAGCTCAAGTTCCCGAGGTAGAATTCTTGGAAACTGTGCAACACATGTCACAGAATGACCCAGCTATGCGTGAGTCAGGGCCTTTATACAGAAAATGTACAAATGTTATACATTCATCCAGGAGTCAAAAACGGTAGGTTACTGGAGTGAAGAGCGCATAAAGGTAACACCTCCTTGTATTTCTACCTGCTGTTTGGTTCACATGGTTTTCCACAGTTATAGTTTGTGGTGAGAGGAAAAGACCTTGGGAAGAGATGAAGATGCTAGCAACCAGAAGGCTACCAGTTGAAAAGTTCAGGGACATGGGCAGAATACATGTATACCATGTTATCTCCCTAGTCCCTGGCACACCTCAAAGATCTGGCCTAAGTCCTCAGTTACTTCTGAGGCAATCCTAGGGGTGCACAGATGAGAGGTGGAAATTGGAACTACAGTGTGCATTTTTTTTTTCAGACTAACCTAATACCCTATTTTTCATGAAGGAAGATGCAGTTACTTTGTGCTGGTGCCTTCTTTAGGCTATTACACACCCTATTGCCCTGATCCCAAAATAAAGCAGCAGGTAGAGGATAGCCAGAGCCTACCTATAAATTCACATAAATGACAAATTCAGGGAACTTCCTGAACTAGGATCTGGCTCAAACCTGTATCAATCCAGGTAGAAGCAATGGGATAAAATGAACTGATTTCCACCCACCTTCCACCTTGGGGAGTGTTCTGGGCATCAGAAGGAGTCTAACTGGAATTTGTGCCAACCTTCTCAAAAGTCTCAGAGACACTCTGTGGGATGTACTTTATGACATAAACAGGGTCCGTGGGAGCCTCAGAACAAGAGAAACATGCTGTGGTCTTTTGAGCCCAGACTGTGTCTGGTGCGCTTTCTAGGTGAGAGCTGTGAGCTTAGACAACTAATGGAGAAATCATCCACTATCTTCACTGGTGAGGAGCCTCAAATGGAAACAGAGACCTTCTATTTCAGATGCTATCTTGTCCTTCCCAGTTAAAGCCTGAGGAGAGAGCAGAGCATCTCTCAGGATCCAGCTAAGGCTGCAGGCCCTGGAATTGGTGCCACAAGGTAAGTGATGGCAGGATCTGAACTGTGTGCAGGAACAATGAACACCAGCTTGGGACCCTAAAAGAGGGTGTTGTAAAAAGTGGAGTGCTATAGTTTGGATCCAAGGTCTCCCCAAAAGGCTCATGTGTGAAAGGCTTGGTCACCAGTTTGTGGAGCTATTGGAAGGTGGTGAACTTTTAGTAGGTGGGGTCTCATAGAAGAAAATTAAGTCACTGAGGGCATGACCTTCAAGGGGCTACTGAGACCCTGCCCCCCCTCTTTGTTTCCCAGTGCCAGGAAGTGAACCTCCTTCCTCTGCTATGTACTCCTGCCAACATTATGTACTATGACAAAACAGATCCAAAGCAACCAAGCCAACTGACCGTGGACTAAAACCTCTGCTGTGACACCATAAGTCAAAATATATTTTTCATCCGTTGAAGATGATTTGTTGCTGACTAACACAAGGACCAAAAGTTTGAGGAAGAAGAGAGAGTAAGAATAAGGGAGGGAAACAGACATCATTACCTCATGTACATATATGACTACATGGCTGATGTGATCCTACATTATATACAATCAGAAAAATTAATTAGACTCCATTTATGTATGATTTATCAAATGTATAAATGCATTCTACTGTCATGTGCAACTAATTAGAACAAAAAAAAAAGGAAAAAAAAAAAAGAATGAGGGAGGACTTGGCAGGAAGGGTGCTCCCTTCTGAAGGTCTGAGATGCAAGGCCTCCAACCCCTTGTGATACAAATAGAAAGTTTTAAAGTCCCCCAACCTGGTCTCCCACACCATTCTGTTCTGGGAGGACTACCTGTATGTCGTTCAGCCTGTGTCCATCTGGGGAAGACTAGCAAGGCAGGAGCTACTCAGGAAAGGGCTGTTAACTGTTTCCTGATTATTTTGCAGGGTTTATAGTCCAGATTCTTCAAATGAAGAACTTCTGGTAGAAAACAAATATGTCCCAGCATGTGGGGCTGGCCTAGCAAGTCCAAAGTCTATAGGACAAACAGCTAGGAAGGGAAGATGACAAATAGGCTAGAACACCCAGGGCACAGGCAGAAGCTTGTTCCCAGGTGGTCAGGAAGAGTAGACCAAAAGCAAGCCAGAACCCCCTGCACAGTTTCTGTCTCTGTCTTTTCCTTTCTTCTTCCTCTTCCCTCTCTTCCAAAAGAATCCCTGTGTCCTCTTTTAAGGCCTTGTCCCTGATTACATGAGATCCACTCAGGACAATCTTCCTAATAGGTTAGTCAGCTCATTAGGGGCTTAGTAACATATGCAAAAGCTCTTCACAGCAGCACCTGGATTTGTGTAAGAAGGTTTGTGTGTATTAAAAAACAGTTGCTACTTCCCTTTATCCTTCAACTTTCTGGAGAGAATTTCTCCTGTACCCCACCCTATCCAGTACTGTAGGAGAGAGGAATTCTGGAAAATATAATTTATCCTACCTGCACCTATATAAACCATCACATTAACAGAGAGAACTAACAGAGAGAACTAACAGAGGTATGGAGGGTACAGTCAACCATTTGAATTATTAGGTGGAGTTACTAGCAAGTATCACCCACAAAGGACCTACCAAGGAAAACAACTCTGAAGATGAGAGACTACAAGACTGAATGCTCTCATTCCCACGCCTCACTCAGATGTGGAAGAAGCACTCCTTTGGGATCCAAAAGAGGGACATCACTACAATCTTAATTAGGCATCCTCTCCTGAATGGGGAGTGGAATGTGATTCACGAGGTCAAGTACAGAGGCCCAGTTAGGGGACATTAATTCTGCATGATTGGTACCGTCCTTCCCAGGTCCTTGCTCTCATCTGGTGAATCACTCAGGTTTTGGTAAAGAAAACTAAAATTCTCTATTTAAAAAATATTTTTAATTATAAAATATTCATAATATAAAATTTATTACCTTCACCATTTTTAAATGTACAGTTCAGTGGCATTAAACACATTCAAGTTGTTGTATAACTGTCAACATCATCCATCGCCAAAACAGTTTTCATTTTGCCAAACTAACACTCTGTTCCCATTAAACCAGAATCCCCCATCCTCCCTGCCTCCAGGCTCTGGAAACTACCCTTCTGTATTCTGTCTCTATGATTTAACTACTCCAGGTACCTCATACAAGTGGAATCATACAGTATTTGTTCTTTTGTTACTGACTTTCGTGATTTCACTTAATATAATGTCCTCAAGTTTCATTCATGTTGTAGCACATGTCAGAATTTTCTTAAGGCTGAATAACATTGCATTATATGTACACACTACCCTTTGTTCATTCATTATCTGTTAATGGACACTTGAGTTATTTCCACCTCTTGGCTATTATGAATAATGCTGCAATAAACATGGGTGTACAGATATCTCTTCCAATCTCTTCTTTTAATTCTTTTGGGCATAAAACCCAGAAACAGAACTGCTGGATCATGTGGTATTTCTATTTTTAATTTTTGAGGAACTGCCATACTGTTTTCCATAGCAGTTGAACCATTTTATATTCCTACAGCATACACAAGGTTTGCAATTCTGCCATATCCTCATCAACAGTTATTTTTGTGTGTGGTGTTGTTGTTGTTGTTTTTATAGTACTAATCCTAATGGGTGTGAAGCGGTACTAGTTATTTTAAGCACATTGGGAATTAAATACTTTTTTTTTTCTGTACTAGATATCAAACCCAGGACCTCATGCATGTTAGGCAGGTACTCTACCACTGAGCTTTATCTCCATCTCTAGGGAATTAAATACTTAAAAATTGTTTAAAGCACAAGAACAGCAAAGTCTAGATTACACTTCCAGGGTGATTTGCAGAACACTGTAGACTCATATGTTGGAGGAGTGATTACATTTGTCACAACCACAAATGAAGAGAATCAAAAGGCTGTTATCATCTCCAGCATCATAATAAAAGGGAAAAAGGAAAAGGCGGGGGGGTGCTATTGTTGGAACTCTGAAATTCAATAATAAACTACAATTACTATTGTATCAGTAAATGATGGCTACAATAAAGATGTTTAAAAACCAACCACAAAACTTCATTGACCTACAAGAGGTGTATATTTAGCTTGTCAGGCTTGTAAGGGACAGCTAGACTGAGGCAGCTTAACTTCATCTCTCTCTCATCCATCTCTTGGGACCAGCAGGCTAACTGGTCCCATCATCTTACAGTGATGTCAGGTGACTGGAAATACACAAGACCTCTTAAGATTTAAGCTCAGAACTGTCACACCAACACTTCCACCTATTTGGCTATTTTCCTCTTGTTTAGTAGCATGCTAAAGGTCTACAGAATTGAAGGGTAGATCCTGGAACATTGCTGAAAAAAATAAAAGCTATTTTTGCCAGCACAAAATAGACAAAACAGTCAAAAGCAACCTCCACCACATGTCTTTTTTCTAAAATCCACATAAATGCATCTCATTATCAACCCCTTAATAAATATTAAGAACCCCAGCTGCAGAAGAGACTCAAAAAATGAAGTTTTTAATATCTCAGCATCTGCAGCACAAGATACCACGTTAGGAATTAGGAACAAAGGCCAGGTGCTAACTGGGCACATACAACATACCTGGCTAGGTACTCATAACATTGTCTCTGGAATCATCTGACTACTAGGCTTTCCTGCATTTTATTGACCCTAATGGTGTCTTCAAGCTATAGCAGAACCCAGAGCTTCTCACTCCTGGGAGTTCTAGTGCATGACTACCAGGACCTCTTAAAGCAAGCTCTGTGGAGTCACCCCTGAACAAGTTTGTCACTCTGCCAGACACATGCTGCAGGGGGATCATTTATAGATGTGATCTTTACTAACCATGAATTTGAGAAACTAATCCTCTAAAATTTTAGTTTTCCTTTGAGTTTTAAATGTTACAGTATAAAAGTAGTCCTAGAAAAAGATTTCTCACAGAAGCATATAATTTTTGCATTTTATACTTATGTAAGATTTAAGATAAAATAAAACACATTGCTGATTAATTTAGACTTTTCGTTCTCAGATTCCTGAAACATTGTTGAGTCTTAAAAAAATAATGGGATAAAATTTTGGTGCAAATGTGACTCTTCTTTATATTTACTGCTGAAGATCTGGATGTGTGTTGATGACATTATTTCCCACTTTTGATGATTTATTACAGTCTACCATGATAGAACTTTAGGCATGGATGGATCATGGAACACAGATATCTCAAGAAAGCTATAATTCAGCCAGTGCACACATAGTCAAAAGGTACTTGAGGAGCTCAAGAGAGGCTGGAAAAGAGCAAGCGCCACCAAATGACACCAATTGGCATAAAACAGCAGAGAACCAGCAGGCACAGTGGACACTGAGGAATCCTGGGTGCTCCACATGCCTGATTAAAGGGCAGCAGAGGGTACATTAAGATGGAGGAATTCAACAAGTCAAGAAAGTCTTTGCCCTGGACAAAAAGCCAACCACAGTCAGGAAGGAGAAACTAGAATCTGCACACTAGTCTGTTGTTTTTGAAAGAAACAATTCAGGATTTGTCAAAAACTCATGTTCAAGTTGACTTGACATTCAAAAGACATAAATTGAGTGTGAGCCAAATCGCTATTGGGAATAGCAGGGAATTAAAATGTGGAGGGTTAGGGAATAGGAATGAGTCTCAGTGATGCAAAGAACCGGAATATGAGCCAAACAAAATGCACAAGGAAACAGAGCAGGCAAGGCATGGGGGTGGAGAAGAACAGACTGCCTTTAGGTTTGGCCTCCACCAAGTTAAGAGACTTGACCTTGGGATACAGTGAGGATTTTGGCAGGAACTGGGGAGACATGGGGCAGCAAGTCAAGGCAGGTCAGGCAGCCAACACAGAGGAATAGAGCACAGTGGATAAGGAGGACTTCAGAGTCCAGCAGTTGCTACAAAGACACATACCTCCAGTTGAAAGACGAAACTCCCATGGTACACACTGTTCAGGGGATCCAGGGCAATGAGAGTAACCATGTCAGAGTGACAGAACTGAAAAGACAGGAAATGAAAACAAGCAATGCAAAGCAATAAATATTAGTACAGTTTCTAATATTTACAGGATCCGAGAGGACCAGTTTTTAAAAATTATTTTGTCATATTTTAAAACATTTAATTATAAAATACATAAAACATCTGTGTCTCTAGAACCTTTTCTGGTATTAATTTTTCAACATATGCTTAAACATTCAATAGAAAGCTAAATTTAAAAAAAAAAAAAACTTTGTAGTTGTAGTAGATATCATGACTTTATTTTATTTTTTTTTTTTAATATGGTGCTAAGGATTGAACCCAGTGCATCACACATGGTAAACAAGCACTCTACCAGTGAGCTACAGCTCCAGCCTCAAAAACTGAACTATTAATAAATTAACTTAGAAAATTGGGTTTCGTAGAAGTTGCTACTATAAATGAAATACTCTAATAAAAGTACAATTCTGCAAGAGACAAGTAGGTCTAGAAATCTAAAATAAGGGAGCTGGGGAGATAGCTCAGTTGGTAGAGTGCTTGCCTTGCATGCATAAGGCCCTGGGTTTGATCCCCAGCACCACAAAAAAAAAAAAAAAAAAAAAATCTAGAATAAGTCTTCCCTCTAATAATGACTACTAATTGTTTTAGATGACATATAAAAGATAACAGTCTATACCTCATTTGGAATATTCAACCACTTCACAAGCACAACCAAATAAACATAACATATAAATGATTAAGTATCATTAATATCATCTAATATTTTAAAGAAGAGAAAAACTCTTCACATGGAATGTACAATATCTAAGTTTAATGCCAGCTTAAATTATATAGCACAAGATACTAAAAAATACATGCCTGTGTGTGATTAAAAAGTTAATTAAGATATATGTTGGGTGTACAATGAGTCAAAATGCATTCTGCTGTCATAATTGGAACAAATAAAAAAATTTTAAAAAGATACATGTTTACCTTGGACAATGAATAAATTTGTACAATCAGCTAAAACCCACCATAATATATGAATATTGTGTCCAAAATTTTTCCTTTTTTCTTTTTATTTATTCACTTTTGTGGTACTGGGCAACCCAGAGCCTCACACATGTTAGGCAAGGGCTCTGCTATTACATATCCAGCCCTCTTTATTTTATTTTGAGAAAGTACCTCTCTAAATTCCTGAGGCTGGCCTTATACTTAAGATCCTCCTGCCTCAGCCTCCTGAGTTGCTGGGATTATAGGTCTACATAACCAGACCTGGCTTTTTTTTTTTTTTTTTTTTTTTTTTTTTTTTTTGGTACTGGGAATTTAATCCAAGAGTGCTTTACCCCTGAGCCACATCCCCAGTCCTTTTCTTTTTCTTTCTCTCTCTCTCCCTCTCTCTCTCTCTTTTTTTTTTTTTTTTTTTTTTTTTTTTTTTTTTTTTTTTTTGAGACAGGGTCTCACTAAGTTGTTTAGGGCCTTGCAAAATTGCTGAGGCTGACTCTGAACATGTGATCCTCCTGCCTCAGCCTCTGAAGCCCTGGGGATTACAGACATGCATCACAGTGCCCTGCCCAGCTTCTTCTTCTAAAAGAAAAACAACTTCAGGACAAATTTGGTCCTGAATTTGGTGAAGCTGACCAATGTCTTTTAAAACTTTGAAACTGGGAACTTCCTCTGCCAGCACATTTCACATTTCTAGCCAAGTCCTTTCTCTGTTGTATTTCATATTGAGATAGCAAAATGGGATCCAGCCTACTGTAAAATGAGGCTGGCTAAGCAGCACAGGAGTGGTGTTAACTCAGCAGTAAGAGTCTTCCAGGCAGAGAATAAATGGCTGCAAGATATCTAATAGCAGAACAAACCAAAACACACACAAAAAAACCTTGTTGTGTATGATAATTATGATCCATTAGATGCTCTGAGTTTCAAAAGTTTATCTTCAGAAAATTGCAAATAAAGTTAATTTCCAGACACAGCCCTTATTGACTGTATTTTCTTCCTGACCCGATTTTGCAAAAACCTAGTGGCATGACCTTCAGGAAAATAGAGGAAATATGCCCTTTGTAAATCTCATTTTTTTAATACATTTTAATGTTATGACCACTGCTGCTCTGTTTTAATGTTATAATTATGTTATTTTAAAGCAGGCTCCAGGGAACACCAACATTATTAACTAAATATAGAGTAAAGGCTATACAATTTCAACTGTATTTAGCTTAAAACAATTTTTTGGAAATCTTTAAGGACTCTTGATAAACCCTGGGTTAGTTAAAACTAGCAGGGCAATCAAAGATATTCTAGAATTTCATCTCTCTTACCCATGAACTTTTGCTCAGGTTGTTCATATCTAACACAATTCCACAGAACTTTCTTTGCCTAATAGCTAGCTAAATATTTTTAAGGGCAGCTCAAAGTCAGAAGGTGTGTGTGTATGTGTGCTTGTGTGGACATGGACATTTGTGGTATTCCAGTCAGGGCTCATAAATACAGACGCCCAACCCAGCTCACCCCAATGAAGGGACATTTATAGATAGCGTATAAAGATTCTTGTAGGAATAGCGAGCCTTATGCAAAACCAAGGAGACTTTCTCTACCTCTCAGGAACCACGTGACCTGATTCTTGGTCTTCTCTTTTCTGAATTCTTGCACTATTAAAACATGATCATCGGCCATGGTTTGAAAGTCTGACTTCTCAACTCCAGTGAATACCACCAACTGAAATGATCCTTCGTGTTTCTTAATGCAAGTTTCTGAAAGAGAACTTGGGTTGGCAATGTGACTTATGATGGACCCTTTTGGGGTTCTCTCTCTAATTAGTCATCAATTAGATCAGAAAAGGCAGGTCACAAACCTGATTATGCAGGCCTCATTGACAGAACAGAAAAAGTAGATATGGTGTAGTAAGACATGTGCGTATGGATAGTTATTACTTGTATAACACATTAGAACTTCACAATATTACATTTTGAAATTTGCTCTTTGTCTTAGTCAAAATTCAACCAGAAAATAAAACAGATTTACTTATTTATAATGGAGACACTTCAATACAGGGAATTGTTAGCACAGTTGATGGAAGAGCTGAAATTGAAAGAGGAAACAACCTGGAGATTAGCATCAAGAAACTATCTGCAATCCCCCAGCTCTCTTCCCTGGGGCTGGCTCGAGGAGAAAAAAGAGGAGATAGTATAACTGGAACTCAGGGTCAGACTTACCCAGCAGAAACTAGAACCACAGCCAGACCACAAAGATGGACCTGAGGTCATAAAGACAGAATAACCGCTACTGGAGATGCTGGTGAGGCAGAGGAAGAGAGAGACACTCTGGTTTTTCCCTTCTTTCCACTTTCCAGTCTCCTTCTATACCTGCAGCCTGGAACAGAATCCAGTGTCTTAGTTTATTTGTGTTGCTATAGCAAAATACCATAGACTGGGTGGCTTAAACAAGATACATTCCTCACAGTTCTAGAGTTAGCACATCCAAAATCAAGGTGTCAACATGGTGGTTTTCTGGTGAAGTCTTTCTTCCTAGCTTAGATAGCTGCCTTCTTCCATATCCTTACATATTGGAGGGGGAGAGAGGAGAGAGGAGAGGAGGGGGAGAGGGAGAGGGAGGGGGAGAGAGAAAGAGGGAGAGGGAGGGGGAGAGAGAGAGTGAGAGGGAGAAGGAGCTCTCTTTCTCTTCTTATGAAACCATGACCCTACCAGATTAGGGCCCTTACTTTTATGACCTCATTTAACCTTAATCACCTTCTAAAAGCCTTGTTTACAGATACAGACACATTGGAGATTAGGGTTTTTAACATATGAATTGGGGAGAACAAAATCCCATCAGGAAATGCAGCCGCTCACCATTTCACTCCACTGTGAAACAGAAAGGGCAAGAAATGGGTTTGAGGGAGAACAGGGCTAGGACTGATAAGCCACCACAACAGTTCAAGGAAGCTCTCATTACTCTTTATGAATTAGGGAAAGGAGCCAGGTTAAATAAACTTGTTCAAGATCATCAAGTTAGGAAATGGCTATGCCAGATTCTAATCCGGGTCTTCTAATCCCAAATCCAGTTAGCAAGGACTTCCAGTGAGACTCCACCATGCATTCAACTGCCTTGGACTCACCTTTCTGAGGAATTATATACCACTCTTATTCTTTACTTTGCAAAGATTACTATCTTGTTTTATTTCCATCTTTCTAGTGAAGAATATTCCATCATTCTACACCTCTCCAGATGAATCCAAAATACTTTAGGATTATGCATCATATAATAACCTCAAATAGCAACCATCCCATTGTCTGGGCACACAGTAGGTGCTTTAACTGATTCATTTCTCCCATCACATTAAATAATGTGTTATTAAGTATGGTTCCATCATTTCTTATTATTAAAACCTTTCATCTGTTTTCCAAAATGCCATAGTTTCCTGGTCACTAATAAAATTTTTCAGTGGCTCCAGGAAGTCATCTATATAAATATTGTTTATTATTTTAATAGTAATCTTATAGAAGGATCTATTGTTAAGAATCAGGATCTTTAAAAACTTTCCAGTTTCCCGCTTAACTGAATTATCTGTCAAAGTTCTCTTTTATCTTCTCCATTATTTATCCTTATTGGGAAACTGCTGTCCTCCTTCGTCATAGCTGTCCTGCAAATATCCAGATTGGTCACTATTGATTGGCAATGTATCATACCATCCTTTGCAAATTAAATTTATAGAAAAATCAGAAATTCCTTTGCAAAAGCTCCTGGAGATAAAATGATAAATATTTCTTTTGTCATCACTATCATCACTGTCATTATGAAATATGGCATGCATTTGCAGTCAGAATATTATTAGTACAATGAGATATAAAACAAAACCAAATTTTATAACTCTTGTATTAAAATGTCAAAATCATACTGCCTTATACTTTCCCCTAACTTGGCTGCCATTCTTGACTCTGTCTAGGGTATTTCTTTTCTCCAGGTATTCCTCACCCTGGTCACAGGATCTCAAATGAGGACCCCATTTTATGACAAACATAGTGTATCAGTGGGAACATGAGCACAAAATATATTAGTTTTATCACAGACTTCTTTACCAAAGGACATCAAACTTCTGAAACTGATAAATAGCCTTTTATAGGCTCAGACAATCCTTCAATTTAAGGACAATATTCTGGGTAGGAGAGTAAGGACCTATTTCCAAGAATGAAAATGAAAACTTGGAGTCAGTGACCTATAATTGGTGTTATGTCTCCCCAGTGGTTCACAGGTTCAGAAAATTACCTCTAACAATGTATGAAAATGTTTACTTCCCACCTCATTTTTGCCATCATAAATATATCACAGGAATTTTTTAATCTTTGACAATTCAAGAGGCACATGTGGCTGTTTGCATTCCCTTTATTTATTTATTTATTTTAATTCATTTTTATTGTAAACAAATGGGATACATCTTGTTTCCCTGTTTCCCTTTATTTTTTTTAAATCAGAAATGAGTTGAAGCATTTCTTTTCAAAGGTTCAAAAGTCATCTTTCTGTGAACTGCCTATTTCCATCTGTTTTGGTTATCTGTTGCTGCATAACAAACCATCATAAAACATAGTAACTTAAAATAACAAGTTATTCTCAGAGTCCCTGCTACCTCCGCTCTGCCCCAGGAATGCTGGGGATCCAACCAAGGACTCACACGTGCTATGTAAGTGTTCTACTTCTGAGCCCTCTCTCATAGTCCTGTGGACTGTCCAATTTCAGCTGGGCATTTCCACTTGTGGTTTCTCATGTGGTTGTAGTCATCTAAAGGATCTACTGGACTGGACATCCAATTCTTATGTAAGGTGCCTTAATTGCGATGATGGGACTAACTGGGGCTAGTTGGACATTTCTCTCCACACAGCATCTCCATGTGGCTAGGTTGAGTTTCCTCACAATATGGTGGGCTCAGATGGGTTTCTAAAGTGTGAGCTAACCCCAAACTGGAGAGGTAGGTAGGAGCCACATAAGGCTTTATATTTCTTACTTTGCTTTTCAAGTTTTAACAGTGATGTTTTTATTTTACTATATTTGTAGTTTTTACAGTTTTGTTCTGGGTTAAAGAAAATTATATTGGTTTTCCTTCTAGAGTTGTAATATATTATTTTCTGTTAAAATACATTTATTTCTTTATATATGAAAGGGAGCCAATTTGAAGAAAATTATTGAATAAATAATAGTTTGGAAGATATTTGGCCCTGGGAAAATAGTAAAGGTGTTATACAAATATCTAAAAGTTGGGAACCTCTATTACAAGGGGGATTTCACAAGGTCTCAAGACATTTAAATATTATCTATGTATTCTGGAAACCCCTATTTTCATAGTTCTATCTGAGATCTGTCTCTCAAGCTTCAGATTCATGTATCCATTAACCTTCTGGAAAGTACCATATGTAATAATCTCAAATGGTATATTCAAAATAAATCTGAGTCCTGCCTCCCTCACCAGCTGGTTCTCCTCCCTTCCTAATGTCAGTAACTGGTACCACTATTCATACTCAGCCAAATACTCAGGAGTCAGCCTTGAGTTGTTCCTTCTCTCTGCATCACTCTCCCATCTAAGCCCCTTTCTATACAACACACAGCCTAACCAGGATGTTTTAAAATATATCTTGAATCCATCCACTTTTCTCCAACCCTAGTTCCATCATATGATTCAATCTTTCATTTTCTCTGACCTGGATCATGACAAGACCCTCCTAACAGAATGTTCTATTATCTCAAATAATTTTTCAAGGTGATATCCTTAAAACATAGGTAGGACCATGTTCTCCCCACTACTTCAAACCTTCAAGTCTTCCCATTGCTTTGAAAATATAATTCAAACTTCTGTCCAGGGCCCATGAGAGTCTGTATGATCTGGCTCCAAATCTCTGCACCAAACACACATACTTCATTGCCCTCTCTGTCTTGCTTACTGGACTCCATTCTGGTTTTTACACATCAAGGGTTGTCATCCTGAAGGTCTTGTATTTGATGGACCTCATCCTACTGGTAGGAAGGAAGAAGCTGCTCATTCGCTAACGTAATTTCCTTAGAGATAGGGTGTCATTTACACTGTCTAGAGTTGGCTCTACCAGTTATTTTCTGTCATCCTTTCTTCAAAGTAATTACCACAATCTGTGATTTCTGTGTTTATTTATTTGCTTGAAGTTTTTCTTTCCCCATAAAATGTAAGCTCCAGAAGTATCTGGATTACTGACCACAATATTCCCAGCACCTAGTACTTAGCTTGAGGAAGGAGAGCTGAATAGAAGGCAGATAGTAGAAACTTGAACATTTGAATACTAGATAGGATAAGCTATCTATTATTTTGAGGAATAACGTCCCTCAAAATCACAAAGTAAGTGGAAGAACTGGGATATTAATCCAGATCTGTGTGGCTCCAAAGTTTATCTCTTTCTCCTGTGTGATCCTGAACCTTCTTTATACCACACTACTGTGTTCTTACTTACACATTTTAAAAATTAACACTAATAAAGAAACAAGTGGTGTCAGATGTTAATTCTTTTATAGGATTTAACCTGAGGATAAAAGTGACCCTTTGACAGTATTGGTAAAAATCCATCTGTGTGTTTAATTAAATTCAGTGAAACTCTTTCTCCAGAATTTTAATTTCTGATTTGTGCCTTCCTGTAGTTAGAGTAATATGGAAAACACTTAAAATCTGAATTTACCAGCTTTCACACTAGAATTGAGAAATTATCATCAAGCTATTTTACTGTAGTAAAACCATCCAAGTCAGGGATGCTTGGCATGCCAGAAGACAGCAGGCAGGAAAATGAGCTACTCAGTGGCTGAGGACAGCACTTGTCCTAAATTCTACACAAGCCCAAAAACTTCAAATGAAAAAACAAAAAGTAAAAACCTGGCCAGTGTGGATAACAATCTGGGATGTTTGGGATGGATCTTACTCATGGTTGATCTGTGTTCCTGTTTTGATGAAATAGTAGTAAGTGTACATTGTCACAGAACAAATAGAACATGGCTTGTGTTTTCTAATTTATGTAGTTGATATCATGTAGTACCATACATATCTATCACATTATTTAAAACTGTTTCTTCTCATAACCGAATGGTGTGATATCACATGGTCATGACACATCATGGGGAGAATCTTAAAAAGTGGAAGTAGGCTAAACTAGTGGGTAAACTAAGGTCACAGACTTGACAGTTTCTTAGAGTGTGTTCCATGGATTATTGGATTCAGAGTCACAAGAAATGCTTGTTACAAAGTCAAATTCTTCACACCCTCCCAAGACTTTATCCTACATCTCTGAGGAATTGTCTGAGGGACAATTTAAATGTGGAGAGATTCTGAAATGACTTTACACATAATTTATCACATGGTTGAGGTTAGTTACTGTCTGTCTCTTTGTAACATTAACCATATGGATAAAAAGTAATACATTAAAATTCCACCATACTAATGCTTTATCTAGTTGTTATCAAGGATATAATTTAGATAGAAAATTAGATAAAATATAAAGAAAATTTCCTGAAGTTTTTTTTTTTTTTTTTCAATTTTGGAGGGACCTAATCTCAACAACATCAGTTAGAATATGAGTAAAAAGACTTTATTGGGTTGATGTTGTGGCTCAGTAGTAGCACACTCGCCTAGCATGTGTGAGGCCCTGGGTTCGATCCTTAGTACCACATACAAATAAAATAAAGGTATTGTGTCCACCCACTACTAAATGTGTGTGTGTGTGTGTGTGTGTGTGTGTGTGTATAAAGACTTCATTTACCTTGCTTTATCTCTTTATGTAAACACATTCCATCCTGTTAGATTACTTACTAGTCCATGCAATCATACATGGCAGATGAATACATATTTTTTCAGTTTTGCACCTCCTAGGAGATAAGCAATCTGCCAAGAAATTTCCATGAGTAGTTAGTTTTCTTTTGCATTCATATGCAATGCAGTAAGTCATTAGTGTAAAGGTATCATTATGTTTTCTGGGAATCCCCTCAGAGACTGATGAAAATGATGTTAGCTATTGTTGCAAGATCTGATTTTTTTTATAATTCCATGGGAAATTTCACAGATAAAAATTGCCATATAATCTGTAATATTAGAAAGTATCCAAACCACTCATAAATTGGTGTAAAAGATCTGTAACCAGATTAACTGAAAGAATTGATAAGTATAAAAGTAAGTCTTTTTTATTACTTAACTGAAATGTTCATAGTGACACAATCATTGCTTTGCAATACATGAAAGTTATTGTTTCTGTATAATTCAGAACTAGTACTATAATATCTGCAATATTGATTATTATTCCCCCCAGGATCACATAAACCATTTTAATATGCAGATGCAGTTAATATTTCACTAAAGTAATACCTATTTCTTACATGATTATAATTCAAATAAATCATTCCTTTTAGTGTGCTGCTTTGTCTTAGTATTCTGAACAATTTTAATTTAAAATTATTGCCAATTTTCATTTTCTTCTGTGATTATACTACCTTTTCTTTTGAGTTTATTTATTTACTTTTTTACCTAAAATACATGAGATTGAAGTGTTTCAAATTAAATCTCTAATACCAGAATAAAAATAAAACACACTGACTGATGCACACAAGGTTCTGAATGTTCAAGGCTAGGCTAGGAACTTCTGCTCCTGTATTTAAGATGTATGCTAACCAAGAGTTAGTTGTTTATCCCCAAGTCTATTCATGACATTTGGACTAGTTAATATAATTATATAATTAATTAAACATTACATAAAATAAGAAATATGAGTGCAAAAGGTTAAGCTTGGATTCTATGGACACTAAGTAAAAAATGCTTCAGTGCTTCAAAATACAAAGTGAGTTGCTAAAAAATATTAAATTACATGTAGGTGAGGCAATTGAAAAAAAAAAAAACCTTGAGTTGCAAAAAATCCAGAAAGATTTCCACATTCAGAATGCTCTGCAATGTTTTATATGCTATCTCCATATTAATGAGATGGAAATCATTAAATTGAAGATAATGCAAATGAGATTACAGTCTATGAAAAAAAGGGAAAAACCCTAAACAAGTGTCAACACTCAAAGAAAATAACTTGGCTCCACTGAACATTTGGTGAATGGATGCATGAAATACAAACTTTGGTTTTAAAATATGTTGTATAATTTTTGTTTTCTTGTCCCCTTCACCCACTTTTTTGATTAACCAACTCACCACCAGCAATGAACCTGTCAGCAGTGTTCACTACATTAAATTACAATGTAGAATGAACTGTCTTACTGGTGTGTTAATATTCCAGTGTGTCATAAAAAAGCTGAAACTTTCTAATAGTATAAGATTTATGTCATTTGGTATGTAAAACACTTAAGTTTGTTTAAGTGCAGAATAATAATGTATAATATCTCGTAGCATTTAAAATGATATTCACATAAATTGATATGATTCATGAATTATATTACCATTTTTCTTTCCTTCTAAATTTTTAAATTTCCATTTAAGAACTAGAATGAGTTGATTCTGTTTTCTTATTCATTTTATTCTACTTCAGAGGGTGTATTGTTGTTATTGTTTTAAGAAGAGATGGAGGAGGAGTATACAAAGGTAATACTTTCCTTTTCAGACTTTAGAATTAGAAAGTATAAACACTAGCAAAAGAATCTTTCAAAAATACGTTTTACAGCTTCTTTGAGGCACAACTGACATATAATAAACAGCACATATTTAAAGTGTATAATTTTATGTTTTGACACATGTATATATCTGTATATATCCCGTGTGGTCATATATTTTCATTCCCACCATCAGTGTATTGGAGCACCTGTTAATTCACCTTCTAGCTAACGGTTGATATAGTCAGTCTTTTTAATTTTACATTTTCTAGTGGCTATGTACTGGTATTTCATTTCAGGTTTTTGTTTATTTGTTTGTTTGTTGTACTGGGAATTTGGTTCAGGGGCACTTAACCAGTGAGCTACATCCCCAACCCTTTTTATTTTTTATTTTGAGACAGGGTCTCACTAAGTTGTTTAGGGTCTCTCTAAGTTCCTGAGACTGGCTTTGAACTTACAATCCTCATGCCTCAGCCTCCTGAGATGCTGAGATTACAGGTATGCACCACTCATTGTAGTTTTTTTTTTTATTTGAATTTCATAATGACTAATGATGTTGAGCATATTTCCTTTTTTTATTGCTATTAATACTTTTTTTGGTGAAATCTCTTCAAAGCTTTTGAACATTTCCTATTGGATTGCTAGTCTTATTAAGATACAAGAGTTCAGGGCTGGGGAGATAGCTCAGTCGGTAGATTGCTTGCCTTGCAAGCACAAGGCCCTGGGTTTGATCCCCAGCATCCAAAAAAAAAAAAAAAAAAAAAAAAAAGATACAAGAGTTCATATATACTAGATAAAAGTCCTCTGTTAGGAATATGTTTTGCAAATACTTTTCCTCTAGTGTGTGACTTACATTTTTAATTTTATAATTTCTTTTAAGTGGGAAAACTTTCACATTTTGATGAAGCCTAATTTGTTGGGTTTTTCTTTTATATTTGTTATTTCTGCATCCTTTCAAAGAAATCTTTGCCAAATCTAGTGTTACTAAGATTTTCTACTGTTTTCTTCTGTAGTTTTTTTTCAGCAATTTTTAAAACTTTGTTCATTTCAATTATGTGTAACAGTACAATGTATTTTGACCTATTACATATACATGGAGTATAACTTCCCATTCTTGGGGTTGTACGTGATGTGGGGTTACACTGGTCATGTATTCACATATGAGCATAGGAAAGTTACATCTGATTCATTCTACTGTCTTTCCTATTCTCATCCCCCTCCCTCCCCTTCATTCCCCTTTGTCTAACCCAATGTACTTCTGTTTTTCCCTCCCAGCACCATATTGTGTGTTAGCATCCACAAATCAGAGAGAACATTTGGCCTTTGGTTTTTGGGGGTTAGCTTATTTCACTTAGCATGATAGTCTCCAGTTCCATCCATTTACCTGCAAATGGCATAATTTCATTCTTTTTTATGGCTGAGTATATTCCATTGTGTGTATATACCACATTTTTCTTTATCCATTCATTTGTTGAAGGGTACCGAGGTTGATTCCATAGTTTACCTATTATGAATTGAGCTGTTATAAACATTGGTGTGGTTGTGTCACTGTAGTATGGTGTTTTTAAGTCTTCTGGGTATATGCTGAAGAGTGGGATAGCTGGGTCAAATTGTGGTTCCATTCCAAGTTTTCTGAGGAATCTCCACACTGTTTTCGATGGTGGTTGCACCAATTTGCAGTCTCACCAGTAATGTATGAGTGTACCTTTTTCTCCGCATCCTTGCCAGCATTTATTGTTACTTATATTCTTGAGAATTGCCATTCTGACTAGAGTGTGATCTCAGTGGGGTCTTAATTTGCATTTCTCTAATTGCTAGTGATTTGAACATTTTTTCATATATTGTTGACCAATTGTATTTCTTCTTCTGTGAAGTGCCTGTTCAGTTCCTTTTCCCCTTTGTTGATTGGGTTATTTGTTCTTTTAGTGTTAAAGTTTTTTGATTTCTCTATATATCCTGGAGATTAATGTTCTACATGAGGTGCAAGCAGGTGTCAAAGAGTTTCTCCCATTCTTTAGGCTCTCTTTCCATGTTCTAGATTGTTTCCTTTGCTATGAAGAAGCATTTTAGTTTGATATCATCCCACTTATTGATTGTTGATTTTACTTCTTGCACTTTAGGAGTCTTGTTGAGGAAGTCGTTCCTATGCTGACATGATGGAGAGTTGGGCCTACTTTTTCTCCTAGTAGGTGCAGGGTCTCTGGTATAATGTCTAGGTCCTTGCTCCTCTTTGAGTTGAGTTTTTTGCAGGGTGAGAGATAGGGGTTTAATTGAATTTTGCTACATACAGATTTCCAGCTTTCCCAGCATCATTTGTTGAAGAGGCTATCTTCTTCTATCATCCCTTCTATAATCCATCTAGAGTCAATTTTCTTTATGTATGAGTGCTGTAATAGGTAAGATTCTTATTTTTATAATCTTGTTATTTGTTCAATCACCATTTTTTTAAAGATTATCCTTTCACTACTGAATTACCTTATTATATTTATAAAAATCAATTGACTATGTATGTCTGAGTCCGTTTCCAAATTTTGTATTCTATTCCATTGATCATCTGAAATCATTTTTAAGTGACTCATTATTATATTCAAAACTAATAATTTTGAAAAGTTCTGTATCATTATAGGTTGAATTGTATCCCCCTCAAAATGTTAGAGTCCTAAATTCCAGTACCTCAGAATGTGACCTTATTTGGAGATATTCTTTACAGAGGTGGTTAAGTTATTAGTGTGGGCCCTAATCAACATGACTGGTGTCCTTACAAAAGGGGAGATTTGGAGATTCGCTCCTATAGGCAGAATGCCACGTATACCTGGAGAAGGCCATCTACAACCAAGGAGGAAGGCCTCTAACAGACCCTTCCTCACAGCCCTCAGGAAGAACCAATATAAAACCCTGTCCTAAACTGGAACACCCCTGGTGGGGAAAAAGTGGTATCAACCCCAAAACTGTTAGAGAAGGATTAACTCAGAAGAAAAGGGAAAATAAGATTCTCAATGAAGATGGATCTGCAATAAAGAGGGGAAAAATCAAAACATGAGGAAAGTCATTACTATGAAAGAACAACCAGCAAACTCAACACCTGGAAGAATTCATGCCCAAAGAAACTGAAATAATAGAACAATCAGCAAAATGCTTGAAAATAGCATGCCTTATATATTCGAAGAGACAATGAAAGAAGTAGCAACAAGAAAAGAAAAAAATGAGATAGAAAAAATAGGAAGAGGTTAAACATGAACAGATGAGTTTTAAAAATTAGAAATTCTAGAAATAAAAACAAAATCACTAAATTTCCTTTTAAATCAAAAAGAAACAAACAAACCTGGAATCAACCAAGAACACAGCACGGGAAAATAAAAAGATGGAAAATCCTAGAGAAGTTAAGAGAGATGTGTGGATGGATTAAGAATTTCCTTCAGGCATTAATAGGAGCTCTAAAAATGCTGAAGAAAGTGAGAATTTTCTGGAATTTAAATTAATAAAAAAATAAAAAGCATGAATCCTTATGACGCATTCTCTAAAAAATGGTCACAAATTTCTTGTCCCATAGCTCTTTCTCAACCACTCAGAGATAGCGTCTGCATTCCCTCCCCCTGAGACTTGATGGGTCTTTGTGAACTCCTTGGCCAAAGAGCACAGTAGAAGTGCTACTTCTCAGGCCAGGACATGAAAGGCAATCACTTACCACTGAACCCTCTCTGAAGATGCTTGCCCTTGGAATGCAGAAATCACTTGTGGGTTGGCCACAGAGAGGTGAATAGGAAGTGGAACCCAGGCCTCCAGCTTTCAGACCCATCTGAGCCCCCATCTCACAGCCAGCATCCATTGACCAGCCACCATCTCTTCATTGCTCCACGGAGCTACCCCAGCTGACACCACGTGGAGCAGAGAGACAAACTCCAAGCCCTCCTCGCCAAGCTTTGCCCAGATTGCATATTTGTGGGCAAAGTGATTATTGTGAAAAGCCACTTAGTGTCTGGTGGCTTGTTACAGAAAACATACAAACACTGAGAGGTTACTTCCCACAGAGGCTCACTGAAAAAATTATTAAAGGACACATTGAGAAAAAAGAAAAACTAATTAAGAAGAAAGGAGTAAATGCAAGAAGAAATGGTAAGCAAAAAAGTTGGTTTTTTAGGTGGGGTTGTAAATCTAGTTACCTATTAACTAAAAAGTTCAATGCCATTTATTTATATTGAGAAACAAAAAGATGAAACTACAATGGAGACAACATAAAAAGATGAATCCACAGATAGAGAACTAAGTTTTTTATTTTATTTTTTTAATGTTTCTAGGAAACGCAAAGTTAGAGATGTTGAACATCTTTTCATATATCTGTTGACTGCTTGTACATCTTCTTCTGTGAAGTGTCTGTTCATTTCCTTAGCCCATTTGTTGATTGGATTATTTGTATTCTTGGTGTAGAGTTTTTTGAATTCTTTATATATTCTGGAGATTAGTGCTCTATCTGAAGTATGAGTGGCAAAGATTTTCTCCCACTCTGTAGGCTCTCTCTTCACATTACTGATAGTTTCCTTTGCTGAGAGAAAGCTTTTTAGTTTGAATCTATCCCAGTTGTTGATTCTTGCTTTTATTTCTTGTGCTATGGGAGTCCTGTTAAGGAAGTCTGATCCTAAGCCGACATGTTGAAGATTTGGACCTACTTTTTCTTCTATAAGATGCAAGGTCTCTGGTCTGATTCTGAGGTCCTTGATCCATTTTGAGTTGAGTTTTGTGCAGGATGAGAGATAGGGGTTTAATTTCATTCTGTTGCATATGGATTTCCAGTTTCCCCAGCACCATTTGTTGAAGAGGCTATCTTTTCTCCATTGCATATTTTTGGCCCCTTTGTCTAGTATGAGAAAATTGTATTTATTTGGGTTTGTGTCCATGTCCTCTATTCTGTACCATTGATCTACCTGTCTATTTTGTTACCAATACCATGCCGTTTTTGTTACCAATACCATGCCGTTTTTGTTACTATTGCTTTATAGTAGAGTTGAAGATCTGGTATTGTGATACTCCCTGCTTCACTCTTCCTGCTAAGGATTGCTTTACCTATTCTGGCATTTGCAGGCAAATGGATGAAATTGGAGAATATCATGCTAAGTGAGATAAGCCAATCTCAAAAAACCAAAGGAAGAATGATCTCGCTGATAAGCGGATGATGACACATAATGGGGGGTGCGAGGGGTTAATGTTAGGGTTAGGGTTAGGTTTAAGGTTAGGATTAAGGAGGGTGGCAAGAATGGAGGAAGGAAGAACTGTATAGAGGGGAAAGAGGGGTGGGAGGGGTGGGGGGAAGGGAAAAAATAACAGAATGAATCAAACAACATTACCCTATGTAAATTTATGATTACACGAATGGTATGCCTTGACTCCATGTACAGAGAAACAACATGTATCCCATTTGTTTACAATAAAAAAAGTAAAAAAAAAAAAAAATGAACCATTGTGATATGATAAAAGAAAACTTCTGTGATGTCTGTCGTTAATGTAATTGTAAAAATCAAAGGGTGAAAGGGAATTTTCCATCCCTATAACAAAATAAATCAAATAATTAATTAAAAAAACACAAAGTTAAGTATATAGGAGAATACATGAATCAATAGAATCTCTTATTCATTGATGGTAGGAATATAATTCAATACAACCACTCAGGAAACAATTGGACATTATTTTATAAAAATGCAGAACCACTTTAGAAAACAATTGGCACAATCCAGGAGACTTAGCCATACTTATTTGACAACACAGCACTTCTGCTCCTGCATGTATTTCAGAAAAATTCTATGTATGCTTCAGAAGATATGTATTAGAATATTCATAGCAGAAGCATCCATCATTACAAAACACTGGACACCTAGATGTCCATTGGTAAATAAATTATAGAATGTGGAAGATATAAATTATGGGTAGTATTTTGATTCTTGGTTTGAATGAATATTGAAAATACCCCCCTCCCCTTTTTTTGAAGGAAGGGCAAACAAAAATAAAATTTTAAAATAAAATAGAAGTTAAAATAAAACAACTAGGGCTGGGGTTGTGGTTCAGTGGCAGAATGCTTGCCTAGCATGCATGAAGCACTAGATTCAATTCTCAGCACCACATAAAAATAAAAAAAATAAAATAAAGGTATAAAAATAATAAAACAACTAAAGATCATTCATGAACCAATGATGACAAATGTTATGACTAATTCAATTCTGTTCACCTGTAATCCAAATAAAATATTATATGTATATAAAAATTAATGAAAGGGCTGGGAGATCCAAGATGGTGGGATAGAGGAGATGGCCTTCCTGGCTGATCTGTGGAGTGAAACCAAGAAAGCAGACAGGCAGCTTCTCCACAAGGTGGGTGAACAAAAAAAGGTGGGGGAGGTTGGATATAATAAAATAAGGATAAAACCCACAAAGGCACAGCCACCGCCACAGTCGAGCTGGAAGCTCCAGCCAGAGAGTTCTCTTCTGAGCACAGGAGAGGGATAAGGGAATTAAAGGAACCTGAGTTTTGGGGAGGCCCAAAGTATGTATGGGTATGAAGCATTTACAGACTAAGGACATTGCCCAACAAACCTGAAGGACACGTTGCACAATATCCAAGTGTGGGGAAAGAAGCCGCCATCTCCCCATGTGGCACTCGGAGGACAAAGGAAGGAACCATTCTGCAGCTGCATCTCAGGGGCTGGCAACTGAGGAAGCCGATTCCTGGCAAACCCAAGTTTGACCCGAAATACAGGCCCAGTGAATACATGCTGCCCAACATAGAGTGTACACAAGTGACCAGAAGAAAATGCAACATGGAGAGAGGTTCACACAAGTGACAACTGGTCTCGAAATTCAACTGGCTCTATCTATCCCCCTCCAATCCAACTGCTTGCAGGACTGGATGGGAGAGAGTTATCTGGTCAGGAACTTGGAAGGGTGGGGGTGGGAGAAATTGGAGACTAAACCTGAGACCAGAAAACTTGAGGTCTGCAGAGAAGTAAGAATTGGCTCCCCCCACACACAAATGGAACCCAGGGAAGCCCTGGGGTAAATTCTTCCACCATGGACCAGCAAGTACTGCGTGCTGGAAGTGTGCTGATTTAAAATCTCCAGACCAATTGGCCTTCATCGAAGAGCCTGGAGCCTTCCTAAGCCTAAATCCTGCCTCCAGGAACTCTGCCTATGGGATTAACTCTCTCACTCCAGCAGCCCAGAGGGTGGAGCATCACACTCCAAAAGATCCCACCTAAAACTACTCAGAAGAGAATCTGAGAATATTTTGAACTCCAATGGAAAGAATTCTTTAACTTTTCATAAAGATTTTTAAAATTCTTTTTCACTGTTTAATTGCAACCTTAACATTACATGAACATTTTATACAGTTTCCTATTTTTGAAACCAATTATTTTACATGGATTAGTTTTTTGTGCACTAGGATGTTTGATTAGTATATTTTAGTTTTGTTTTGTATTCTTTTATTTTTATTTTTTATTTAAATTTTTGCTGTATGTATATTTTTCTCTCCTACCTGTTTCCCTTGATTCTCTCTTTTCTTCTGCTAACAACCAATCTCTATTGTTCTCTTTCACTCTTGCTTTAATATTTTACTTCTGTCTTCTCTCCTCCTCTCTCATAATCATCACAAACTATATCACATCTTTTCTCTCCCTGTCCACTATTTGAAAATGTAAACTTGCAAACTTGCTGTTTTTATTGTAGGCAATAACTGATCATACCATTTCCATTTATTGTGGTAATTAACATTGTAGACATCACAGTAGGAACTGGGATGTTTTAATACTGTAAATTGTTTGCATTGGTTTGCATTGATTGTTCTTATTTCTTTCTCCCTAAACAATGCAGTGCTGGAAACCTTCAGGGACACTAAAAGGGGTTGCACACAAACAACATGAAAAAGCAGGGGAACAAATCGCCCCAGGCAAACCAAGATACTCCAATAACAGAATCCATTGACACAACAGTGGAAGAAATGTCAGAGAAGTAGTTTAGAATGTACATAGTTAAACTGATCTGCAAAGAAAAGGATAATGTAAGAAAGCAAATACAGGTAGCAAAAGATCACTTCAATAAAGACAGAGGTTCTGAAAAAAAGAAAAAAGAAAAGCAGAAATCCTTGAAATGAAGGAAACAATAAACCAAATTAAAAATTCAATGAAAAGCATCACCAACAAACTTGACCACTTGAAAGACAGACCTCAGGCAATGAAGACAAAATATATAATCTTAAAAATAGAGTTGACCACGGGGAGAAGATGTTAAGAAACCATGAACAGAACTTCCAAGAATTATGGGATAACACAAAAAGACCAAATTTAAGATTTATTGGGATTGATGAAGGTGCAGAGATAAAAACCAAAGGAATGCACAATCTTTTCAATGAAATAATATCAAAAAATTTCCCAAAGCTAAAGAATGAAATGGAAAATCATATACAAGAGGCTTACAGGACTCCAAATGTGCAAAATTGCAACAGACCCACATCAAGTCACATTATAATGAAAATGCCTACCATACAGAAGAAGGATAAAATGTTAAAGCTTGCAAGAGAAAAATATCAGATTACATATGGGGGAAACCAATTTGGGTCTCAACTGATTTCTCAGTCCAGACCCTCAAAGTAGGTGGTCCTGGAATAACGCATACAAACCTCTGAAAGAAAATGAATGCCAATCAAGAATGCTATACCCAGAAAAATTAAGCTTCAGATTTGAAGATAAAATAAAAACTTTCAATGATAATCAAAAATTTTTAAAAATTGCAACCAGAAAACTTGTACTTCAGAATATTCACAACAAAATATTCCATGAAGATAAAAAGAAAAAAATGTGAAAACCAATGAAGGGAGGAACTACAGTAAAGAAAAAACTAATTCAAATTAAAAATTAGAAATAAACCAAAAGGACGAGAACACAAGTCATATCTCAGTAATAACCTTGAACATTAATGGCCTAAACTCATCAATCAAAAGACATACAGTGACAGATTGGATTAAAAAATAAGACCCAACAATGTGCTGTCTCCAAGAGACTCACCTCATAGGCAAAAACATCCACAGACTGAAAGTGAAAGGATGGGAAAAAACATCATTCACGAGGAACACGTAAACACGCAGGGGATTCTAACCTCTAAAATAGACTTAGTTATGTAAGCTATATAATTGTAATTATACAATTGTCATATTACCTGAACACATTTTTAGCATCTGTAGGGTTGTTTTGATA
Source organism: Sciurus carolinensis (assembly GCF_902686445.1). Lineage (NCBI taxonomy): Eukaryota > Metazoa > Chordata > Mammalia > Rodentia > Sciuridae > Sciurus > Sciurus carolinensis. The sequence continues at coordinate 31,609,797 of NC_062218.1, forward strand.
ACTCCCTTTCCACTGATATTTTTTCTTACTTTTTTCTTGTTTAGACTGGTTAGATTTTTATCAACTTTCAACTGTATTATTTCTTTTCTATTTCACATTTCTGCTCCTACTCTTATTTTTTCTTTCCTACCACCTAATTTGAAAATAATTTCATTATTAATCTGGCTTCTTTCTGATACAAATACTTTGTCATAAGTATGCATCTGAGTCCTATTTCATCCTAGAGATTCTGATATTTTAAGATTTTATTATCTCTTAGTTCAAAGTACTTTTTATTTACTTTTCTTGTGTTTTCTTCTTCAATCTGTGAGGTATTTATAAATGTGCCATTTAACTTTGAAGTAGTTGAGATATGGAGGTGGGGTTTTATATATCTTAAGACGATTGATTTCTAATGTAATAAATCATGCAGGGAACACAGTCTGCATGACTTCAAATTTTTAAAATTTCTCAAAGCTTATTTTTATGACAGAATATAGTCTATCTTATTAATTTTCTACTTGTCATTTCTGCATGTAGTTCTCTATAAATAACAAATGGGACCAGGTGGCTGATAATGTTGTTAAGTCTTCTATATCATTGATCCTTCCAGCAAAGTGAGTGGACTCCAAATAAAATTGTGGATTTGTGTTTCCAGTTTTATTAGTTTTTACTTCATGTATTTTGAAATTTTGTTATTAGGTACATACACATTTAATATCGCTATACTTTCTTGAAGAAGTTAGCCTATTACAGTTATGAAATGTTCCCCTTTATCTTTGAAAATACTTTTTCTTGAAATTTATTTTATAGTAATAGCTCTACTTCAGATTGCTCATGCTTATTTTCCCCTTCTTTTGCTTTTTCACCTATTGGTGTATTGATAGTTAAAGTGTGACATATGTACAGAGCATATAGTTATTGTTTGCTATTTATACATTTTAATTATAATATCTATATCATTTATATTTAAATTAATTGTTGATATCAGGGAAAAAAAGATCAACTGACATGAAGGTCAGTGGAAAATTGGGTAAATGATAGGTGTGATGATGTCATATTTTGGAAAACGGGTTGAATAGTCCTGCTGTAAGGCTCAGAGAAAGATTGTTGGAATGCTTTTGTTGCAATTGCTCATTCTCTCATTTATCATATAGTGCACAGCAACAAACTTATTTTATTGTCTGTTAACACCTTCTATTTTGTAAATAAAAAAAAATATATAAATATATATCATGTGTGTGTGTGTGTGTGTGTGTGTGTGTGTGTGTGTGTATAGTACCGTAGCAATCTCTTAGGTATTCCTTTATGGTTTTAATGTGAAATTCTCTAACAACAAATAATACTGGGTATTTTTCAATAATCTTATTTACCATTTGATTAGCCTTTTCAATGAAATACCTATTTGTGTTTTAATTTTTAATTACATTATTTGCTGATGGACAAATTTTCCAGTCTTTGTATATTTTGTAAACAAGTATGTATATTGCAAAAAATAGATAAATAAATTAACAAAATATTTTTTAAAAAAAGAAGAAAGAATCCATATGGCTACACAAATGTAATTAGAAATGTAATATGTAATAAAGTGGGCATTTCAAATCAAAAAAGAAAAAAATCAATGAAAGGGTAAATTCTAAACTACCGGGGGTCAGGAGAAAATAAATAGGGGGAATAAACACCAGCATAAAATCCATTACTGCGTGTGTGTTTGTGTGTGTGTGTGTGTGTGTGTGTATGTGTGTGTGTGTGTTTGCTCTTTTTTCTTTGTGAGCTATAGAAAATTTTTCATGCACTAGTTCCTGGAAACCAGTGAACCAAACTGAGAACACCCAGAGTCCCACAAGGGTTAGCACCCCATCACTCAACTTCACATACTATCTTTGGAACTGGGGCAAAGGGTTTTTATTTGTCCTCTTCAAGTCTGTATTAGTGAAAATGCCAGTGACCATAAGTGTTAATGCGATTGCACCTTAGAAACACATGGCTTAAGATGCATGTTAGCAGAAACCAGTCTGAAGATGTCACTCAACAAAAACATTTCCAGAAGCTTAGCACTTAATTGGCCTTATTAGCACCATCTGCTCATCAGTCTTGCTTGTGGAAAAGTGTTTTCATCAGATATCAACAAGTTGAAAACAAGGCAGATCACCACACTTTGCTTTTAATTTGACACCACATTTTGCCTGCCTCTTTATCACAGTTTTAAATCATCACATTAAATAAGTGAGTTGAATCATAGCACTCAACATTACACGTTAGACCTTGGTTTTCTCTGTGATCCCTGAGGCATGTGTGTATATCCAGAAGTCCTTTTTATCCCAAACCTGCCTCTCTCAAATATCTTAGCTGGACATTTGGAAAAATCCTCTCTTAGTGGCAATATCCAAGCAAACCTTGTTCACACTCCTTTTTTTCTTTTTCTACAAATCTGGTTGCACTGACGCATCAGATGTAGAAAAACTGTACATAGGAACATGCAGAAATTACAATCATATTCTGCATGATTATCTGAGTGAACAATTAATTACTCCTAGCTGGGCATGGATGGTAGCACATGCCTGTAATTCCAGCGACTTGGGAGACTGAGGCATGGGATGGAAAGTTCAAGACAAGTCTTAGCAACTTAAGGACACCCTATCTCAAAATAAAATGTCAAAAGGGCTGGAAGTGTAGCTCAGTGCTAGAGTGCCCCTGGGTTCAAAGTCCTATACCAAAACAAACAAACAAACACAACTCCTATTATTTATAAAGACATTCTTCTTGACAACCTTTTGACAACTAAAGACTAATGATGAGAGAATTTACTGCATGGACTTCCTAGTTTAAATGTCTGCTTTAATATTGTGAATTTAATATAGTATATTTCAAAGATAGTTACATAATAAACTAAAGAAATATTATAATTGTTACAACATTCATTTCAGCATTTGACTTAAAATTTAAACAAGTTAAAATTAAGTTTTCACCTCTTTATACTTACACATTGTTTTAAATGTGGAAAAGTGTAACATTAAAAAGTGATAATTTGTCAAAGTGTCAACCTAACCAAAGCCAATATAACATTTATTAAGGACAAGAATATAAAAGTTGCTTCCTTTTTTAGTCATTTTGGCTATTGGTATGCCTGATTATATTACATTAAATTAATACTGTTCATTGAAAAACTTAAATGACAGGAAAAATATAAAATCCTCACATCTTCATCCAAAACATAAAAAGTTCTACCAGGGGAAAACAACTAAAACTGGCTTTACAAAGATGTAAATTTAAGTGTATTCTTTTTTTTCCTAAGAAAACCACACATGCAGTCTACACACGCACGCACACACACACACACACACACACACACACATACACGGAGTTTAGAATATACTACAGTACAAATCCCATAATAAATTAGCATTTGTGTAGACTGATGAGATCAAAGTGATTGGCTAAAAGCTTCTTTGTTTCCAATCTGTAAAATGTAAAGTTATACTCCCCTCCTAGAGTTATTGTGCTAATTACTGGAGATACATGTACAAGCTCTGGTCAAACTCAGGAAACAGTATCCACTATTATTATACAGCATGCTTTGAAACTCTGTAACTATGTATCATAAACAAGTGCTGAGCCTATTTTAGATTTTCTCTGATTCCCATTTCCCCAGCTAACAATTTTGACAATTATCACCAAACACCTTGTTATTTTAATTCCTGTTTTCAGGAAAGACTAAGACTTAGAAAAAAGGGTTCATATTACTAGAACTTCATCATCACCTAGACAAAAACAATATAATGCATTTATTAGCTTTCTACACAGTAAAAGTACAAACAGTTTAAGCCTATTATATTCATACATGTTTAAGTTGCACCTTTTTAATTTTAAAATTCATCTATGAAAATATACACTCTGCTAATCTGCAAAGGATTTCTTATGACAATTAGTACAGTATGACATATCATCTCATGTTTAACAGTTTTGAGTAAAACTATATTAAAAGCAAAGAAAATAAATATACTAAATGGGCATTTAACTTACTGAAATGGAAAATATTTATGTTATATTATTTACCAAGAAAATGTAATATCTATTAAAACTAATCTCAACATCATCTTTGCAGTACTCCTCTCTAAAATGTTTAATATAAATCTTGACATGGGGGAAAAAATAGCACACTAATCCAAATTGAGGAACAGTCTACAAGACAACAGGCATAGACCCTTCTATGAGATTGATGTTAGGAAAGATAAGAAAGCCTGGGAAAGTGCTTTGGATTTAAGAAGACTAAAGAGATGTCATAACTAAATGCTACATAGAATCTATGATGGGATCCTGAATTGGAAGGTAGATTATTTGTAAGGGGATGTTCTCGGGACAACAGGGAGAATTTGAAAATAGACTGCATATATGCCAATAATAATAGATTCATATTAAATTTAAGTATGATAAGTGAATTGTTATTAGGTAGAATGTCTTTGTTCTTGAGAGATTAGAGATACAGTGTTGAAGCATCAGATGTTTGCAATTTGTGGGTTTCTGTGTGTTTTTGCACACTCGTGCACTGGGGATTGGGAATTGAACCCAGAGCCTCATACATGCTATCCACGCATTCTGCCACTGAGCTACATCTCCAACCCCATCAATTAACTTTTTAAATGAATCAGCCCCAAAAGTTTATGTATACACATATCTATAAATACATATATAAGCATACACATATCAAAGGAGGAGGGAAACAGAGAGCAAATATGGCAAAATGTTAATTTTTTAATCTGACTGTTCATTGTGCTATTTTCAACTCTTCTATAACTTGAAAAATATAAAATTGGGAGCAAAAAAGCTGAAGCGTCTTATTTTAAAAGTATGCTCTATCTAACAATAAGTGGGTGCTCCTTCCTCCTTTCTCACCCATGCCTTTCTGTCCTCATGTCCCCTAATGGTACCCTTGTTTGTTGACTAAATTGGTCTGTCATTGCTCTGGGTCTCTGATGTGATGCAGAAACCACTTGCACAATAAATTCCCTGTAGCCATTGGCATGTTCTCTTTCATAAGAAGGCGTTCATTTTCAAGTGCACATTATTTATTTAGTTCAGACCATCTGCATGCATTTTTTGTCCTTTGACTATTCAAACCAGAATTCATATGTTATTCTAATTAAAATAAAAATTTTATAAAGCTTGTGGAGAGGGAACTTTATTAAAAATAAAAAAAATTATCTGTTTCTCAGTTTTCCACCTGTCAATTAAGGAAACATTACTTGTCATGCTGTATTGCTGTAAGAATTAAGTGAACAAAATGTATGAAAAGACTGAGTTCAGAACTAAAGAAAGAAAATGAGAAGACCTTAGAAGATGGAACAATCTCCCCATGTTTTTGAATAGGCAGAATTAATATTGTCAAAATGGCCATACTACCAAAAGCACTGTACAGATTCAATGCAAGTCCTATTAAGGTTCTGATGATGTTCTTCATATAAATAGAAAAAAAATCATGAAATTCATTTGGAAAAATAAGAGGCCCAGAATAGCAAAAGCATTCCTCAGCAAGAAAAGTGAAGCAGAAGGCCTCACAATACCAGAGGTTAAATTATACTACAGAGCTTCAGTAACAAAAACAGCATGGTGTTGACACCAAAACAGACATGTAGACCAATGGCACAGAATAGAAGACACAGAGACAAACGCACACAAATACAGTTATCTCATACTAGACAAAGGTGCCATAAACATACATTGGAGGAAAGATAGCCTCTTCAACAAATGATGCTGGGAAAAATGGGATCCATGTGTAATAAAATGCAATTAACCCCCTATCTCACAAAACTCAACTCAAAGTGGATCAAGGACCTAGACATTAAACCAGAGACCCTGCGCCTACTAGAAGAAAAACTAGGCTCAACTCTCCATCGTGTTGGTTTAGGAACCAAATTCCTCAACAAGACTCCAAAAGTACAAGAAGTAAAATCAATAATCAATAAATGCAATTTTACCAAAAAAAAAAAAGCTTCTTCACAGCAAAGGAAAGAAGCTAGAACATGAAAAGGGAGCCTACAGAATGGGAGAAACTCATTGCCATCTGCACCTCAGAGCATTAATCTCCAGAATATAAAAAGAACTTAACACTAAAAGAACAAATAACCTAATGAATAAAGGGGGGAAAGAACTGAACAGACCCTTCACAGAAAAAATACAAATGGTCAATAAATATATGAAAAATGTTCAACATCACTAGCAATTAGAGAAATGCAAATTAAGACTATACTGAGATTTCATCTCACTCCAATCAGAATGGCAATTATCAAGAATACAAGTAACAATCTGGTGTGGTGGTGCATACCTATAATCCCAGCAGCTCAGAAGGCTGAGGCAGGAGGATAGAGAGTTCAAAGCCAACCTTAGCAACTTGGTGAAACCTAAACAACTTGGTGAGACCTTGTCTCAAAATAAAAAATAAAAAAAAGAACTAGGGATGTGGCTCAGTGATTAAGCACCGTTGATACCAAAAAAAAAAAAAAAAAAAAGAAGAAGAAGAAACGAACAATCAATAAATGTTGGCAACGATGTGGGAAAAAAGGTATACTCATACTTTGCTGGTGGGACTACAAATTGGTGCAACCACTATGGAAAGCAGTATGGAGATTCCTCAGAAAACTTAGAATGGAAAGAACCACCATTAGACACAGCTATCCCACTCTTCAGCATATACCCAAAGGACTTAAAATTACCATACTACAGTGACACAGCCACACCAATGTTTATAACAGCTCAATTCACAATAGGTAAATTATGGAACCAACCTAGGTGCCCTTCAACAGATGAATGGATAAAGAAAATGTGGTATATACACACAATGGAATATTACTCAGCCATAAAAAGAATGAAATTATGCCATTTGCAGGTAAATGGATGGAACCAGAGACTATCATGCTAAGTGAAATAAGCCAATTCCAAAAAACCAAAGGCTCAATGTTTTCTCTGATATGCGTATGTTGGCTCACAATAGGCAGTGGGGAGGGAGGAGTTGAGTTTCACCAAATTTGACAGGGAGGAATGGGGGGAAGAGAGCAGGGAGGGGAATAGGAAAGACAGTGGAATGAATCCAACATAACTTTCCTGCGTTCATACACGACCAGTGTAACTACACATTGTGTACAACCACAGGAATGATATGTCAAAATACAGTGGTTGAGCACCCCTGGGTTCAATATCTGGTATCCAAAAAAAAAAAAAAAAATTCTACTGTCATATATAACTAAAAAGAACAAATAAAAAAAGAAAAATAAAGAAAAAAGAAAAAAGTTCAGAGTTTGGCACTCAATAAATTTGTTGACATTCAATAAATTGTAGCAATTATTATAACCCTTGCCTTAATTTTTTTTTAAAGTTCTTTTTTGTTCTTTTTTTTTTGTGTGAGAAAAATAACAAGGTATTATGCATGAAACTAAGCTCAAATTTATCATTTCTAGTGAAAGAAAGAAAGTAAAGTAAGATCACTTGAGGGATATTGGAGATTTAAGGAGAGAAGGGACGCATAAAAGTGTCATGTAGAGTCGGGAAGGGATGCCTCCTGGTCCTGACAACAGAGGTTAGATTGGTATCCTTGGACCTTTCTTGACCCCCACCAGTGGAGGAGAATCAAGTGTGTGAGTCTCTTGCTTGACCCCTGTGGATGAAGACAAGCTGATCAGGGAAGAAAGATTTCCCAAGTGAGAAGCAGCTCCTGTTGATGGTACTGAAAAGGCTTAAGGAAGTTGGAAGTAGGTCTCTGCATGAGGGAGGGAGGGTGTCCAGAGCCAGTCCAGGCATCAAGTTCTGTTGGGAACACGCGAATGAGATTTTGTTTAGAATTTGCACTGTATCTATGGAATGGCTAGGAGTGAATAATAGGTGCTCAAGAAATGCTCTCTAAGAATGAATGAAACACAAACGAAACCCTCCATTGCAACCGCTCAGATGTATGTTTACACCACTAGGTTTTTCAGTGCTTTCCCCCAAATCGCTCCTTTTTTTCTTACAACTCTGGGGGCTCTTTCTCCTCCAAGGATTTGGGTATTTGGGGGCGGGGGTAGATAGTCTTTCATTTCACCATACAGATTTCTCCCATAAGCAAAACACAACTCTGAGAGGAGGGAAGGAAAGGAGCCTTTGAGGTTCCTCAGTCTGTTTTTAGGAGAAAGTTAGATATTTAGGCCTTTCTGCTTTATTTGTCCATCAGTACCCTCAGTCAGCAGTCTAAGAAGCAACCTGTCTTTTCTCTCACCAAGGAAGATGTATTATTTATATTATTCCCATGTCTTTGCCCTTTAGCCAGAATTTTGCAGAGCACCAGGCCAGGGGCAATCTCAATAGCAGAAGGTAGTGGTATGTGGTACACCAGACGCCCTGAAGGGTCTTTCTAGTATTCTGGGAGTAACTTTCTGAACTGTTCAGTCTCCCCTCACTGATCCCAAACTCCTTCCTGTCCCATCTTCCATCTCTGTCCCCATTTGCTTCCTTAGCCTTGTCCACTCAGTGTAAAACAAATACTAACTCACATGTTTGTGATCATGTCATTACTGTTGCCTAAAGACTAGGTGGAACAATACAGTTATGACTGTCATTACATATACATCAGATGGACCTTGTCATAAGTTAGTTTGATTGGAATACTAAACCTGCATATAACCAGCCTTTGCTCTGCGCCTGAACCAATCATGTCAAACTTTACTAGACAAAACAATAACTTCTGCCAGGCTGGGCAAACCCCTCTTCAACAACAATCTTCAATGATCTCTTTCTCTTTCTGGAATATTTTCTTCATTTCCTTAACATTGGCACTGTCAAATAACTATTAAATATCACACTATTAAGATTGAACTATTAACAAAACTGCTTTCCATCAATAGTGACATTACTATCATTAACAATGTTCAAGGGGAGGTAGCTCAGTGGCAGAGCACCTGCTTAGGACATGTAAGGCCCTGGGTTCAGTCCCCAGCACTGCCAAAAAATTAAATAAATAAATAAATAATGCTCAAGATGTTTATTCATAGCTAAGAAGAACTGAATCTGCATATGGCTCTGCCGCTCCAATTAAATCATCATATTCATTCTTTTCCAGTGTTTGCTGAGTACCTACTATGTGTTGGTCACAATAGTATTTTTACCTTAAAGATATTTGCTTGAGAGTCATGTTGGATCATGAAGTTTTCGGTTTTTTATTTTTCTTTTTGAAATTATAACTTCTTATAGTTATATTTCAATTACATTATTGTGTAATGATAAATGTAATGCACTAACATAAACTTTGAAGAAAACAAGTAGCTAGCCTGCTTTGTTGTATTTATCATTAATATTTAACACTCAATCATCAGTGAGCAATCTAACTTTCATTGCCTGGGCTCAGATAGAAGACTCCTTCTTAACTCAGACTCCCTAGGTTAAATTTTCATGCTATTTGATTTATGTGCTTTTGGTTTTGCCATCATTAACCTACATAAGTCAAAAACACTTGAGTAAGTGAACACTAAATTAGATAATTATTTTAATTAATTCACGTTTCAGTTGTTAGAAATCATACTCTCAGTAATTATGAAAAGTTTCTCTATAGACATATGTATGTACACACATACATATAATTGGCAAAAAATTATAATTTATGTTGAGCTTGTTTTCCATCATAAGGTCTAGTGTGAATAATTTGATATTGTACTATAAAATGTTTAATATTAAATTTTTTAAATCATTAACATAGTTTGAACATCTTGCATTTTTGGAGGACAAGATTAAAATCTTGCTTTTGACTAAAAAAAAATCAGGTGAATCCCTGTTATTGAATTATGTTCCAGGACTTATTTCCTAAACTGTAAGGCTTTGGTTTAAAAAGACAATATTACAAACTCTTGTCATTATCTCTCACATATCAAGAAAGGATAACACTGTTAAAACTGTTATATAGGGGCTGGGGAGATAGCTCAGTTGGTAGAGTGCTTGCCTTGCAAGCACAAGGCCCTGGGTTTGATCCCCAGCACCCAAAAAAACAAACAAACAAACAAAAAACCGTTATATAGTTGAAGAATTGCATTGCACCAACAGTGAAACAAGAGTGATTTTCAATGTCCATACTTAAGTGAAATTTAATGTTTTTATAAAATGTCAACAAATATCTATTAAATATCTATATTACACTAGAGGAACAAATACATAGTTTTCAATACAGTTCATATCAACAGAGCTTTTAAATGTATAAGATGTCAATAACAATTAAATATACACTCTATATCTGAAATAGAAATTCAAATTTTATAAAGTAAAAATTTAAGTAATCATTAAGTATGTTGACAGGTAAATTAATTATTCATTTACAGAAGCTGTCACAAGCTTGAATAAAGCTTAGTATTTTGAAATTATGTTACAAAAAAACCCAAATTTCTTTGTTTTAAACAACTTTAATGAGAATATACAGTAGTTGAAAACAAACATACTCCCCAATTATAACTAAGTAGATTTTAATTTTGAAACAATGATCCTTGAAAATATAATATTAGTCTAACAAAAAGCATTATTAGTTTTTCACCATTTTGCATTATACATAATTAAACAATGACAAATCATTCTCCATAGGTGTTAGGCTGACATTTCCACTTATTACTACCTGTTTGCATTGGAGGCATTCTTTTAAGTTACTTCAAGTATTTTTTGGAACAAAGCAAAAGAAAAATAAATAAACAAATGAATTACATATGTGTTTGATATATCTTTTTCCAAAACATCTAAATATCTTGTGTGATTTACAGGGATGAAGATAAAGTCAAATGCTACACAGTACTATGTACTGTAGTCTTTCATATGAGTGAAATTCAAGAATATGAAATCATACTTTGTTTTATGTTTAAGTAGAAGGCAGTAAGATACTAAAGAATTGCAATAAGCAATCTTATAAATAGGTTCTGGAAACAACCAAAAGGTTATTTATTCACTTAAAGAAGATGTCACAGACTTACCGTCACTTTTATTATTCCTTGTGGTCATACATGCTTTTCTATGACCTGAGGTCTCTTTATGTTGCCCAGGCTGGTCTCAAACTTCTAGGTTCAAGGGATCTTTGCATCTCAGTCTCTCAGCTACAGGGGTGCCTGACTGGCAATATAATCTTTACAAACATATCTAATTTTTATCAAAGCATCCTTCTCTTGTACATAAGAAATCAGAATATCAAAAAAGAAGACCACTTGTTCTCTGGGTCATCGCTCATATACTTACTCCCACTCTGTCCCCACCACTACCATGATCCCTAGAGGGATCCATCACCTCTCCCTCTCACTCCACTATCCCATTCTGCATTCTGCAACCACTAAGATCCAAAGGATAATATCAGAACAGAAATTGATGGGATTGGCTGCTTATTTTTATTTCCTCTATGTTTTACAGTTTACATGGCAATTTAAAGAATTTTTTCTAGCACTAACATTTCAGAGCAGGGCCTTCCCTCTAGACCAGGGTGTGAACCATAATTAGTGGAAACTAAGAGTATAATCTCACCCACCTTTGTTAATGGTTGGTGTGAGGTAGTTGTGACTAGTTCTGACCAATAATACATGAGGGGGTGATTTTGCTCCAAGATGATCTCTTCTTTCTGCCTGAATATACAAAGACATAGTGGAATTGTGACTATGGGGTTTTGAGTCTGGAACCATAGGCCAGTACACTGCAGATGACAGAGAAGAGCACACCTGGGTCACTGAGTTCCGTATCTGAAATCTTCTCCTTTAAGGCTCCTGGTTTTGTGGGATATCTGAATGTTTATGGGTCCTATAATTAATGGATGGGTAATCTGTTACTTGTAGTGGAAAATGTTCTTAACTGATTTTCGGAAAATTAGAAGATGTTATCTTACCTGTTCAACCCAACATCAAGCACTCTAATGCTTTTTAATGACACCTCTTTTGAAGAAAGATGTTTTCCTCTTCCATTCCTTTTCCTGTCTTATGCTGTATACCTAGTCTCATTTCTGATAAGATTTTGTTACTCTAAAGAAACCTTTATGAAATTATGAATAATGAGGAACCTTTAAAGTTCCCCATTTTATGTACCTTCCCCTAACTTTATAATATACCAACTTTTAAAGTATAGTTAGACCTTCATAGCCACAGTTTTTGCAACCAACGGGTTTTTATACAAGGATTCAAACCAACCACAGATGGAAAATCTTTTTTAAAAATTGCATCAGCGCTCACACCAGTAATCCCAGCAATTCAAGAGACTGAGGCAGGAGAATCACAAGTTTGATGCCAGACTCAGCAATTTAGTGAGGTTCTAAGCAACTTAGCAAGATTATATCTCAAAACAAAAAAATAAAAGGACTAGGGACATAGCTCGATGGGTTCAATCCTCAGTACCCCCAAAAAATGCATTTATACTGAAAATATTTCTTGTCATTATTCACTTAAAATACAGTATAAAAACTGTATAGCATTTATGTTGTATTAGTATTATAAGTAATCTATAGATGAATTAAAGTATTTGGGAGCATGTGGTTTTTATATGCAAATGTTTAGTATTTTACAAAAGAGATTTGATTATCTTGCAGTTTTGGTATTCTTGGGGATGGAGTGGGAAGTGGTCCTGAATCCCATAGATACAGAGAAATAACTACATTCAAGCTCCTTCTTAACCCCACCCTCAACATTAGAATGGGATTTCAGGAAAGGATATTAGAAAGTAACCTGAGTAGGATTTTAAAATCAAGAATGCTAGAATGTCTTTAGGCAGCAGTTTTTCAATCTGTATACATAGAGCACTTGCATCAGTTATCTGCAGGACTTGTTAAAAACTCAGACTCCCCAGATCCATCCAAGAACTGGTAAAACTGGAGTCTCTAAATTTGGGACCCCAGTACCCACATTGTAATAAGCTCCCTCATAAAAGACTGAGAGCCACAGGCTTGTGGTGATTTATTTTGTATAGAGTTGGACTGGAGGTAAAAGAGGCTTTGAGATGATGTGACTGGGATGATTAAATAATCCCAAAGAAGTGGACCAGCTGGGGCTCTCTTGGCCATTTGCCACGTTACAAAGTTCCCTGGTTGAGAATATATGAACCTCTGCACTTTCATCAAGAGAACATGGCATAGAAAGTCCTCCCCTTCTAAAGAGATCATTCATGTAAATAACTAGGAAACAACACAGTGAGTCATCTCTGATAGAAAAATTCTAACAAAGGAAGGGAGAGGGGATAAGATTAGCAAAGACAGTAGGATGAATCAGACATAATTTTCCTGTGCTCATATATGAATATACCACCATGTCATGTACAACCCCAAGAATGGGAAGTTATACTCCATGTCTGTATAATATGTAAAAATATGAACTCTACTGTCACGTATATCTAAAAGAATAAATTTTTTTTAAAAGTTAAAAAAAAAAAAGAAAACTTCTGACAGAAGTTGCCTTTCCATGCCTCACCTGGGAAAGTGAAAGCATTAATCAGAGATGGTCATTGTTCATCACCTAGAGCATTAAAGGAGGCTGATCCTCTTCAGGGAAGGAAGAAATGACTACCTTGTGAATGCAGTGCTCCACCCAGACAAACCCCTTTTTGTTCTGCTTCACGTACAAAAGATGGAGGGTAGGAGATCCCTAATTCCTGTTTGTATCTCTGAAATGATTCAGTAGTTAAGGAAAGAGACTTTGCCACCAGATGGTGGGATAACTAGTATAAGTCGTATTTTATTATTTATCAATATCATTTTGTGTGAAGAATAAAGAGACTGCTAAAAAGTATTTCTGGTCAATATCTGAAATTTATACATGGACTTATAAAGTGACCTATTATTTCCAGGATCTATCAAGGAAAAAGAGTTTCCCAGATCACTGGTCAAAAGTTCTCCTAAAACTGACGGCCACTGAGGAGTTTACCACCTGAGATTTAACAAGTACCTGAATGATTTCACCAGCTTACTGCCATTGTTCTGCCCCACCTGAGTCTTCAGAAGACTCAGAAGACTCAGGAACTAAAAAGAAGAGAGACCCCTAGTTCCTAGAGACTGGTGGGAGACAAAGAGCAGAGAGCGTGATGAGTTAGGGAGGATGCAAAACTCAAATGCCCAGATTAAAACAGAAATATCTATTAATAAAAGAAATGGGCTAGCGATAATTGACCACACCAAAATGGAGCATGGACCCTCTGAAGCCCAGCTTTAGCCAAAAGGTATCAGCAGGAGGATTGTTTGGTGTGGATGAGTCTTCCTATGTTTTAAAGGGAGCTTGAAACTTGACTATTTATATGAAAACTCCCAATTTCTAAATGTTGGCTCAAAAGAATTTTAAACACTATGTGAGCCAACAAAACACATCTTTGAGGTTGAATTTGGCCTGTGAGCATACACTTGTAACCACAGAGTTTTGCCCTCCAAGGTAAATTACCAAAGTTAAAAGACTATTGAGGTTTCCAAGTTAACTGCAGAGAAGACAGATAGGTAAAATTTGAAAATTATTAATGTGCTCTATTTCTCTCTGCCCTTCTAAGTACATGTCATTGGCTCCAATCTACTTGAAACATTATATCTATTGACCTGAGAGGGAAATTAGAATTTTTTCACCAAAAAATTTTAAAGAAAAATACCATGATAATATGTGCTTTCTGATATTCCAAAGCTATTTTCTTCTGTGTACTTGGTCAGCAAGCAATAGGTAACCCTGAGTGGATGTGGTAAACCAGGTAAGTCTTATATTCCAAATAGTTAAGCTTCCCACAGGTAAAGCCAAAAAAGCCACAGCAAATTCAACCTGTTGTTCTGCTGGATGATATTTTTTTTTCTATAAAATAGAATTCCCTTCTAAAGCAGAATAGCCTAAAAAATTGCTTGGTGTTATGTAAATACAGAGTATCAGGACAATGTTAAGTAAGACAGGGAGCAGGTGTTGAGGGAGCTAGAAAAAACACTCATTTCTGGAATCAGCAATCCAAGAGTCCAAAGAGGTCTAGAAACAGGAAGATATGTCAGAGTCAAGACAAGGTCCTTGACCAGGTGCAGTGGTGCATGACTGTAATCCCAGCAGCTCTGGAGGCTGAGGCACTGGGATCACAAGTTCAAAGCCAGCCTCAGCAACTTAACCAGTCCCTAAGCAACTCGGTGAGACCCTGTCTCTAAATAAAATACAAAAAAGGGTTGGGGATGTGACTCAGTGGTTAAGTGCCCCTGGGTTCAATGTCTACAAAAAAAGATAAGGCACAGTAGAAGAGTCGCTACAGGGTAGGTTGGAATCAGAGGCTTCAAAAGTCAGTGGAGATAAAACCTAGAACTGCTTTGTTCAATATGGTGTTCATCTCTAGCCACATGTGTTAGTCTGAATCGAGATTTGCTGTAAGTATAGAACATACATGGGATTTAGAAGACATTATCAAAATGTAAAATATCTCATTATTTTTTAAACTTTTGATTACATCCTGACAGTATTTTAGATATATTGGGTTAAGTAAAGTTCATTGCACTGCTTTAAAAAAAAACTGGGGCTATTAGAAAATTTAAAATCACACATGTATCTCATATAATGTTTCTCTTGGTCTAGGACATAACATGTTAAGACAAGAGGAAGATAGGGACCCCAGAGTTATCATGATGATAAGGTATGCAGTTCACCTTCTTCTGTACTTCCCAATAAATGGAGGGGGTTGGGTGTGGGAGGTATGGCAGGGCAGTTTTAGGTTTACACATAAAAAGGGATGTTAGGAGGCTGAAGCTGTAGCTCAGTGGTAGAGTGCTTGCCTAGCACACCTGAGGCACTGGGCTCAATCCTTAGCACCACATAAAAATAAACAAATAAAATAAAGGCATGCTGTCCATCTACAACTACAAAAAAGTTTTTAAATTAAATTAAAATTTAAAAAAAAAGAAGAGAAAGTTAGACCAGGGTGTGGTGGCTCATACCTTAATCCCAGTTACTCAGGAGTCAGAGAATTAAAAATTTGAGGAAAGCATGGACATTTAGTGAGACCTGTCCCCAAATAAAAAAGGACTGGAGATATAGCTCAGTGGTGGAGCATTTGCCTAGCATGTGTGAGGCCCTGGGTTCAATCCCCACTACCTCTATCTCTTACCCCCAAATGAAGAAAGTTAGTTATTACCAGAGTTCTGGTAACCTGATAATGGTTACTGAAATGGTAGGGAGAACAAAGAAAAAAGGGATCTCATGAAAATAGAAAGGAGAGCATTAGGACAGAGAAAGGAAAAGGGGGAAGGTAGTAAAGGGGAGGTGTTGGGGACCGGAATTGATCAAATTATGTTAAGTGCATGTATAAATACACTACAATGAAATCCAGTATTCTGTATAATTAGTATGCACCAATAAAATTACAATGTATGGAATCCACAGGTTTTTTATTAGTAGTAGTATGAAGAAATCCAGTAGGGCAGCCTGGATTCTCAAGGGCTATGAGTGGCTACCCTGGCTAAAAAGGAACACAGGCATATTCAAGCTGTCTGATATTTTTTGTGATACATGCTTGCAAGTAAATCTAAATACTAAATTGGAAAATTAAAGAAGGATGAATGCAAAAATAAAGTGATAGAATTGAGGTAATAAGGATATTCTTAACATTTTTAAAATTTAAAGCAAGCTTAAGAGGAATGCAAACATGTGAGTTAGCTAGACACCTATTACACCAGTCTTCTGTATTGCCAATCATTAGTAGAGCTGACCAATCCTGAGGTTTTCGTGGCATGACCTGGGGACAACCCATTGTTCATCTTTGGCTTCAAGATTTCTAGCTAGGCTCCATCAATGTCAGAAACCTGTAATATGCATCCTTTCTGCTAGAAGTTTTTCTTCACCTGAATTTTCCCTCCAACATGAAATACCTGACTCTCCTACTGTACGTTATTAAAGATTTGATGTTTATCTTAGAATGAAATCTAGGTAGCTTACCACTGTTACTTAATCTATCCAGGGCTTCCCTTTAGGACCTATTGTTTCCCAATTGCTATTACCAATTGACACACTGGAACCAATGGCATCCTCATTCCCATGCAGAAACTTTGCCCTTCATTTTTCCTGTACCTACACTATTCATTTTTCAAATCTTTGTAAGGTCGACACTTCCTTTAAAGAGGCTTCCTGATCACTCTCCTGATAAAACTTTGTGATGTTGCCATCCAATATCACTCTCTATTTCATTCTTATGTTTGATTTTCTTCCTAATAATCATCACTGTCTGAAACTGCCTATTTTTTTTTTTTTTTTTTTTACTTATTTATCACCAGTTTCCCCATCCTTTTTCCCCAAATGTAAACTCCACAAGAGCAAGAACCTGTCCACTGTGGTATCTTTATCACAGAGTCATCACGGGCAGTTGCAAAGACTGTGTGCTACACAATCACATCATACTCTGTTAGTATATATATACATGATGCCCTGCTTTCTAGGTGCCTGGTACATATGATGTTCAATAATTATCCAATAAGTGAATGAAGATCTGCCTTCGTCCTTCAACTTTCCCTAATCTTCCTGCAGTTCTTTTGTGTATACGTGATCTAAGAAAATGAGATTGAAACATTGACTACAAAAAAATGAATCCTAGTCTAGGTGAAATTCTTTCCAAGTCATTTTCAAATCAACAAATTCCCTTGTATCTATGTTCTATGTTTGAACCTATTTATTCTAGTTTGGAAAGGCCCTCCAAACATTACCCCCACCTAAACCAAGACATATGCTTCTCATTTATAATCAATAACTTAATCTTTTCATAATTGTTCTTCTTCTAAGGACTGAAAGATCTTGGCAAGTTTGAGCTCATGTACTCATTGTTGTTATCACTCATTTGGGAACTTTTTAATGAGTTAGCAAATGAAATTTCTCCTCTGTTTTGTTCCTGTTTACCACTTAAATTTACATCTAACTTTTTATAGCGTACCCCTGCCTTTTCTTCTACTACATGTCATTGAGGAGACATATACTGTCTTCCAATTCTCTAGACAATTAATCACATGTCCTGTACATAGAAGTTTCTCAAAATCAAATGTTACTTGAAATTATCGGGTTTTTTTAAAGTTGAGTTTCTCATTTGAAATGAAATCTTTAAAATGACAGCTTGCTTCCCTCTCTAATGATAAATCAATGAGTATCATTTAAATGTATACATCCAACTATTAATGTTATTTTTACTTAGAGGTTATAGGATCATGTGAGGGTTTTCTTTCTTAAGTTTCTGAAATTTTCTTACTTTTCTCTCTGAGTTTGAATTAAAATTTTAATTTGAAAAATAACAGAAGTACAGTGTTTTTAAAGGCAATACAATAATTAAATAGGCCTTAGCAAGTTTTGAAGACATAGTCCTGTTCAGGAGAATCTGTTCTCAAGACTAGAGCCTCTCCCGTGTTGCCTATGAGGGTAGTGCCAGAGCTCACCAGAAGGAAAAAGAAGGGTCAGGTAGTGCCGGAACTCCTGAACCACGAGCAGTCATCTTGGGTCAGAGCAGAAGGAGACAGGCACAGAGAGGTTGAGAGAGTTTGAAGTTGGAAATAAGGAGATTATTTTTATTTCATTTCATTTGATGCATTTTCTTTCATTTGATTCACCTAGGCTGGGGCAGGCGGATCATAAGTTCAAGGGCAGCCTCAGCAACTTAATGAGACCCTGTCTCAAAATAACAAAGGAATGAGGAGGATGTAGCTCAGTGGCAAAGTGCCCCTGGGTTCAATCCCCAATACAGGAGGAAGGAAGGAAGGAAGGAAGGAAGGAAGGAAGGAAGGAAGGAAGGAAGGAAGGAAGGAAGGAAGGAAGGAAGGAAGGAAGGAAGGAAGGAAGGAAGGAAGGAAGGAAGGAAGGAAGGAAGGAAGGAAGGAAGGAAGGAAGGAAGGAAGGAAGGAAGGAAGGAAGGAAGGAAGGAAGGAAGGAAGGAAGGAAGGAAGGAAGGAAGGAAGGAAGGAAGGAAGGAAGGAAGGAAGGAAGGAAGGAAGGAAGGAAGGAAGGAAGGAAGGAAGGGCGAGCTGTGCTCACAAGGGACAAAATAAAAACCCCAATCTCAAGGAAGGAAAACTCACTGTACTAAAGTAAACTCACTTTACTAAAACTCACCTTACTAAGCATATCAGCTACTTCTAAATTCATGATCTCACTTTAACCCTTGTACTAATCTGTGGAAGGTATTTATACACCAGTTTTCAGATACGGCAAATTATTTTCTCAGAAATATAAATAATTTGAATTGAATCACACAACTAGTAAGCTGCAGAGATGAGATTCAAACCTCACAACGATTCCTTACAAAATTCAAGCAGGAGAAGCTTGGTGTTTCACAACTGAGGTTGCAGCTGCTAAGTTCCTAGAGTGATACTTGGAAACAATCCTGGACACTTTTTCTCCTGGTTAGCTTCAGGTGTTTTAATGGAGCTCATCAAACCAGTCATTAATTAGTTACCCCCACACTGTTCAGACACTAGCAAGCAAGAGATATTCTGGGGTTCAGGATTCACAGGTCTTACTCAGTCAATCACATTTATTATATTTGTCCCAGTCCTGGGGTGGAGATGGGAGAATGAGGATCACATGGATTTGCAAGCCTCTGTTTCTATTGGCCTAACACAGTGGCAACAAATTGGGCAAGAGCACGGTTTTTAGGGTAAGGCATTCTCAAGTAAATTTTCAATTCTATTTCTTCCTAACTGGATGACTCTTAGGCCAGAGATGAACTTTTCTGCTGTTTAATTTTCTTCTCTGCATAATGGAGAAAATAGCACTAAATCCCTTGTAGGGGTTAAGAATTAAGTGAGATAATATATTGAAAACATTTGGCTCAACATATGTCATTTTAAGTGTTAAATTCATAGTAGCCATTGTGGTTGTATTGCTTCCTCATGGGGTTCTTCCATCACTGGTTTTTCCTTCTGGGGAAGTCAGCTAGTTTCAGTGCTTGGCCATCTCCTGAGACCAGCTAGGGTTGAATGCCATTGCCTCTCCACTCTGGTTCTGGCTCAGACATTCAAGGGGAAGAAAATTCATCTTGTGGTTGCCCTGAGAGTCCGAAATTGCCCCAATTTTTTGTTTAGTTGTATCATCGGAGGTGGCCAAGTTCAAAGTACAAAGTACAGCTGTTCGAGATCTCATGCTCCACAGAGAGTGCTCAGGTTCTAACCTTTACTTAACCTTTGTTCTTCAGTTTCCTCATCTGTAAAATGGGGATGAGTACCACTTCACTGGAAGTTTTGGAAGACTGAATGATTAATTCAGGAAACAGGGTTTAGTGCAATGACAGGTGCATAAAACGCTCACTTCCAATTTATAGATGAAGACACTGAGATTCAGAATTATAAATCTAGTAAATGTCAGAGATGTAATGTGAACCTAAATCAGTATGATACTAAACCCTGCACTCCTAACCATTATTAACCATGCTGTCCATAAGAAATATACTTCCTTATTATTTACAAAGGTATAAAGTGTACTTAAATACAATGTTTATACATAAATACATGTATGGAAGGGAACTGTGTATACCTATATTCACTGACGCTTTGTCAATTATCCACGGCTTATCACATTGTTTTTTTAAATAGTAGACTTTTTGTAAATAATAGAACCCCCCCAAATTAATCTCAAACAGAATCGTAATAGCATGATGAAGCAGATAAGAAGAGGCGCCATGGCTAAAGGAGCAAATAGATAAAAACAAGAAATGGGACCGTTGCGGGAGGGGCCCTGCCTCCCCCAGCTCTTTCTCTCATAGTTGGTACTGTCTCCATTCCTTGTGTTACAGAATTAATTTTCTGTTGCTGCCACAACAAATTAACACAAATTTAGTGACACAAAATGGCATGATTTTATCACTGTCTTAGGTGCATCTCGGTCAAAATCAGGCTGTCAGCAGAGCTGCCTTCCAGCCTGGAGCGCTAAGGGAGAACCTGCTTCCCTTCCGCTTCCATCTCCTGGAGACTGCCTGCATCACCTGATTTAGGGTCCACTCCTTTCCCTTTCAAAGCCAGTGACCGAGCATTGGTGGGCCAAGTCCTGCTCACATCTCATCTCTCTGATACTTGTGAAATCTTCTGATCAGAACCAGAACAGATTCTCTGACATTAAGGACTCGTTAAGGACTTGTGTGATTAGATTGCCCTCCTCCCCCAAATAACCCCAAATAGTCTCCCCCATCTTAAAGTCTGTATTCTTTGTCACATCTGAGGAGTCTGGGACTAGAGCACAACCATCTTGGCTGGGCTGCGGTGGGGGGCAATGGGGCAGTGTTCTGCCTACCACAGATACCCAGAAGGTATTCTGAAAACCATTGTTTTAGGGTAAACATTGCTAACATTTTTCAAGTTGTCAAAAGTTGATAAACATTTTAGTGGATTACAGAAAAATTCATTATTGACAAAGATTTTTCACGTTAATAAACTGCTAGCGATATGTGGTCACTCCCAAAAAAGCAAGAAAAATAGGAATGGGGGTGTGACTCAGTAGTAGAGCACTTGCCTAGCATGCACGAGGCTCTGGGATCAATTCCTAGCATCGCAAATAAAATAAAACAAAGAATAAAAAGTAATTTTTTTTAAGAAAGGAAGGCAGTGAAGCCCAAGTTACAATGTTAATACAAAGAAGTTTATTTTGGCTATCATTACAAACATTATGAAACCAATTACAAAGAATACAAATTACATGTATCATGATTTTAATTATTTATCTCTATTTATATCCTATCTCATCCTTAAGGCAGAAATATTACCTGTATTCTGAAAGTTTGCCATTTAGTTATGCACACTATGTTAAGCTTATGAGAGAGAATACTGTATTTAGAAGTCAGTATTTCTACACATAAGGAAATTATTTACAGATGCTTTCATCAAAAAAGTATGGCATAAGTAATTATCTGTAAAATATTAAACTGTGTTATTTAGTATTTCTCATTAACAGAACAACAATAAAAAGAAATTTACAAGACTACTTTTTACAGACATCTAACATGTATATTTAGAAAAGTCCTCTCCTTTGAATAGTCTCATGAGGGAGCTGCCCTGTGCTTCAAGAGCTCCAGGGCAGGTAGACTGCAGAGCTGACTTCTTCCACCCACCCCTCAAGGGGTCTCTGCGGTCCCCCCATAAGCACAGCTTCTTCCCACCAGTCCTTCTGCCATTTTGCCATTCCTTTTACTCTCAAATTTTCTTTCTTCTTCTGGTTTTCAGCTCCTCTCACGTGTTCCCTGCTTCATGGGTCTAACAAAAGTTAGCAAGATGGTTTTTATGAATAATATTAATCCATCAGGGCACCTTGGGCTTTTGTTTTGGCATGGTCAATCCAATTGCCATGATGCAGAGGTCCTAAGCTTTGGTGTGATGCCTTTCTCTGCAATGTAGATTTTGTTTAATTATAAGAGTTGTTCTCAAAGAGTCAGAATTGTTAGGATGGATGCTGGGCAGGTAAGGACTTACAGTCATTATACCAGAACAACAAAATAATTCCAGATCAGCTTAAAATTAAAAAGAAAAAGAATTGCATAAGTCCTAATGAAAAAAATTAACTATTTAAACATTTTCCCAGTATTAATGGTCCGAAAATAGATGTTAAAAATGCACAAAATATCAATCAGAAGCATGACAGACATATATTATAAACCTAGCTCCATCTTTTTCTCACTCAATTGCATCCAAAAATAATCATTCATTGCCTAGTGAACAAGAAAAAAGGGTGCTGGATATAGTGGCACACATTAGTAATCCCAGTGACTTGGGAGGTTGAAACAGGAGGGTCCCAAGTTCAAAGCCAGCCTCAGCAACTTAGCAAGCCCCTAAAGCAACCTAGAAAGACCCTGCCTCAAAATAAAACATAAAAAGGGCTGGGTATGTGGCTCAATGGTAAAGCACCCCGGGTTCAATTTCTGGCACCAAAATAAATAAATAGCAATTTAATTTTTTACAAATTCATTCACTAAAAATATAATTTTTAATTTAGTTAAAATTGGACTTGAGTTTAACATAACAATTAGCTAAGTGGCACTAAAAGGCATTCATATCACAGAATTTTTAGAGAACATGGATCAGTAATGATACCCTTAACACTATAAAAAATATAGAAGTGAAGAAATATTTATTTAAAAATACTGTATCATAGTCTTTAAGAAATGCAGCTTTAAAAGACAATGAAGGTTTCACTGGATGAATCAAGAATATTTCTGAAATAATGGGATAATAATTCTGGCTAAGTATTTAGATAAAACCTGATGATACAAAGTTGTATAATAATGAATTTATGTGGACAGTATTTATATCTGATCACTGAAGAAGAAACCTAAACCAAGCATCATCAACCTTAATCAAATGTACACAAAACTCCTTTGTCTAATGGCTCATTATCTACCACCTTGCATGGATTTTATAGCAATTCTAGGAGTCAAACTCCACTCCATAAGAATTAGAGAAATCCCAGGAGTCAAATTATATACTATAAAAATTAGAACAATTCATAAATAAAGGCTGTAACAACAAAGTCACCATGTAAGGAAACCTATTTTCCCACATCAGCATTATAATAGGGAACATTCTTAGTTTTAAGAAATATACACTGATATTATATACTACTATGTCATGAGCTCTAGCATGGATATAATAATATCAGAGTACATACTGAAGAATAATAGTAATTTTAAAGATTGAACATGACTCCAGGTCAGTATCTTATTGATCTTGCGTCCTTGATTTTTAATACAGTGCTAAGTTCAATAAATATTTGGTGAATGTGTGGCCAAGGGTTACCACCAGTATGTCCAGATGCTAACTAAAAGCTGAAACGAGAATTATTTTTCATGTTTTCCTTTCAATCAAAAGTTCACATTTAAAGGAACTTAGCTGAATGGATTAATCGAATCTATATTTGAATTAATAACATCTTCAAATAATTAAAATGTAAGCATTTCAAATAATCACATTTGTAAATACATAATCCCATCTACGTTTTTGAAATGGTTTCCAACTGATACTTATTCTCTTGCACTTCCAGTTAATCCATTTTTTACTTGTCCATTCTACCTTCAGAATTTGGGATATATCCAAACTGAGCTTTTCTACCACACCTTCAGTACTCCAAATGCCTTTTCCTCTCACTTAGAGTACCTCAGTAACTTCTGTTTTCCCAGCTGCCTTCCGTGTGCCCTAAACACAGCAGGAGGAACTACCCTTCTAAAATGTAAATCAGACTGTGTTACTTCTCTGCTCAAAACTACCCACCCCTTCTCACTGAGATGGTAAATCTAAAGACAAATAAGCCTCAAGCAGTTTTGCCCCTGGCTATGAACCTGACCTACACTCCTACCAATTCCCAGTTTTTAAAACCTCCTCCAGACTCGCTCTTCTCTAAGCATCCCAGGACCCTTGCACTCCCTGTTCTGCCTATAACACTCTTTCTCATTATCTGCGTACTTGCACGCCCCACCTTTATTAAGAGTCCAGCTCAAAATTATCTCCTCTAAGAAGCTATCTTTCACCCCCTTATCCAACATAGCACTCCTTTCTCCTCCTCCTCCTACTGATCTGCTCTTTTCAAGCACTTATCGCCACCAGACATATGTTTATGTGATGGTTTATTCATTTCACTTTTCTCCTCCTCCACTATGATGTAAGTTCTAGGAGGACAGGGATTTGTCATTTGTTTCAATTTTCCTGAAACAAAACAAGTGTCTTGCTGTTCCTACAGCATGCAAACCTCCTACTCACCTTGTTTTCCATCTTCTTGGAAAACAGCTCCCCAGACATTCACATGGTTCGCCCCTCTGTCATTCACATCTCTCCTCAAATGCTATCTCCACAGACAAGTCTTGCCCTGACAGGGGTCAATGTTCTCTATCTCCTTTATTTTTCCTTCACAGCACTTATCACACTTGTATATTCAATATTTATTTGTTCTTTATTTATTTACTAGTTTCACTTGCAAGAATATAAATTCTTGTTTGCATTACATCCTAGCATTTAAAATCATTTCTCAATAAGTGTTAGGTATTCAATAAATATTTGTTAAATAAATAAATAGTTTAGTTATTTATCCGTTAAATAAATAAGAAATTTGAAATTTTTGTAATTATTAATATTATGTACTGAGGATTGAGCTCAGTGGTACTCTAGCATTGAGCTAAATCCTTAACCCTTTTTCATTTTTTATTTTGAGTCAGGGTCTTGCTAAGTTGCTGAGGCTGGCCTCCAACTTCTGATCCTCCTGTCTCAGCCTCCTGAGTTGCTGGGATTACAGGTGTGCACCACACCCAGCTGAGATGCAATATATATTTACCATAAATACATAGATTCTCAAAATGAATGCCCATTAGAGATTTATTTTACTTTGATCTACAAAATAGAATATTTTAATCAACAGATATAATTAAAGCATTTGAAAAGTAAAATAATATAAATATTTCATATGCTATAGAAAATATACTATAGTTTTTTTACTATAAGTTACTATACAGTATATTTTCAATAGTAAAATTTTTTATATACTATAGAAAAATTATGCTTACAATATGATCTTTGGTCCCAGGCTAATCCAGAAAAATCACAAAGTAGATGGAATGTGTCCATCCTTCCATTTCCTCTCCAAGAATATATCCTGCCTTCTACTCACCCCACTTCCCTTGAGAATCTTCTCCATAATCAAATGGTTGACTCTCTTTTTACAAGTATATATTGTAGTGAGTATCTAACAACTAACAAACATCTGTCAATGACCACAAAATTTGTCTCACTGACCCTTCTTCTCACATATAAGCACTGAACTACTTTTACTGGAGAATGCCATAAACTCATTATAAGATGTGTTTTTTTAATATAATTACTACCCTTAAGGAAAAAGGTATTAACTCAAGAAAAATGTATTGCTGTGACCTACCTAGTGCATAGAATAGTTAGTCTAATAGCCCCTAAAGAATAAAGTAGAGGTTAGGAAGTATTACTACACCCAGAGGTGAATTTACGGTAAAACTTAGGTTTCAAGTCTCCTCATTTGCATGAGGTTCCTTGGGAGAGACCCACATTATGTTTTTCTATATTATTTATCTTAAAGTGATTGCTGCATTTTTGCCATTTTTGATGAATGTGTATTAACTGTATATGTTAATAGGATAATAGCACAACATTTCAATACATGCACATAGCATGCACAAATCAAATCAGGTAATTAGTTCCAGCTTATCATTTCTTTATGTTTGAAGACTCTGAAATTCTCTCTTTTAGGTCTTCATAAAATATATGATAGGTTATTGTGAATTAGTCATTCCACCACGCTGTGTTGGAACATCTGAAGGATGTTATCCAATATCCTTTAGAGATTCTTCCCTGACTGTCTACGGCAAACTAAAAAAATGTTTCAAGACATCTCTGAAGAATGAATTGATTGCAGAAGAAACTTTTAGGCAGAGGAAATAGAGATGGATGGGGTACTAAAGACAGCAGATTTCCTGAACTAAAAGAAGGCCAGCATTAAAGTAACCCTTGCCAGAGGAGAGGAAAGACATCAGATCATGGAAGGGCTGAAAAGCAACATTAAAGATGGAGGATTTATGTAAGTGGTTTTAAGCTTGTGCTTTTAAAAGATCATTCTAGTGGCAGCATGGAAATCAAACACATTTTAGGTCCAATTCTAAATTTGATTATCTATGTGGAATGCCTTTAAAGATTAATGGAGAGTGAATGTAGAGATCTATGACAAACTATATTTATTTTCCGCTCAAAATAATGTATTTTGTTTTTTTAAAAAAATGGGATTATTTCAGTCTTTTCTACCTTTTCAAAATCTCTATGAATACGGATCAAATTTTATCATGATTAATTTTTTTCCTTGCAACCCCTCTAAAAGTCAAATTTTATCATTATTTTTTTAAAAAATTCATTCAAAATATACACAAAAAAACCCAGCAAACTAAAACATGGAGAAATCAAAGATATACATATTAAAATTGTAATAATGGGTTGGGGATATGATTCAGTGGTACAGTGCTTGCTTGGCATGCATAGGCCCTGGTTCCATCCTGAGGACAAACAATTAAAAAACTGTAATAAACCTCCCTTTTATGTTTATCAAATTTAACAAAATATTTATTAATAACATTCAAAAATTGATAAATTTGAAATGGAATGAATATACAACATTAGTGGTATTGTCCATTTGTAGAACAAAATGGCACCAGGTAACAAGAGTTTTATGTGTTTATATCCTTTGACCCAATAATCTCTTTCAAAGTCAAAAGAAGGAAAAGGTTTTTATAAAACAATTCTGCAGATGTGCTAGATAAAACAGTGCCAGTTGATAGTAACTGTTAACACCCTAAGTCAATGACGCACACAAGGTAATGATTGTTAGAATATAATAATTGTTGTGAGAGGTCCTAAGATCTGGTATACATTTCTGGTGCTGGAGGTTTCAGAGTGGATGCCTTTCTTGAGCAGTCTAGAATCTGAGTGAAGGTTTTAGCATCTGGGAAAATGAACTGATAGGAAAATGATTGTCTCATTGTATGCAATTAATTCTTAGTGCAGGGTAACTCTTTCTGGTTAGAATATTGTTAGATTGTGATATTGTAATAAAATTTTAATAGGTAGACGTTTAACTACACTGAGGACAGATGATAAGTAAATCAGGTTACCTACCATGACATACTTCAGAAGTTGGTCAAGCTGACAACCTGAGGAAGGGCATTACTTCACAATTCACTATATTCTTATACTTAAAATAAAATTCTATAATTAAATGATATGGTTTTAAAAATATACAAATTGGAGCATTTTATATAAACATGTCTAAAGTACCCAATAAGAAAAATGGAAAGGCAAATAAATTGGGCAAACTGTTAATATTTGTTACTATGAATAAGTTTAATATTCATAATATACAGAGTTCTGATAAATATAAGAGGTAGATGATTATCCTAATAAAAATACATAACAACATGAATAATATCAGAAGATGAAATGAAAATGGAAAGTAAGTTAAGAAAAGATTTTCAATTTAATAATAAAGGAAAGGCACCAAAAATAAAAGGAAGGAAGGGAGGGAGGGAGGGAGGGAGAAAAAGAGGAAGGGAGGGGAAAAAGCCTTTTGGCTTGTCAAAGATGCAAAGGATTTATAATAGTGATGTGTACTAGAAATGAATATCTCTAGTACTTTGTGGAACTGTAAACTGATAGCATGTTTCTGGAGGGCAGTTTGAAAATATGTACTAAATTTTTAAATAGACACATTTTTTTTTGATTCAGCAATTCCACTTCTAGAAATGTATCCCTAGGAGATAACCTACACGTAAGTATTCAAAGATATATTTACAAGGGCACTCTCTATAGTACTATTTGTACGTATTTTAGAAATTTGGAAACCATCTTGTTTAACAGGGTTGGGTTAAATAACTTACTGTTCAACTACACTATCTCGTTGTGTAAAAATAATGTAGCTCTATATTTATTGACATTAGATGTACAGAAACTATTATTTCACTAGAAACCTGTATACAAGACAGAGGGCATATAGAATGATTCAGTTATGTAAAATCATATACATGTAGTTAAAAAATTGACAAAATTTTAGCACCAGCTATCTTTGAGCCATGACTGCTAGAGATTTTACTTTCTCTTATGCACTTATGAATTGTGTTAATTTTTAAAGCAATGATGAGATACTATAATTAAAATCAGAAAAAGCTAGTCTTTTTTTGAAAAATATACTTCACGTTATTTTTCACAATCTTTGCATCTACTGCCTTATACCTAGTATTTATTTTAATCCACTTAACTTGTACCGTCAATTGTGTAAAAATAAAACCGATTATTTTTTTATAATCTGAATACGTTAATGCCAATTCTAAATTTCTAGAAATTTTCCTCTTTTTGTCGTTATTTACATTTTAAAAGCCACTAGTGTGAGACAACTCTTTAAATGGGAAAATAGTCTTCGCTGTAGGATAATGTACAGTCCTTTACCCTTCATGCCCTAACACGCACACAGAACCGTGCACACAGCCACACGCAGCCAGGGCGCCACCGCGGAGCTTGATTGAGCTGATCCTGGACCACAAGCACCGCCAGTGGACTGTTCCATTTTCCCGGAGCGGCGGGGGGTGGTTCTTAGAATTAGAGCTTATTTAACCCCATATTCAGTAAAAGAACCTCACTATCCCCCGTGTAAACAGTAGATAAAATTTCAATAAACAGATCTGTGCATTAATATAAGTGAGTCAGGGTTGACATTTGGAAATTGAAATTCTCTTCCTTATTCAAAAAAGAACTCTGGGAAGAATGGATTAACCCGAGGCTTCCCGCTCAGGTAAGAGGCGGCATACGTTTCCCCCGCTTTTTAAATAATGAGGTAACCCTCTAAAAACTTCAAGACCTTATCAATGTGTTTCCTTCCAGATATACAAGCATTCTCTCCGTCCCTCTTTGTGAATTCTCCAACGCTGTAACAGTTCACGGAAATGCTTGGTTCTGGACCTGGAACCTCAGGGGTGCAGGTGGGCAGGTACAGAGGGCACATGGGGTGCCCTGAAATATAAATGTAATCTGCTTTGAAGCTCTGTATCCCAGATATTTTAGATTCCTGACAAGGTGGTTGTGGACAATAGTAGGAGGAAAATCGTGCACCTTGGATGTACCCGGACAACCCTGGTTTGTTTATTTTCAGGGAAGAGTACTCATTAAATATAATTTGATTTTTATAAACTTTAATGTTTAAAGAAAAAAATTCCACGTTCCCAGACTTTTTGGCCACTTTAGTTGAAGCCGAGTCCAAAGAGAAAATCTCTAGAGGATTTTTACAAGGACCAAGAAGAAATGTAGGTCCATCAGGGAGGAATGGATTCTCAGCGCCTACTGTGTGCCTGGGACTCTACATTCCTTATCTGATTAACTTTTCACTGAAAAACCTAACGAAATCTCATTTCAGGAGATTAATTTGCTCAAAAATACAGAAGTTAAGAAAGGATGTGAACCCAAATGTTACTCCTAAGTCCATGCTTTTTCTGCAGTACCATGTTGCCTTTAAGAACCTTAAAAGTTACTCATTTCTCTCATTTTTCAGTTGAAACAATTTAACCAAAAAGATTAACTTGCAATGATCACATCATTAGTCCGTGGTAGAACCAAAATTAAAATGTAGACATTGGGATTCAGACTGTTTTCTTACTCTAGTCCCCCCCACCATGCACAATTGAAGATGTGAAAAGTATTGTTTAAATCCTTTCTTTTAAAGCAAATACGGTCTTAAGAATATTAATATTTTTTCTAGAACATATAATAAATAACCAATAGTGCTATATAGTATATATACTATTTTTGTGAAAAATTGGGTTTAAGTAGTCATGTATATAGTCTGAGGTTTTCGTTTTGTGTGATGGTGAGTTGTTAGGATTTACCCATCCTATTTTTCACCTTTCGATAAATTCTCTGACTTGGGCCAATCATTTTCAAGCAGTTGATTCATCAGTGAAATAGATACCAACTTACAACACTTCAGTCACAGCATATTAGTTTCTTAACTAAAGCCAAGGATATTTCTTGATTTTTAATTTCAGTAATATGAAAAGTTTCAGAAAAATCTGAAAAGTTAACTGGTAACTTAAATTTTTTTAGAAGGGAGGGAGGAAATTTAAGACCGAAAATGTGTGTGTGTGTTTCTTTTTTAATTCCCAAGTGGTGTCTAAGGATTTTAAAAATATTATCATTTAATAAAATCAGTCCTATGAGGTAGACAGCATTTTAAAAATATGCACATTGAGCTATTTTGGGGTATTTTGCTTAATATCAGAGTCAGAATTCAAACTTACCAATACTAACCATTTATTTAGAATTGATTATATGCCAGTCACTGTACTAAAACTTTACAGGTATTGTCACCTTTAGTTCTTACCTTAGCCATATGAGTTAACCACAACTATGATTTCTAATTTCAGATGAAGGAACTGGGACTTAGAATACTAAATGACTTGTGGGACAGGAACTGCAACATCCAGATTTTTAACCAACACTGCTTCCCAGTAGGTCTGAATAAACAAAAAGGCCACATTTTCAGGTCTTCCTTTCAGCCCTCTCATCTGATACTACCTCATGCCCTAATCCTTAGTAAAAGCAATGTGTGTAATCCAAAGTATTGGTTCTGGATTAGGCAACCTATACAAAGAGGAAATTTCCAGCCAAATATCTGCATAAGGGACCATTCCTGTATATCACAATCTTTTTAGATTTGCTCTTTTTTTTAATAGTGCCCAAAGAGGCACCTTTAACTTTAGACTTTGTAATGAAATATTAGTTTAATTGAGAATGGCTGAACTACATAATAAACCGTAAGATAAAAAAGCTAATATGAGTATTTATAAATAAGTAAAGTACAAATAATACAGGGTGTGATTTTTTTGTTACCCCTAATTACTTCTCACTATGGAAAAGGTGAAAACTTCTTCAAAGCTGGTTAAGAGCAATGGTATTGTTTCCTTTGAACAGATGATTTTGCATGGTTTGGTATGTGTGTGTGTCAGAGTGTCAGAGAGAGACTGACTCACTCATGTCAATTTGTTTCATTCCACTCTGTATTGGTTTCTCTCTCTCTTTCTTGCAGTACTGAGGATAAAACCCAGGGGTTCTCCACCACGGAGCACAATCTCCAACCTTTGTTAAAACATTTTTTTTGTTTGTTCCTTTTGGTTTTGGTTTTGATGTTGTTGTTGAAACTGGTTCTTAAGTTGCTCAGGCTGGCCTTGGACTTGTGATCATCCTCCTTTAGCCTCTGAAATCACTAGAATTACAGGCTTGTGCCATCACCCCCTGTTGTGTTGGTTTCTTATATCAAGGTAATAAGCTAATAGAAATGAACTTAAATTCTACTGTAATTGGTCAGAGTTCATTTATCAATCAAGAGGTAGCAGAAGAGAGAGTGACAGATTAGGGAAAAGGACACAGAATATTTCACTCCGTAGAGGCCAAACTCAGGTAATGGTATTAGCAGGAGATGGGGCTGGTTAGTTACTTACCAGGATACAGAGAGAATGGAGGAAGAAAGAATTTAGAGTGGAGAAAAGGTGAGTGCTGTAAACAAACTGCCTTTGTTTCAATGTGGTCTATAGCTAGCGTTCCTTTTTTTCTTCAAATGTTTGCAACTTTTTTATTTTGCTTTCTCCACAAAATATTTTTAAATTAAAACTTGTAATTTTTCCTTATTATCAATGTGATGTATATTTATTATAGAAAGTTAGAAAATAGAGGTGAAAAAGAAGAAAATAAAAGTAACTAAAAGTACTGTTACCAAGAGATAACTCCTTTTATATTAGGATATTTACTCTTTTAACATAAGTAGTTGCTGATTAGGTGCTAAGACTCCTAATTATCATCCCAAGTCCTATCAATTAGATTTAGATTTTGTCAATTTAGATTTAGATCTAAATTTCCAAGATTGTATTTATGAAATTATATACTTTACATAGAAATGAAGTTTCAAACTGCTAATAGCAAAGACTAGACATAAAAATAACATTTTAGGGTATAAAATTTGCTGCTAGACCCCAAATTCCCCTATTACTGTCATTATATTTCTTCTTCCATATAAATCCTACCACTTCATCTTTTAAAGAAAAAAACAAAAAAATGTGCTGGGCTGGGGATGTAGCTCAGTAGTAGAGCACTTACCTAATGGGCTTGAGGCCCTGGGTTCATTCCACCACACTGAAAAAACAAAAACCTGAATAAATTACTTAAATTTGCACAAGTTCCTTTTTAAATTTAAAGATGTATCATTTTGTGAAGAGAGGAAGATGGCTGTTGCTGCCATGTTGCTGACCTCTTCACATAGAACCTGAGAGTAGGAGATTCAGAATCAAATCTCTTCTTCCCTGCTCCTGTGAGGTTTTTTTTTTATGGTTTTTTTTTTTTTTTAATTCACCTACTTTTTTTTCTTTTTTCTTTTTGGCTTTGTGAAGAACTTTATCATCAAATATGATTCTAACAAAGACAGATCCATGCTCCACAAACTCACATGTATTCACTGGACAAGTCAACCCTCTTGTGGTCAAGAAGACTGATGTGGAGGCAATCTTCTCCAAGTGGGTTGCTCTGTCCATAAGGCTTTGCCTTGGTCCAGTATGTTAATGAGAGAAACGCCCTGGCTGCTGTAGCAGGAGAGGATGACAGAATGATTATTGGTCAGACTTTAGATACTATTCTGACTGCAGAGCCAAAAGTGAACAGAGGAAAAGCAGGTGTGAAACAATCTGCAGTGGATATGTATGGCTCCTCTTTTGACATGGAGTATGACTTTCAATGGGAGTATTATGATAGGATACAGTCACCCAGCGAGCATTGTTCCTCCTCCTCCTCTATTGCTAGGGGTCTAGTGCCTTCTAAATGCCAGCATGTATCGAGAAACATGCTGGGCAAAAGTGGCTTCAATTTTAAGAGTGGACAGCAGGGATCTTCTTCCAAGTCTGGTCAGTTAAAAGGAGATGACCTTCAGGCCATTAAGAAGGAGATGACCCAGATAAAATGTGAATTTTCTACTGGAAAGCCTGGGAAAAAAATTGAAAAAGAACAGAGCAAACAAGCAGCAGAAATTAAGAACGCTAAGTCAGAAGAGAAGCAGAACAGCTGCTCCCTGAAGAAAGATGAGCCTGTGTTTTTGCTGAAACCACAAGCATAGTTAAGGGAACAGATACTTTGGGAGGGAAAAGCAAAATATATTAAGAATATATTAGTACAGTGATAAGTCACTTAATGACAGAGTCACGTTGTGATATATACTTCATTAGACATTTTTAGTATACTTACATGAAGCTAGCTAGATATTATAGCCTTTAGGCTATAGGTAGAGCCTATTGTTCCTAGACTACAAATCTATACAGCATGTTACTATACTGCATGAATACTGTGGACAGTTATAACACAGTGGTAAATGTCGTATGTAAACATATCTAAACATAGAAAAAGCACTGCAAAATTACTAGGCAAAAGAAATTTTCAGCCCTGTTATGATCTTATGAAACCACCTATGTGTATACAGTCCATCATTGACCAAAACATTTTATGCAGTGCATGACTCTTTGAATGTAATATGTATGTATGTGTGTGTGTGTGTGTGTGTGTGTATGTGTGTATTTCCTACACAAACTACTAAGAAACAAGAAAATCTCTGATTTATCACTTAATTTAAAGGTCTGCTTTGCTTATATCACAACAGAAATTTCATTTAAAATTCAGATTGTATTTGATCATTAATCCAAGAAATACTGGATTCATTGACCTATAATTGTGAATATTGAAACTAAGTTTATCCATATTTACTCTTTAAAAATGTTCACTTTTGAAGCTATGAAATTCTTACTTATTCAAAATTTGGTATCAATTCCTGTGCTTTAGATTTGAACTATTTTTTTTTACTATAATTCTTTAAAGTATATGAGATTTGGTAGGTGGTGAGACACTGAAAAGATTTTTCAAAAATGTCGTTTTTACAGTATCATTTATTGAATAATTTTCCATCGCACTGGTTTTTATTTTTCCCCAAGATGATTTATAAGGAATGGACATTGATTGATTACCTATTGGGCATCTGCTGAGATCACCCTGTGTGTTTTCTGACTTAACTGATTAATATAATGTATTATACATTAATGGGTTCACATCACTTCAATGCTATGAACATAATTATTAGGTTAGATTCTTTAAATTATTATAGAAGTAAGATTTTAGTACTTAATGGAGTATTCAGTTTCCATGTAAGAATTTTTTGGTTATATTTTAGTCTCAGGATTCTATTAGTCAACTAAAATGACTTAGATAATTTTAATCACTTTTAAGTTCTAATTAGGTTATAAAATCTAGAAATTTCATTCCATAAGACTTTGATAAAATGATCTGTCTAGACTCAACAATATTTCAGAGTAATTCTTTAGTAATTTAAAAAGTGTATATCTTTTGGTTGGTTGTTCTTGGTCAACTATATAATGTTTGAATACATAAAGAATTTATGAGGGCTAGGGTTGTGGCTCAGTGGTAGAGTGCTTGCCTAGCATGTGTGAAGCACTGGGTTTGATTCTCAGCAGCACACGTAAATAAAAAAATAAAGGTCCATGGACAACTAAAAAATGTTTTTTGAAAAAAGAACTTATGAGGAAGAAAATTAATTACTTTTAAGCCCCCTTGCCAGAGATAACATTTTGGTGTAGTTCTTTCTAACCAATTTTAATGACAAAATTAGCATTACAGTATATTATTTCTTTTCTGATTTTTTATACCATGTTATATGCTTATTCTCCTATAATTTAATATCTTTTGAACATGATACATATTTTTTTATAAAACATTCAATTGGTAAACATGTAACTTTTTATTTCTTTAAGTCGTACATTATTTTCCAACGAGTTCTTCCAAAATACTTGTTTGAAAAGTCAGTTCATATCTTTCTAATTAATTTACCCTAATAACCTATAATTTTAAATTATTCATTTTATTTTTATATTAAACAACTTAGAACTTCATCTGCAATTTATTTTAGTGAACAATAATAACCAATCACCAAGTTAGTGTTCTTGGGGACCAAGGTTAAGTGGACAGCTTCCACAGATATTGACAAGACAAAATGAAACCTGGGGATGTAACTTGATGGTAGAGTCCTGGCTTGACATTCTTGAGGTCCTGGGTTCAATCCCTAGCACCACACAAACACACACAAAAAAGATTTGATGACTGATTGAATTGGTGGTGTATAGAGAGGATGAAAGAAAGATTAAAGAAGATTCTAGGTTTATGGTTTGAACAAAATTGTTTTTGGCTTGAACAAAACTGGATTTTATAAAAAAGCCATTTACCAATATCATACGTTAAATAGTCTATTCCTGTTCTTTGACTTATGACATACTTGGACTTCCAACTGTCAGTAATGTTACAATTATTTTAGCTTTACAATGTGTTTTAATATTTAGAGAGACAAATCTTCTCCACCCATAATTCTTTTTTTGGAAGATCTTTGTCTATTTTCACCCGTTATTCAATATTAATTTAGAATATTTTTCATTTAATAAAAAACAATAAATTAATCTGAGAACAGTTTTTTTCTTCCAATTTGTTTTAGCTCTCACTATGAAGTTTTATACATTTCTTTATATATATTCCACACCTTTCCTGTTAGAAGTATTTTGTAACTGTTGTTATTGTGGTATTTTACATGCGTTGGATTCAGTTTATTTTAGTGAAGTAAGATGACTACATTGTGGAAATGTTGAATAAAGCTACACTGATGATACTTCAGAATCTAAACTTTTGGGAAAGGATCCAAATTTGTTTAAACTCAAATATAGCATGATTATATTTTCTGTTTGATGTTGCAAGCAAGATATGTTCATACACCGAACTTGAAACTGCAGAGAAAAAAGCAAGAGAACTGATGAGTTTGTGAAACAACTATAGTTATTAATATTTAAATCAGAACATGGGTAATGAGTAGTTGTTACTTGGCATGTACATTCATGTTCCATGCCAGCACTGCCCTGTGCTAACTGGAATCACAGAATTTAAAGAACTGCTGAGCTATTTAGTAGAAATAAAACCCAAATTTCAAAAGAAATTTACAAATTTTCATTAGCACGAATTATGCTTTAAGTTTTTGCAGCTGATGTGTTTGAATTTTCTGAACATCTGCCTTGTCAATATGACTGTACTTCAAGAGCGACTGATTAAGCTGAAAGCAAACTATATTCAACGAAAACCAGTAGTATCCCTGAAATTTTTAAGATGAATATACACAACACACATTACTATTCTGAAATGTCTGGGTGTTTGGCCAAATTCTTGAAATATTTTAGTCTTCCAACTCTTTTAATATATATTCTCTTGCTTGAACTATGGAAATCAAATCTAAGAGCACTTTCAGTAATGTAAACCTGGACTGCGAATTAAGATGGGTTCTTGTCTATATGTAGTCCCAGTTTTGTTTTGCTTTTAAAACAGCTTTATTGAGATAGAATTCACATAATGTACAATTTGCTCATTAAAAGTATGCAAGTCACTAGTTTTTAGTATATTCATAGATATGTATGATCATTTCTACAGTCAACTTTAGAACATTTTCATCATTTCAAAAAGAGTACCTGAACCCCTGCTTTAAGCAGCCACTAATCTACTTTCTGTCTATGATAGAATTCCCTGTTCCATTTATACAGGTCTCTTCTACCAATTCATATGGAAGCAATCATAGAGTATATGATCTTTTATGACTGGCTTCTTCCACTTTTCTTTCAGGATTCATTCATGTTGCAGCAGTTCTTAACTGTTTTTTGTAGTCAAACACTATACCATGGTATGTATATATCCCACTTTTATTTATGTATTTGTCTGTTGATGGACATTCGAGTTTTTTTTTTCATCTTCTGGTGATTCTGAATACTGCAGTAATCAATTGTGTACAAATTTCTGTGTGGACATGTTTTTACTTCTCTTGAATATATACCTAGAATTGCTGTGTCACATGGTAACAAGAAGTTTAATGATTTGAGGAACTGCCAGGCTATTTTCCAAAGTAGCTATGCCATTTCCCGTTCCTATTAGCAGTATATGAGAGTTCCAATTTCTCCTCCTCTTTGCCAGTATGTTATCTGACTTTTAGTTCTAGCTATTGTAGTGGGTGTGAAGTGGTATTCCCTTCTGACAATGATGTTAAACATCTTTTCATGTGTTTATTAGCCATTTGTATTTCTTCTTTGGAAAAAGTCTACTCATATTCATCTGTTTTTAAGTTGGGCTATGAGTTATTGAGTTTAAAAATTCATTATAAATACAAATCTCTTATCAGATATGTGATTTGCAGGTGTTTTTTCCTATTCCTTAGGTTTTTCATTTTCACTTTTCTCTTGATGCTGTCTCTTGAAGTACAGAAGTTTTAAATTTTGATGAAGTCCTATTTATGGGTTGGTTGGCTGGTTTTTAGTTGTTAATGCTTTTGTTTTCACATCTAAGAATCCTTTGCCAGCTAATCAGGAGGATTGTGAGTTCAAGGCTAACCTGGGCAAGTCAACAAGACCCTTTCTCAAAATAAAAAGTAAAAAAAATTAAAAGGCTGGGGATGTAACTTAGTGGTAGAATATTCTTGGATTCAATCCCCAGCACTGGGGAGGAGGGGGATAGAAAATAAAGAATTAGTTACCAAATTCAAGGTCTTACCTCCATGATGATTTTTTTGTTTTGTTTTGTTTTGTTTTGTTCTGTTTTGTTTTGTTTTCCAGGGGCTGGAAGGGAGAGAGTGGTCTAGCCCGGGAATTGAACCCAGAGATGCTTTACCACTGAACTGCATCCCCAGACCTTTTTATTTTGAGGCAGGATCTCACTAAATTGATGAGGCTAGCCTCAAACTTGGGATTTTCCTGCCTCAGTCTTCCAAGAGGCTGGAATTACAGGCCTGTGTCACTGCGCCCAGCCTACCTCCATGTTTTCTTTTTTAAAAATTTGTTTTTTAGTTGTAGATGGACACAATACCTTTATTTATTTTATTTTTATGTAGTGCTGAGGATTGAACCCAGTGCCTTACACATTCGAGGCAAGCATTCTACCCCTGAGCTACAACCCCAGCCCCTCCATCTTTTCTTTTCCTTTTTTTTTTTTTTTTTTTTCTTTTCAGTGCTGGGGATTGAACCCAGGTCCTCTCGCAAGCACTCTAGCAACTGAGCTATATCCCCAGCCCCCCTCCATGTTTTCTTATAGACATTTTATAGGGTTTGCTTTTATACATAGATCATTGATACAACTTAATTTTTGCAAATGGTATGAAGTAGGGTCCTAGTCTTTTGCATGTGGCTGTCTAGTTGTCCTAGCATCACCTGTTAACTGCCCTGGGTTCTTGAGTGGTTATATAAAAGTATTCTGACTGACTTCCAAATTAATCAACGAGTACTTGTTCCATGATTTTGCAACTTTATATTAATAAAGTTGATTATTTGGACACTGCTTTGTAATTCTATGGAACTAAACACTTTTGAATAATGAATAGACTGCAGTTCCATTATTGTCATGATTTAAATATATGTGGCCCACAGATTTTTTGACTGTCGTGATTCCCTACTGAAAAACATGGAAACCTCAGAAGTATGGCAATATCTTCACTTCCATTCTTTCATGGTAGTTTCTATATTACCATTAAGTGATAGAAACAGTCAAGACCATGAGATTGGCCTTGATTTAGAGGAATCAAAGTGTGTGGCAACAGTGGAAAACAGTGGTGACTGGCTAGCTATTACGAGAGGGCTGATAGGAAGAGAACAGGGTTAAGGAGTAATAAAAGTGAAGTTGCGGGAATAGTCAGGTAGATGCATGGATTGGATTGGCATTGGCCCCTGGGGCTACAACAAACAACTTGGAAAGCTTGGAACCTGTAACTAAATGTTCTTGATCTGGGTTAAAAGTATTATTTAGTAAGAATTTGCTACTTAAAATAAAATGTCATTACCTTTTCTCTTATTCTCTTAAGAAATCAACTTGTTTTCTTATCCTCCCACTTTCAAATAAGATACAAAAGACATAGTAAATTAGTAACTCTCAGGGTTAGATAAATATAAGATTTTCATAGGTTGATTTTAGAGCCCAGCTTCTGTTTTGATTAAATACATCTTGTAAATAAAAAAGGTTTTCTTGAATGTTTTAGGGAGAAAGTGGTAGACTATTAAACAACAGAAAAAACTGTGGTATCTTGTTTTCCTTAATGCTCCTTAAAATTCTTTGACTCTTTTTCGTTTTATAAACTTCTCCTGAGTTCAACTCTTTGACTTCAATTATCACCTTTAAAAAGGTAACTCATATAGCTACATTTCCCCAATATTCACCCATATTTTTACCTAACTACACATTTCTAATTGGGAGTCAATGGGCATCTCAAATTTAACTTACCCCAAATCCAAATTATTCTTACTGCTCTCTGCTTTCAGCTACACTTTCTTCTAAATCTCTTATTTCACTTAATGGCACCAGTGTCCATCTAGAAAACTAAGCCTAAATTGACAGTAATATTGACTCCCCATCCTTTCCCTGATCTTATGTAGTCATTGCTTCAAGTATTTTTAATTCTACTTTATCTTTCAAATCCACCCCCCTTTTTGTCAGCCATTTCCAGTCAAGTCGTCAAACCTCACTTGAACAATGTTTTCTAATTAAATCCTCTTTCATCCTTTTTTACACCTGACTTGAACATTTGTTTTGATTCATCCTTCTCCATCCTTTTTCACATTTTGTCATTCCTTCATGCAGCTGCCTAAGTTTCTTCCTGTTTTAATTGAAATTGCAAAAGCAATATAGCCACCTCAAGAGTTACAAGAAAGTACTATGTCAAAGAGTATGGAAATTTTTAACAGCTGGATATATATTTCTAAACTGAATGAAATTTCCAGGTTCACCATACATCACTAAATACTTTTCTGCAGTTAATTTGCACTGTTAATTTGCAGAGTTATTCTAAAATGCAAATTTTTCATATTTACCTATGTGGGATAAAATCCAAGCTCTTGTTAGACTGGAATACCAAATCCCAGCCTCTGCATTCTATCCAAACTGATTTTCAGATTATGAAATAAAACAAACTTTTTAGTGCACCTCTAAGTTTTTATATGTTCCTCCCCCTCTTTAGAATGGCTGGTTTCTTTCCTTCCTAAACTGGAAAATTACCTATCTTTCACTAATGTTAAATTTTATCCCTCTTGTGAAAATTTTTCCAAAACTTCCATGTGTCTTTGGTACTTTCACAGAACTTTTCATACAAATTAATAGTTTATCTGTTTTAAATTCATTTGATCTGGTCTTCTGGGTTATGAGTTATGTGAGGAAAAAGATCAGGTTATTCATTTTACATTCACTGTTTCCAGGACACAGGTGCAGGGCACATGCTGATAAATGATCTACAGTTTACAATTTTAAGATGTAGTGCACTCTTAAAGAACAACTTATGTGCCAACTTTGGATATACAAACTCAAAATTTCACTAGGAAAATTAGAGACTTAGTTATTATGGTCAAAATAGTTTTCAAACTAGTTTTCTGGTAGGCTTTTTTTTTTTTTTTTTTTTTTTTTTTTTTTTTTTTTTGCAGTACTGGGGATTGAACCCAGGGCCTCATGCTTCAAGCACTCTGCCAACTAAGCTATCTCCCCAGCCCTACTGGTAGGCATTTCTTAAAAAGGTTTCACAACAACACTGTAGGTAGATTTAAAACCCAAAAGATTTAACATGACTAGACATAAGGAATTATCAATTTTAAACTCCTAGCCAAAGTGGACATTCAAAAATTTTTACAAAGTCTGTAAGATGTGCAGTTAAGTTCTTTAAATTTAAAATACTTTCACATTTATAAAATATTGTCAAGTACTACTATGGCTCCTCCAAATTCATAATAAAAGCTACTTCTTAGTCAAGCAAGTTACATAGTTTGCTTAGATATGATCTGGAGGAATTATCTGAATGTATTGGAGAAAGCTAATATTGCTGTTACAATTAGAAAGAAGGAAATACAAAGTTAACATTAGAGAGGCGCTTTAGAAACAGTACTGAATTCAACAGTGGAAGACAGAAAGTTGATAAATCAGAAAGATGGCTACTAAAGAAATTTGGGGTTTTGTGCTTTTTTTCCCAAAGAGAAAATACCTTAAATGTCTAAAGAACAAAGTTTGTGGGTACAAACTTCTGACAAAACTTTTGTATTGAATTTGTTAGGGTTAGAGAAATTCTCTTCTCTGACTTGATTTTGTTCACTGGATGATGCTTTTCCTAATGTTACTATCCTTCCTCTGGAGAGGTTTGAGCTACAAGGATTGAGCTCTTTTCTTTCCTTCCTTTGGTTGTAAATTGTTATAGTCAGTCTTAGATTATGAAATAGAACCTAGATAAAACAGAAGTATTTTACTATATATGCTTTCAATTCTGGAATTTTTACTTTAGTGATAAAATTATTAGTTTTTAATAGACTTTAATATGCATTAACCCATTATACTTATCAATAAGGAAATCATCTTGGTAACACTATTTCTACTTTATTCACATGATTTTTAAAAGATCATTAGTAACTATTTTTTCCACGTATGAAAACATTAACAAATTTAAAATAATTTAAAAAGGTCAGGCTGTTCATACAATTCTAATAGTTCATATTTATCACAACTTGTATTTAATGGAAGCATAGAAATAGAAGTAGGAATATTTGTTGCTTTGCTTTTTTGGCAAATTCCTTTAGGACTGATATGAGATGAATTTGTTTCAGATATCACTGCCATGAACTGACTTGACACTAGATGCAAATATATAAAACATCAGTAGCATTACAAAAGAACTGACCTTCCAGAAGTTTATAGCCTACCTTTTAGTACACTACTTAATGATTTGCTTCTAGGTACCCTTTACTTGGAGTTAGTGGTTGCATATTGAATTTGTATGTCTGGTCACATATCAATGAAATTAAATCTTTTAACAGCACTTAAGAATTTTGTCTAGTTCATAATGAAGATATGCTTCATGTCCTATGAAAATACTAAGTACTCAAGAAATAGATTTTTGGAATGAATAAACACATGAGTAAATATATATATGGCTAAAGCTTGCCTGGATCCTTTGTCCTGATTTAGACAGTGTTTCCACAAACCTTGTAATGACTAAGGACTACGCTACTATAATTCTGTTAATTATTTAACTAAAAAATGCTTGGGTATTTAATTTTTATTTTGACAAAGTTAGCTAGCATCTAGATCTTTTACAAACTTCAAATAATAATAAAGAGATCATATCTATTCATTCAATCCTTCTATGAGGCATTTTGAGGCTTCTAGAAAATAATAAACTAACAGTGAAGTTATTTAGCTACTGTATTCCTCTAAATATTTCTCACAAAAAAGGTATTACATTCTTTGCAATAGTTATAAAGGGTAGTGGAAACAATTCTTTTATAGGAAAAATCACTTCACTATTTTACTTTACTGTAATAATTTTCTACCAAAACATATCCCATGTTTCTTAGATTAAGTGCATATAAATCTAACATAAGTTCAATCTACTTATTTGTACACACATTATTTTAAATGTGCCTTTCAAAAATTCAATTTCAACTTTAAATACACATGGAATTACTAAAAATGTTCACCATTACATCTGGTTTGTAGTTCATCGTGACTGTAAGTTATTGTTTCCTGTTTTTCCATCTTAGATTATTATACTGACACATTCCTACCTTTATACTTCTATTTGAGTTTCTTTGCTTAATGATTGAATGTTTTGTTCTCACATCTCACCATCCATAGAAGGAAAATCATATATGTTTGCATATTTTACTTGTTCAGTTTTCAACATCTGGTTCTAAAGAACTTTCATGCCAAAGATTCTTCTCTGGCCTGTCCCTAATTGCAACAGAAGTGTAAGATATTTTTTCAATGTACTTTCTACAGGTTAATTTTGACATTTAAAATTGCCACCCTATCCACATTTGATATACTGGTAGCCAGTCTCTCCTTGCATAGAATTGTCATCCCACCCACATTTGACACATTGGTAGCCTTTCTCTTCTTGCTTGCTTTTTGATAGACTAAACTCAAAGAAAACAGCTGCTACAACAGTTAAATTCAAAACAGGAAGTCATGTGGTCTTCCTTTTGGACTCCCACTTTTAAAGACTGATTTAGCTCCCCCTGCTGCTTAGTAGTATAATTTGTTTCTTAGTGTAATAGGTTATATATTGCATTGGTGAAAATTTGGGGTAAAAAGCTTTGGCTCAGTAATTGAATTAGAAGTTCTTATGCTAATTCTCTAGTAATTTTTGTGTCTAGCTAAGGTTTTAACAATCCTAGGACTTATGTATCTATCACTTAAAGGGATCTGGCATCATGTATGAAAACAATTCTTATTAATGCTTTTACATAGACTGCACAGTACTGAAATCTACACACACCAAAAAAAAAAAAAAAAAGGTGAGACAGTAATATTTGAACTTTATTAGAACATTTCAATATAAAAAAATTCTTACTTTATTCTTTTTGGTAAGATATTTTTCATTCCACTC
Source organism: Sciurus carolinensis (assembly GCF_902686445.1). Lineage (NCBI taxonomy): Eukaryota > Metazoa > Chordata > Mammalia > Rodentia > Sciuridae > Sciurus > Sciurus carolinensis. The sequence continues at coordinate 31,653,746 of NC_062218.1, forward strand.
ATACAATATAATGCCTCCCTTTGAAATTCTATGCACAATTCTTAAGTTTCCTTCTTTTAAATCCTGTACATAATTTTAAATACAATTATGTAAATATATAGAATAAGTTAGATGGCAAATGAGAGTTAACAATATTTAAATTATTATTATTATTATTATTTTTTACTTTGATTAGAGGAAAAAACCTTTAAAAAGTTGGGCTTTTTGTTTATTTGTTTCTAGTTTTTTGTTTTTATTTGGCACTAGGGATTGAACCCAGGGGCACTTTACCACTGAGCTATATCCCCAGTCCTTTTATTTTTTATTTTGAGACAGGGTCTTGCTAAGTTGCTGAGGGTGGCATGGAACTTGTTAACTTGCTGCCTCAGCCTCCCAGGGGAGGTGTTTCTGTCATTTTTTGGAGCAACCTGTTCTTATAATTACTCTGTAAAAGATGGCAATTTGCTTTGCTCTGTGACTAATAAACACTTGTTTTAGCTGGGATGAAATGGAAATATCTTTTGCCTCACATTTATTGTTTTGCTGTAACAGAAATGTTAGATTAGAAAATCTACAATAGATAAATAAAAATCTAAATGCACCAAATGTAGTACACTAGAAAAAATTCCTCCTTAGAATTTAGCCATATTTGGCATTTTTACCAACAACCTAACTTTATTTTCTACCCTTTATCTTAAAATCATCTTCCTTACACCAGTATCAAATTACTAAAATATCCTACTGTTTCCTCAAAAATTCATTTCTGATTTCAATCAGAAATTTCTAGCATTCCTTTTTCCATTTTCTAAAAGGGAAGAGTAAAGGAAAACAAACTGTAGAAACTAAACTGTAGAAAACATGAACTGTTGAAATAAAACAGATATAAAAATCTACCTTTTTGCCTTAAACCCAGAGTAAGAAATACATTTTACAAGGCAGCACACACACAAAATCTTTTTTTTTTTTTTTTTTTTTTGTGGTGCTGGGGATTGAACCCAGGGCCTTGTGCTTGTGAGGCAAGCACTCTACCAACTGAGCTATCTCCCCAGCCCACAAAATCTTTATTTAAAAACATACTTTGAGGGGGCAGTATGAGAGCGAGAAGGATGTCGGGGGAGACAAAAAAAAAAACACACTTACTCTTAGTTTTCTATCTTTTAAATAAAAAATGCTAGTCACAACCCACTAAATTAATTTCATGATATATAATGTTTCATGACCAATATAGTTTAAAGCACTGGTCTAGAGCAGACACTTTGACTATAAATCAATCTATGCAAAGGGACAATTAAATATGAGAAGTTTCCCTTCATCATCTACTGTAGGTAGATCTTTTAAGTTTTTAGTTGATTTTCTATTTTTCCATCTAATCAGTTTTAATCAATGTTTGTCTAGATTAGTTTAGCATTAAATTACCACATATAGTTTAACTTTGTCCACATCCAACATATGTGTACATTCCATGAAAATTAAACTTTCATGAAGATTTATAACCTTAAATAACTTTATGTTGAAATCGGATTTCAGAAATGCATTTCTTAAGGGCCCTACCCTATAACATTGTTCAGTGAAAGTTGGGAGTATAACATGTGACTTTGATTTAGAAGCATACAGCATAGATAAACAATACAAATAATATAGTCAGGTCATAAATGAATGGCATAGATAATAAAATCCAGAGAAAAATCTTAATTATAGGTAAGAAAGATTAATGAAAGGACAAAGCTTATTTTATTTTATTTTATTTTTTTGAGGTGGTATCAGGGATTAAATCCAGGGGCACGTAACCACGGAGCCACATTCCCAACCCTTTTTATTTTTTGAGACAGGGTCTCACTAAGTTGCTTAGGGCCTCACTAAGTTGCTGAGGCTGGCTTTGAATATGTGATCCTCCTGCCTCAGCCTCCTGAGCCACTGGGATTACAGGCCTATGCCACACTACCCAGTCAAAGCTTATTCTTGAAGACCAGACTAGAAGACCAAGATGAAGGGAAGACATTCATGGGAGGAGAAATTAATATGATCTAAACAAATGGATAAATACATTGAGTAAGCCTCATAAATATTATCACAAATTAAGGAACTTAATTTTAAAAAACATGAAATAGTCACAGAATGTTTAAGTCATTGGTTAATTCTATAGTTCTGCCCTCAAAATCAGCATCCTGAATTAACTTTTCATCAAATTTCCTGAAAGTAATTTAATTATCCTAAATGAAATAACTTTGGCGCAGTCTAATCTCCAAAACATATATATAGTATCTTTGTCTTTTCCCTACCTTTTAAAATTTACTCCTGTTAGAGATGATTTTATCACTAACAAAGGAAAACTGGCAGGCATAAAATAGATGATTTTCTAAATTTTTTCCCCATCCCTTTATGTCAAATTGCATTTATATTGAAGATAATATTATTCAGTAAAAAAAAAATTCATAATTTGTCTGTTGTATCAATTTTTGGTAATGACATTCAATACAGATAGTGAATAGTTAAAATTCATTTAAATTTTTAAAATTAAATCTATAATTCATTGATCAACAATGCATTTGTAAATATTCAGGAATATTCCCAGCAAATAAAACTGAATCATACAACTTAATTCTTTAAAGCAAGGAGACAATATTAGGTTGGAGTAAAGATTGGGTTACCCTCCAAACCAAAACTGACAGGGATATAACAATGAAATATAAGGCCGCCAAAAGTCAAGTGATTTTGGACATAAAAGCCTGAAAAACATAAGAACAAAACAAACTGATGGTATTAGGAAGTAATTAATAAGCAAAAATGAAAAAAAAGACAATGAAATCAAGAAATCAATATTATTATAAGATCTCAACTTGGATACCTAAATTTAGGTAAGCAAAATACTAGTTGATTTAACAGGACACACTGATATGCAGTGAAACAATTTCTTCCATTCTAAAATCTAGAAAAAGTGGTATAAAACTGTATATAAATTATATATACATATATCACACATATATACATATATATCATCCATACATAAATGCACACAAAAACCCTCAAAGCAGTGACCTTGTCAGTTTTCATTCATTATTTTATATGAGGGGCCTAGCATAAAGTTAATTAGTACCTAATAAATTCTTAATATGTATAAGTGAGTGAGGGAATCAAACAACATTACCCTATGTAGATTTATGATTACACAAATGGTATGCCTTTACGCCATGTACAGACAGAGAAACAACATGTATCCCATTTGTTTACAATTTTATAATAAAAAAAATAAATAAATAAATAAATAAATATGTTATGTATCTTACAAAAAAAATAAGTGAGGGAAGAAACACAAATAACATTTTAAATTAAAATTTTAGATTAAATGTTAAAATGTCAAGACTTTCTACCATATAAGTTTATCAACTGCAGTTACCTACACATGCAAAATTACTAGTTCATCAGCAACATTTAAGAAAATATACAGAAAGATAATTGTACTTCCATAAGCAAACTGAAATATTGTATCTTGAAACTGAAAAACATCCTAAGCCATCTGTATATTACTTAAAGCTGTTCTTAAAATTAAAATTAATGGGTAAACCTATAATGAATAGACTATTAGAATAATATAACAATGTTTAATTAATATATTAATAGTTGTAATATATCTCCCCAGACTGTCTTTTCTTGTTCAAAAAATTAGTAAACAAAACATGAAAATTTGTAATAGCATAACCAGACACTTATATAGCTTCTAGTTTACTGGTACATTTACTTAGTTTAATTTAAAAAACTTGGTTTTCCAGATATTAGGAAACAGAATTTCTCACATTTTATAGTCTTAAAAAATAATTTTCAAATAATGTATTGTTATACCAGGTGCCACAAGGTAAGTAAATGTAAATAAACAGCAAACTAAATGGTGTATTCAAATATCTGACCTCAGCTGTGACTGAACTTTTTCTTCAGAAGAAACTTAAATCTCTCTAGCTTTTGCTTTGCTTGACAACATAAGTAAGTAGTAGCCATATGTGATCCTTTATATATGGTCTCTAGCCTCAGAAGCACACACCTTTTGAATCACAGTGCCTGGCACACATTTTGTGTCCAATGAGGACTTGCTGAATGAACTTCTCCAGTAGTGCTGGATCTGGGCCGAGCCAAACAAATTCTCAAACTTTAGTTCAGTGAAATAGCATGCATTTTCCAAAAAAGATGGCAGACAGGATGAAGAATGCAGTTTGTGAGACCCAAGAAACAAAATAAATTGAATTAGCACAGTATGGAAATGATCACAGGATCTCCTAAACACGGTTCTCTAGCATGCCTATTTACAAAGACCTAAAATCAAATAATTATCACGTTTGTGGGCTTCTGGTGTTGAAGCGGGCTTTCAAATATCTAGAAGCGATCGCTTTTTTCCCGAACTCTATAATAAGCTTCCATTTTCTCCCTAAATATTGTTTCCAGTTTTCACCATCTTTCATAAACTTCTCTACAGCATATAAATGTTAGGTATATGTAAGTACTTATTACGGGATAGAACGCAGAAATAAGGCGGAAGGGTGTAAAAGCATCCATCGTGTGGCATCATAATCCTAACACCAGCGGAGAAAAAGAAAACCTCGTGTCCTCCTGGAGCTCAACAATATACTGGGGAAAGACAATAAGATAAGCAAAGAAAGATCCTAGTGTCCGAAGGATAAAGCGAGAAAGGAGGCAGGGAAATCTGTCGTTTAAATAGTAGCCCCGGAAGCACCGAGGTGACTTTTGAGCAGAACCCTGAGGATAAGGAGAGAGACCTATGGATGCTTGGGAAAGAGAGCCGCAGCCACGGCAGCAGAGGCGGGTCCCTCCTGCCCCCCACCGCGCAGGCCCCTGCGGGCCGAGGTCAAGGCTTTGCCAGTTAGGCCCCCACGGTCGCGATGGGAAGCGACGGCTGTAACTGGGGCAAAGGAACCGCAAGGTCTCAGTCCCCTCCGTGACTTCGGATGCAAAGGCGTAACCTGCAGGCGAGTTACCCCTGCTTTGAGGGCGCTGACATGTATAAACACAATTAACTTGACTGCGCCGAATTCCCTGAGATGACACATTTCGTCCTGTTTAAAACCCGCTTACCTACTGCACTTTTTACCTGAAGCATAGCCCCCTTTTCATTTACACAAAAAACGAAACAGAGATCTGCGGCAAGATGCAGGGACTTCTTGTTTTACAACAGACTACAACGGGTACGGTATGTACGTATGATCACATTTTGTACTCCAGCCTTGTCCAGTGCCTCCGTGTTTCCCACAGAGGAAACCGTCTGAAGTCCGCCGGCCGCGGCCCGCCGGCCGCCCGCGCGCTCCCTGCGCTCAGCTCCACCCACACCTGGACGCGGAGCCGGGAGTCGGCTCCGCCGCACGCCGCTCCTCGCTGGCACAGCGTCGCCTACAGGCCTTAGCCCGACTGTTAGGGAGGAATCAAAACCACCGACAAAAAGCAAGTCCGCCAGCCGACTGCATATTTCCAGAAATAAATGCATCACGAACACGATTCCAACTCAATCCAACTGGGAGTCTTCTTCGCCTTCAAGGACTGCATCCTTGCACCGCAGAAATAACACACGGCGGGCGCAAAGTCTGGCCTCCCGGAAAGGGAGAAGGTATACGATACATCCATCCACCCGACTGCAGGCACACCACTTAAAAAATGCACCAGAGCCATCGAATCGCCGGCGTCCTCTGCTTGGTTGCCCGAAGCTCGGCTCCCTACAGCTAATGACGCCAAGCAGGGACACAAGCGCGGTCTTCACCCGCCGCCGCCCGCGGCCTGGGAGGCCCTCTGGGCCTGAGCGCCCCCACGCAAACGACCACCGCCGGACTCGGCCTCCTGGAAAATAAAGCCCGTGAGAGCCGGCCCCCGGGCCGCAGCGCAGACGCCGCCCCGCAGGATCGATAGTACGAACTACATCCACAGCCGCCCAGAGGAGCAGGGCGCAGAGACGAGCTGCTGCCTCCGGGCTCCTGGTCCCGGCCGGACTCGGGTGCTGCACGGCGCGGCGGAGACGCGAGCCCAAGTGGCGGCGGCGGCGGCGGCGGCGGCGGTGGCGGAAGTGGAGTGGGGAAGAGGGGGTGGTTGTTAGTGTTTGGCGCCGGCGGAGGGAGTCATTCCTGCAGCTGCACTTCCGGTCGGCATTTTGTTCTGAGAGGGAGAGACGGAACGAGAGAGAGACACACACAGGGCTCCTTCCCCCCGCCCTCCCCCCCCTCCCTCCGTCGGTACCGACTCACCCGACACCACCAAGCCGCAGGGAGGGACGCCCCCGCCGACAGGAGGATTGGTTCCCGGGCCCGTGGCGATGCCCCCCCGGTAGCTCGGGCCCCTGGTCGGGTGTTTGTGAGTGTTTCTATGTGGGAGAAGGAGGAGGAGGAGGAAGAAGCAGCGATTTGTCTTCTCGGCTGGTCTCCCCCCGGCTCTACATGTTCCCCGCACTGAGGAGACGGAAGAGGAGCCGTAGCCACCCCCCCTCCCGGCCCGGATTATAGTCTCTCGCCACAGCGGCCTCGGCCTCCCCTCGGATTCAGACGCCGATTCGCCCAGGTAAATTCCTGCTCTTTATTTCGGCGGCGGCGGCGGCGGCGGCGCCAGGTCCTCAGCGTCTCTCCTCCTCGCTCCCCTCCCAGCCGTTTCCTTAGCGGCCCCAGGTCTCTTCCACGGGCGAGTCGAGAGTTCGCTCCTCTCTGGTGGCAGCCGCCCTGGGTGGCGGTGGTTTTGTACCCTTTCCCCGCTGGCTCCGGTGGCGGGGACTGGGCTCCTGCCGGGCGGCCGGGGAGGCGTAGGCCCGGCGGAGAGTGCAGGCCGCGGGCCAGCGGAATCTACTTGAGCTCGGGGATTAGGAGAGCTCCGGGCTGAGCGGAGCGACTGCTGGTCGGTGACAGGCCTCGCCCGGGAGAGGAGCCGTAGCTAGCGAGGAGGCGGAAACAATACAACTAACAGCAAATGTGCCCCGATCGTCCCCATATTTACAACTTTCCCGGTCCCGGAGTGGGGAACGTCCCAGTGAAACAAACAACCCCCCTTCTTCCCCCTGTGACCCCATGAAGGGAGGAAGTAGTTTCAGTTAGTGAGACAAATGTAAATACTCAGACACGGATACGGTGGTAATTCTTTCTCTTTTAAAAACTTGTTTTGGATGTTGGAAAGTTAATAAAGACTTATTTTCTTTTTGAAAGAATTAGATCGTCCACATGAATATTTAATGTAGAAAACCACAGTGTAGTAGACACTACACAATCCCCCCCCCCCCGAGCTTTTTATGTTGTTTGACAGTGTGTGTTGCACATGGACTTTTTATTCAGAGACAAGGATAAAGTACTTGACAGGTTTACTCTGCCACTTTATATTTGTATGCGTTATGTAAGGACAGTTTTAAACGACTATACATAAAACACTCAGGTACTTCCTGACCTAAACGTGTGGAAGCATACAAAGAATTGTAAATGTTCTGAGCATTTTGCCAACAGAAGGATAAAACCAGTTTTTTAAAAAAGGATAGAAATTAAGTTATACTTAAAATCCTTAGGAGGTTAAAAAAAATGTAGAAGGTGCCATCCTTTCATGTCAGGGCAGATCTTCTTGAGGTCCCAGGATTGTCATTGGCTGTTTGTGCCATGATGTTTGACTGTGTAATGAGAGAGGTGTCATTTTAATAGGTCAAATGTATCTGTAAATGCTGGAGAAAAATATCAGTTCTATCTTAACAAGTTCTAGTTCACGAGTAAGTTAAGTGTTTAGAGTCTGTTTATGGAGGTCTTGGTAATGTAGGTTGTGGTAAGGGGGAAAACTCTAATTTAAAAGCCCTCAGTCATACAAATTGCCTAGAAAAATGCATGTACCTCTGTTAGTCTCATTTGATACTTTGTTTCATATTCGCTGAAGGAAAACTCTCATTGGTTAAAATGAAGCAACACTGCTCAATAAAGTCCCTTGTTTTACTAGTGGGTGTTACATTGGTTCAAATTTTTTGTGTCTTATTAAATTTTTATTGTCACTGTAGAATAAGTAACTTTTCTGGAGGTTATTTTTGAGTTTAGCATCCTGCTCACAATAAATTGTTCCACATTTCCTACAAACGAACGGATAAATGTTAAAAAGAGTGAAGTTAATATAGCTGTCACGTACTGGGCATGTTTTTAATGCTATAAATCCGTGTAGTAGTCAGTAGCGTGTCCGTGATTTGTATTGGTCAGGGAGCAGTTTGAATTTTAAAAAGCCTGAAGCTCCTGCTGAGCCCCAATCCCGGCCTCCCTCCCTCCCACTAATCTCCCATTCCTGTCTTTGTGCTGCCTGCTCCTGTTAGACACTGTTTGCTACGGGGCCTCAGGCCTACAGCGGGTGGGGGGTTTGCGGGTGGGGGGTTTGCCAGGGAGGGAATGCAGAGAGGAACACTTCTCGTCTTCAGAAAACAGAGGGTTGGGTTTGGGGAGACTGGGGCGGGTAGGGGCTTCTTATAAATGTTTAAAAAGCCCTCATATGTTCCTGTGATCGTCTTTACAACTTTTATTTAATTAAAATACTGAGATGTGTGTCAAGGGATGAACATATTTCCACTAAAGAAAATGCAAAGAGTTCTTGCTTAGTTTTCATCAACAGAAACAACTTGTTTTTAGAGTTTTATAGTTAAAAGGAGCCCTGTGCATATTTTTGAATCAGTGTGTTATCAGTTTATAGAATTGATTTTTTTTTTTCCCTTAAGACTTTGGAATTATGGTTCATTGGTTCCTCTTATTTTATTTTCCCACTTCTACATATTTAAAATTTGTAAGTAGTACAGGTTGTGTGATAACTTTCATTAAGATAACAAACATTTCTTCAAATTACATTTGAAAATATTTTTGATTTGGTGCAATGCAATTAAATAGGTCATTTTTAAAGGTGAAAACTCAAAACCTAAACTTGAACTCTAAATCTTTGATAACATGGTGAGAGAGAATAATTTGTTTCATTGTGGATTACAGTTTGTTTTACTTTTGCTGTATTGGTCGAGCTATTCACCACTGGTTAATCTTATATTTTCATTCACCACTGGTTAATCTTATATTTTCATTTTTTGAAAAGTCAGTTAAAAAGAGGCAACCATTAAGTGTTCCCAGTAATGTATAAAGTGTTCTTAAAATTCTAGTTACTGTTTTTGGAGAAATATTTACTAATGTACCTAAAGGAAATCTCATGAATGTGTTTTCTCTTGAGTCTGCAGTTACCATAACTTACATAACTTGAAAGCAGTTTTAAATATTGGAAATCTAGTGAATTAATGTCAAACATTAAATACTTATTTGTTTCAGTGCTTTGAGAAGTATATATAGGATGCTTCCTTTTTAAAGCCATTCAACTTTGTTTACTAAAGTTGATTGAGTTTTTGAATATTACTGACTGAGCCTTAAAAAAGAAAAAAAATTGTAGAAAAATGACAATTTAAAATTATTTTGAGGGATGAAAAATGAAAGCTTTTAACATGGTAGTAGACACTTCTGGTTCTGCGACAGTAATTACTAAGTTTAAAAAATATTCTGAGCAAAGATATAACAATTCGAACACAAAGTTTTCTCTTTTTTGTAACTGGACTGCCCAATTCAAACATACTTGCTAAGGCTTCTTAAACTAACTTTATATTTAATTTTTGGTACCAATCCATCATCAAATTGTTGTAGAAACACCATAACCAACAGTATTGGATTTTGACATGGCCTGTTGTGATATTTTTTATTTTTTCAAAATAAGATGCATAATTAATAATAGAGTAAATAAAAACTAAGTTTGAGTTTTTTATAATTGCATTTAACTGTCCTTTTGAGTGATTGGGAGGTATGGAGTAAGTAAAATTCCTTTTAGGGAAATGTAGCTTTTATTCTGTTTAACATGTTTATTTGCCATAAAATACATAGGAAATTTCTGTCTAGGTACCTTTATAGAAGTCTGATAATTAACTGTTTAGTTGAAGATGCTTATTTTAATATCCTAAGCATAGTAAGTTGACTTTGATGATTTGTGGTCTTACAGCCTTTAAAAATCTTTTAAAAATTCACTTTTTAAGCACTTTTTCCTGTTTCCAACAGTTGTCATTTATAACTTTGCATTTTTAATTGGTCCCTTTTCAAGGTGATCTGAGTCCATTTATAAATATTCTCAAATCCTGTGAGAGAAGTGACCAGCATGGTTTCTATTTTTTGATAAAAAACTTGACAGAGTCTATGTGATTTGTGTAGGTTCTTATAGTGAGTCAGTTGAAGAAGGAATTTTCTGACATTAATTCTTTTTTAGATTATGTTCCTTTAAGAAATGTCTGAGCTCTGATTTTGTAACTAGGTATTGCTGAGTGCTAACACTAATACCATTTGTGACTTTTTCAATTATCTGAATTCAAGATACTTTTGCATTTTTTAAAAAAGAGGGATGATATCTGTTTGCTTGTATTTTCCTCGTATTAAAATAGTACTTTTACATTAGAAAACCTGAACTTGTGTTTGGTGTTTAAATGATTGCTTTTATTTATATATGTCCCTACTAAAGAATGTAGTGATTAACTATATTTGTAGTAGACAGTATGTAAAAGTGTCCTGAAACATTTGGTTTTGCAAGTTTTCTTTTAAAAAATTACTTGAGTAGAATTACAGTGTTTCTAATTGATTTTTAAAACAACTTTTAAAACCAGGTATCTTAATTTTAGGTCCTTATTTATAATTTTAAGGAGAATTTTATGTGCCTAGAATATTTTACCCAATTAAGTAATAAAAGTGATTTTAGATACTTGTTTTGGTGTAAATCTGGAGTCAATTTTAATGAATTGAGTTTTGTGAGATTGTATTTTATTTTATTGTATTTTATTGTATTTTATTTTAAGGCATATCGCCTTCTCTTCCCAAAGTGATATTAGAAGGGTTATTTCAGGATATACCGTTGCCAGTTAAGATTTTGCCCCATAAAGTTTGAGGGCATATTATTTGCTAGGAATTATTTTAAGTATGCCCCCCGTAATATTACCTCATTTAATTCTTGCAGCCCATGAGTAGAAAGAGTTATTAACCACGGTTTACAAATGAAGGAGACAGGTTGGAAAGCTTTAGGAAACTGCCTGCTAGTCTTATAGTTAGTAAATAGTCTGATGTACATTTGTTCTTAAGGATTTCAGGGTTCTACATTTCTAATTTAAATAAAATCTTACTATTCCTTTGGTTGCTCAGTTGATTGGCTTACTTGTCATTTAGTCAGAGATTACATACTCAGGCAAAGAAGCTGGAATAGAATTCAGGCTATATGTCTTGGAGATAATTAAATTTTTGAAATCAGAAATCTTTACTATCTTTTTATTAAGTTGTCTGTGAATTTTTTACTTAATGTTTTTTATATGCATCTATTTTTAGGGAGAATTCAGCTTTACAAAATGATTTCATTCATGATCAATTGTAGTGTAGTAGGTGAATCAATAAATTAGCACAACTAATAACTTTTTAAATTTCAATATTTATATAGCCAAAGAATTTTGATCCTTTCAAAGCAATCAACTTGGGAGGTTGTATACTGATTCCAGAGCTGTTGCCATTGCATAATAACCTTATGGGAAACCCTTTTGTGATTACCTCTTAGAATAATTGATGTAGTCCTTTACTTATCCTATTATGAATCTTTGTTTTTGGAGGTGAATTTGAGTTTTTAAATATAGTAAGAAAATTAGGATTTAATAAAATCTTTTTTGTTAGACATAGTATTCAGTGCTTTTACATTTGTAATATATAATGTCATTGAGTGATTTCATGTGCCAGGTACTTACATGAATTTTCTCAATTCTTCAACATACAGTATAAGGGTATGTCTATGATAAAACTGACTCACTGGAATGATTAAGTGACTAGCCCAAGGTCACACAGCTAATAATTGCAAGAAAGTGGATAATGGACTCCAGAGTTGGTGCTTTTACTTGGTAGCCTTTACCACTATACTGTGTATCACGATTTGAACCTCCCAGCTACCCAGTGTGTTCTTGTTTTGCAGATAGGGAAATTAAAGCTCATCACGTCCAAGAAGCTTGTCCTGAGTGGCAAATCTAGCAATCTAGATAGAATTCCAATTCAAATATGTTTGATTCTAAAACACTTCTAGTCTTCCTGTTCTACTACCCTGTCTCTTTGAGATTTATCATACAAATTTTGACTCAAAAGATGTTTGGTTATAAAGTAAACAGACTGTTGTTCTTGTGTTTCTTACAAAGAGATCCTCAAAAAGTTTTTTTAGTTTTTGGTGTTTTGGGAATCTAATCCAGAGCCTCATGCATGCTAAGCATGACCTCTGTCTCTGAGCTATCTATATCCCTAACCCTCTCAGAATAATTTAAAAAGAGGAACTCTGTAACGTTTGTTCAGTTATAGCTAATTTGTTATTCAATTGTAGTCTTTAAAAATTTTTAAGTCTATCTAATGTATTTTTGTACGATATGCTTTTAAATAAAATTTATATTTAAATATATACACTAGAATATAGTAAATGAATATATCAACAAAGTACATAACTTTAGAATATTGGATAAATTCACTTTATTTTCATGACTTTATTGTGATTATTCATTTACTTTTTCTGATAGTGTTAAGCTTAAAAGAATCCCCCCCAAATACATTAATTTTTAAAAATAACTCGTGTAGGTAAATTGCTTTGCCATCTTATATGTGTGAAAATATCTTGAACACAGATACACCAAACTCCTTTAAAGTTTTCATTTGTGTATATTTGTCTTTTGTCAGAAAGGAAACATCTTTTAAGCACACAGAAACATGAAATTGTCAGTATTAATTTATTAAATTTTACCTTTCTTGAGAAATTCAGAAGCTGTGACAAATTTTGAAATGCTGGATTTCTTTTGTTAGGGTTAACATATTTAGGTCACTTGTCTTCTCAATTTTAATGAATTGTGCAGTCTTGAGCAGATGAAATGCATATTTATTTTTATATGATCATTATTTTAAAAAATACATGTTGAAGATAACTTTAACAGTGCTCAAAACACTAATAAATTATTGAAATTCAGATTACAGTTTATTTTTAAAATATCCTTATGATTAACATTTACGATATTTAATTTGTTAATCAGAAAACAAAAATGTCCTTCCTAGCTAAGAAATACATCATTGTTTTTTCTCAACACGGGGTTGTCGTACAATCCTTTCAGTATTTTAAAACTTACTTTTACTTGTCTTCTATTTGATAGAATTGTGGGTTGCCAAAGTTAACTAAAGAAATGTATCATCTGAGTGTAGGCTATATGTAATTTAGTTTTCCCTCATTGATGGCCAAGTTGAAATTTTATATGGGTTTGAATTGAGGATAGGTATTCAGTATTATTAATACTATTATTAATAATACTGGTATTATTAATACTATTCTTACGGTATTATTAATACTATTCTTAAAAAATTGTTGCACATGAAAAAAACGTTTTCACTCTGTTAATTCTTATGCCTCAGAAGGCTCTTAACGTTAAAAGTTGAAACGTAATGGCCTAAACACTGTTGATATCATTGTTTCCCTTTTGAGAAAGGAATCAGATATACAGTATTTATCCCATAACCTCCCTCAGGTTATTCTGACTTACATGATATATAGCTCTACTAATTCTTTTGTTCTTTCCCTTTTCTTAAGTTGCTCTCCCTTTCTCTGTCCATTTCCATTTCATCTTTATCTTTCCCTAACTGAATTTTTACATAGCATGTGAAATATGGGTGTGTGTTGTTGTCGTTGTAGTTAATGTGAATGGTCTTGTTATGTGTTACTTTCCCTGATGAAATCTAGAGCAATTTGAAAGACCTTATGTTCTGAGATCTTTATGAATTCAAAATACAGCTGATGAGGGACTGGAGTTGTGGCTCAGTGGTAGAGCGCTTGCCTAGCAAGTGTGAGGTACTGGGTTTGATTCTCAGCACCACATAAAAATAAATAAATAAAATATAGGTGTTGTGTCCATCTACAACTAAAAAAAATAATTTTTAAAAATAATCTTAAAAATACTGCTGGTAAAAAAAGCATGGACATTAACCATGAAAATGTAAATTTACATAGCATTCCTACCTTTTTTCTATGGGCATGCATTACTTTTCAAAATGTGTCTTCAAGTGCCAGAAATTTTTTTGTAAGGAGAAAAGTAAAGCATAGTTTCCATGATCACTTATTCCATTTTAGCATTTGTGCAGTTTATTACTTATATTTCTTGATCAAATAATTTGTTCCTATGTCTATCAGCCATATAGTACTTGTCCTGTTTTAGCTATACAGTAAACTTTTGTTGAATTGATTATTTCAAATTGAGCTGTAGATTTCGTGATATTTCCTCCTCCTCCTTTTTTTTTTTTTTTTTCTTTTTCCCACACAGTGCTAGGGATAGAACCCAAAGATCTTTGGGATTCTAGGCATGTGGTCCACCACTGAATATCCCCACCTCTATGTGATATTCCTTACATATATATCTCTAAGATTAGTGGATGACAAGTATATTTCTGTTAACTTCAAAATATAATTTTCTTAATGTAGGTATGTCCTTGGGTCCTCTTACCTTTGGAGTAAGAATGTTTTATTTACCTATATACACCTAACAGTAAAACATTTCCTTTTTAGCTGTTAGGACTATGAATTATAGGAAGGGTTTTTGTTGTTGTTGTTGTTGTTCTGGTCTTTTGATATAATTGAGTGTAAGATACTTGGGTTTATTTCAGGAAGATAGGTATCTAATACTATGTTTTATCTGAAGATTTATTATAATTTTAAACATTTTTCTAATTTAAGTATAATATATAATAATACAGATAAGTTAATGAGAAATATATTACAGCACATGAAAATAGTGATTAGATGACTATTTAAAAAATTTATCAGGTTGATTGAAATATGATTTATGTAGTAAAATTTATTCTTTTAGATGTTCAGTTAGATGAGTTTTGACAAACATACATAAAATCTTGCAACTCTTATCACCACAGTTAAAAATTTTTCATTACCCCCAAAAGTTCCCTTGTGTCCCTTTGTAAACGGTTTCCTATCTCTACCGCAGCCCATAGCAGCCTGATCTGATTTCCGTCCCTATGGTTTGCCTTTTCTAGAATGTGGTATAAATGGAATCGTATAGTAGCCAGCCTTTTGTGTCTGGTTTCTTTCAATTAGCAAAAGTCTTTTGAGAGTCATTCATGTTGCATATATCAGTAGTTTGTTGGTGACTAAAATTTTTTAGATTACATTTTGAAATTGTATTTAATATACTACTTGATTCCGAGTATTATTAAAAATAGTACTTTTAATAGCCTTAACATATTTCTTTCAGAGCTTAGCATCTGCCTTTTTAAACATTTTAATTGCCAGTTTTATCCTTTACCTGCCAAAATCTAGTATAATTGGCATTATTATTATTATTATTATTATGGTGCTGGGGATAGAACCCAGGGACTTGTGCAAGCAAGGCAAGCACTCTACCAACTGAGCTATATCCCCAGCCCTTGGCTTTATTATTAAGTGGCATTTATTTGTATTAGTAAATGCTGTTAGGTTTAAGTGCTCTACCAAGCAGGTGAATTAGACAGTGCCTCTTTTTCATTATAGTTAAAATAGATAGCATTGTGTATTTTTTAACATTTAGTATGTAGAGACTAGAACAAGAAATAAGGGATGGTATAATTAACCCACTTAAAAAATTGATTCAGCCAGGCACTGTGGCACACACCTGTAATCCCATTGGCTCAGGAGACTGAGGCAGGAGGATCTTGAGTTCAAAACCAGCCTCAGCAACTTAGTGAAGCACTTAGCACTCAGTGAGACCTTGTCTCTAAATAAAATATAAAAAAGGGCTGGGGATGTGGCTCAGTAGTTAAGCACCCCTGGGTTTGTTCAATCCTCAGTACCAAAAAGAAAAAAGAAAAAAAAAATTGAGTTCACATTTTGTTTTAAGAGTTTATTTAGTGTTTGTAAATTTATGCTAAAAGTACAGCATGGATTATAGTGAGGAATAGTCATAGCCCCTCTCATAATGATTAAAGTTGGAGAAGCAGTGCTCTTTAATGAAGAGGAAGGGATGTAATGAGAAAAGAGCTATATTCTGCTCATTTTATTTGACACACCCCCCATTCGCTTTTTGAAAAAGTTCTCTCTCTCAGGTTTAGGGATATTCTCCTCCTGCTACTCCCCTATGTCCTTGACCTTTCCTTTTATATTCTTTGCCAAAAAGAATTCTTCCTCCTCTGTCTATCCTTTAAATATCTGTATTCCCAAGGTGATTTTTCAGACTTAGTTCTGTTCACTCTCCCTGTTGATCTCATTTATTCACATGACTTATTACATGCTACCTGTGTGCCGATGACTCACAAATCTGTCTGCTGAATGTATTTCTCTCCTGAATCCCGGATCCAGCTATCAACCAGGCACCTCCATTGTACTAGAAATTCAAAACTGAGCTCCTTCTTCAGTTCTCTTTTATTTACTCCTACCCAAAAAGAAATTATTCTTAAAAATATGTGAAGTAATTTAATGTTTCTTCCTTCAACTGATTGCCTAAACTAGAAATTTGGGATAATCCTTAACTCACTCTTACTGTACCGCCAATCACGTTGTTCACAATTTTTGACTTTAGTCATACTTCCCTGAATATCACTTGAATCCATTCCTCCTCTGATGTCTTGAATCTAGAATGTGTGCTTGAACATAAAGCTTGTCAGATGAATGACTTCTACCATTTTAAGAAAGATTTAGATCTAATATAAAAGAAGTATATATTTAGTGTTTGTATACTTTTTGCTTAAATGCTTGGTTTCTGGTTTAAAATCAAGGTGTCATCTTCAGTCACATTTACACTGTTTAGCCTAAATGGAATTATCGTCTATACACTTTTCCATTATATCTAAGATCTAGGGCTTTTGACTTACAGTCCAGTATATCAACTAGAAATTTGCTCAACCTTTATCTTTTTATACTTTGCCTTTTGCAGTTCCACATTTCATGGAAGTGTATGTTCATTTCAGTATTCTTGTGTTTATGTACTCAGAAACAGTATTAAGTAGAGAATAAAATGGGAATGTGGGAGAAAAGATAAAAGGAAAGCTTTTTAACTTTCCCATACTGTAGAAACATGTTTACTGGAATAACATTTTCACTTTAATTGTAGACAACAAAAAACTGAAGAAAATGCTGTGACTTTCAGTTGCTGCTCATGAAAACATTTTTTAGTGACAAGAGTCAAACATATTGTGGTTGTATTACTTGTTTGTGAGTGTGGAAATTATTACTCATCATTTTTATAACTTTATGACATTTCTTCCTTAGATTAAGAAGTTATCCCTTCATCTTCCTATTTGAATAGAGGGGTTTGCTTAGAGTTACTAAAGGTTTAAATAATTCCAAGTATCTCTACTGTGAAGTACATCTTGAAAATCAAAGTAAAGCATTTTCTTCATTATAGAGTTTATGACTGAAGAAACAATATGTGCTATATTTTGCTCTGTGTTAACTACTGTATTTTAGAGTAAGTAGGATCAGTGTAAAGCCAGTTTACAAAAGCTGAAAGGAGACCTCCTCTGGTAGTCATTGTAAGTGGTGGCTTATACATAGTAAGCCCTCAAGAAACAAATGTTGAATAAATGAATTTGAATGTACTTCAGTTTTGGGACAGGACTAATTAGAGAAGATGAGTGGAGCTTGTTAAATATTGAGCAAGTTTTATAGAAGAAAGAAAACATGAAACCCAAAAAAGGTTAGGACAGTGTTGACAGCAAAGAATTGGTGTAGTTTAATTATTATTTGTGTTTGGACAGCTAGGTTTGTTTAGCTAGATAAGTGAAAGGTCTGTGTATAGAAATGTTTTTAATTCTTTCTTCTCTTATTCTTACTCCAGCTCAGCTTCTGGAACCACATATGTAAGTGCTAAGAAACAAAATTGGTAGGTTCCAGGCTAGAATGATCTATATCATCCAGATGTAAATATTAAGAAATTAATCTGGAGGTGTAGGTGAGAAAAAGAGAGAGGTATTTCATATAGCTTTTAATATTTGCCATTTACTCAGAGTTCCTGGTATATTTCAGGGGGCCATTGCACTGTCCCTAGTCTTCAGATGAGGGGGGTCTAAAGACTAGAATTTAAAATGACTTATTTATGATAAACTTGTGACTGGCCTAGGTTGAAGATTACTGTCTGAATCTCTTAATATGTTAACTAGCTGTTGATGCATAGTGCACCTATACTAGTTATCTTACTGTTTTAATGATTCCAGTATTTTCAATTACAAGAAAGTCATTGATATTTTAGCATTTTTAATTAAACTTTTATAGTTCAGTAACTCTCTCTTGATTTTCTTGGAAACCAAAACTACATATAGTTTTCTGGTATTTTTTTAAGACTAAATTATGAAATTTAGAACTAACAAATTTTCAAGAACCTCAGATGTTGAGGATTTCACTTCATTTTTTTTTCATTATAGAAGCAATGTGAAAAAATTACACAGTTTAGAAAGTAGAGAACATATCTGTAATTTCAAATTCTATATTTTTTCTGTGTATTTCAATAAAAATATTTATATGAGTGTACTTATGTTAAATATATATATTCATAGCATAAACATACATACATATATCATGGAGTTATTCATACTTCTATCAGGTGTTTTATTTGTTTTCATTTTTCTCTGTGTAAATAAAGAGGCAGAGAACATCTTTCTATGTAACTTCCCCCTTCTTCCTCTTTCTGTTTTTTTTTTTTTTTTTTAATTCACTTGGAGTAGAATCATGTAATCAGAATTTGGACCAAAAGTTTTGAACATTTATATGGCTCTAATATGTATTTCTGAAAAATAGCTTTACCCTGCCATAATCTTTATTTTCATTCATATCTTAATTTAGTAGCAAATTTATTTTTCTCATTGAATGTACTAATCATATTGATTATTCTTAGGTCATTTAAATGCTCCTCCCCCAACACTGTGACTGTGATCTCTTTTTAGTACATTTTTAACTTCTTGATGATCAGAATTATGGCTTTTCAAACTTTGTATATCTTTCAGAGGTATTATATAGTGAAATTAACCAGGTGACCAGCCAAGTGACATTTGGGCCACTTACTAACCTAAGCTTGTTTCTTCACCTATAAACTGAAGAGGTTCACAGTTTTATGATTTCATGAACTAGACAAAATAAAAGGAAAAAAAATCTAGGTAAAGAAAAGAAAGGAGGGGGCTGGGGTTGTGGCTCAGTGGTAGAGCGCTCACCTAGAACTTGTGAGACCCTGGGTTTGACCCTCAGCACCACATAAAAATAAAATAAAGATATTGTGTTCATATACAAATAAAAAATATACTTAAAAAAGCAAAGAAAGGAATAAGTGCTAGGAAAATAGTGATAGTTAAGGGATCATCAGTCTTTTATTTGCAGAAGGTAGTAAAGAGTTTCTGAATTAAAATGTACTAAAAAAGAAAAGTCAGTTGGCTAGGTAGGATCTGTTATTTAGGATCTGTTATTTATCTTAATATTTGAAATATAAAACATCCAGTTTAATGTGGATATGGTCATGATGTAGTATTCATTCTTTTGGTCATCAGACATTGGCCGTGTCCTGTTTCTCTACTCAGGGACCATTATGTATTAGAAATGGTGAGAGAAAAGACTTTAGCCTACCCATCAAGAATCTTGCAGTCTAATGAAACTAAGATAAATAAAAATCATGTTGTGATATCTAAATGCTGTGATTAAGATAAATAAGGGATGAGAATGTCACTAATTTAGACTAGTGTGTCAAGAAAGTAAATCAACAAAGCTCTCCTAGAGAGATGGTATATAAAATAGGTTTTGAAAGCCATTATTAGTCAGATTCGAGAGCCTATGGCAACAGTTTGATTTTGAAAACTACTAATGGCTTAAATACTAGAGTATAGACTTGAAAAGGGGCACGCCAAAAAGATTTGAAGTTGCAGAAAGGGGCAGAGTAGCCTGCATGCCTGTAGTTCCAGCTGGTTGGCAGGCTGAGGCAGGAGGATTGCAAATTCAAAGCCAGCCTCAGCAATTTAGTGACATCCCATCTTAAAATAAAAAATAAAAAAGGGCTGGAGATGTGGTCCAGAGGTTAAAGTGCCCCTGGGTTTAATCCCTGGTGCCAAAAATATTAAATTAAATTAAATTAAATTAAAAAGATCAAAAGGTTATGATGGGTTCTATGTGTTTTTGTTTGTTTTGTTTTTTAAATTACCAAAGATAACAGTACCATAATTTGCTAACACTGAGTTTTCCAGGATATTGTATATATTACTCTGAACTTCGAATGACAAAATGAATGTTCTTTTATGACTATTTTCTGTTGTGCAATGCCTCCTAGGTTTTCCTGGTATATTCATTTTTCAAAATTAATCTCAAGACTGCCCCTTCATTTAGTATTATACTAACTTATGAAATCTTATAGTGAGAACTGTGTTACTTTGTTCATGAGAGTTTTCTCTTTACAATTATAATTAAAGGTATACTTTTAAAATAATTAAAAATGGGGGTAGCTTTTTAGTTGATAAATGTAGGAATAATTTTAAAACTATCACACTGATTTATCAAAAAAATTGACCAGATCAAATAACTGTCAAAATGAAAATCAGTACTTTCCTAGGACCTAAGTACATTTAAGCATATTTACTTTTAGGCATATGTACTTTAGATGCCAGGTAAATTTATGAAGATTTTCCTTAGCTGTTCCCTTAGACCTTTCAATCATTCAACAAGAATTATTTAAATAACTGCTATATAATCAGCAATGAATACCAGGCATTTAATGGTAGGACTCTTTCCCCCCCCCCCATGTTCCCTCCTAAATTTTACATGCTGTCTAAAGGATCCCTCTATTTATTCTGTTCTGTAAAAATACCATCTGCAAGGTATAAAGGAATGAGGAATCATGTGAGCAGAGTTATTAAAGAATAAGAATTAACAATAGTGATATGTTTAGTTCTGAATAATGGAGGGGCAATTGTTGGATACTAGAGGGGACATAGATTTGAGGAAAGTAAAGTAGCAGATACTGTAAATGCAGCAATACATAGAATTATGATCCGAAATTGTGAACTGACTGATCTGTTCCTGAAAGTGTCTTGTATTTAAAAATTATCCTCTAAAGCTGATTTGTGTCTTGTATCTTAGATATACACTACTTAAAAGTAACTCGGATACTTACTGTAGTTCTTAGCAAACATCTGTTATTTTTGTTAGTTGACAGCTTACTTTCTAAGTGTGATTTGAGGAAAACTATTATTGTTAATTGTATTTCCAAATAGAAATTTGCTAATGTGTGATATTCTGATGGGGTATTTGGAAGGAAGGTATTTGATAAAAAGCAAAGAAAATGTAATCAAATAAGCTTAAGCTAATCTGGTATTAAAATATTATAAGTTATCCTTCACTAATACAACTTAGCTATTTACTCTAGATCAAGTATTCCAAGTAATAACTACCTAGATGAGAAACTTGATTTAACTCATGTTTAATATCTAGAGATAATTATACCTCTAAAAATGTGGTATTGTAGTATACTCTCATGTGTGTATGGTAGTATACTTAATATGCAAAATATATTCAAATATATAAATATATCCACTATATTTGATAACTCATGTTGTATTTTCTTGACTTACATCTTTTAACCAAAACATGTACCTCCTTTTTTTCTCTTCCAGTCCAAGTCCTACCATCTTTCTAGGAATTTTTTTTTTTTTCTGGGTGCTGGGGATCGAACCCAGGGCCTTGTGCTTACAAGGCAAGCACTCTACCGATTGAGCTATTTCTCAGCCCCTACGTTTGTTTTTTGTTTGTTTGTTTTGTCTTTCTGGGGGAGTTGGCATATCAGAATCATCTTATGATTTTTTTTTCAAGATTAAAATCCTTTCCCCCTTTTTTCCTGCCCTATTTCATGTGATTTTTTTCATGTTCTGATTATATGTTATGCTGATTTGTCACATTTTTCCTATTGTATATCAAGCCTTGGATTCTTTTCTTTATTTATTTTCACAGTACTGGGGATTGAACCCAGTGGCACTCTGTCATGGAGCCACATCCCTTTCTATTTATTTTGAGACAAGTTTTTACTAATTTTCTCAGGCTAACCTCAAATTTGCAATCCTCCTGCCTCAGCCTCCTGAATTGCTGGAATTATACGCGTGCACGACCATGCCTAGTTTATTTTATATTTACCTTATTTGTCTTACCTTCTCAATTCCAACATAAACTGTTCTGAGGACAAGGTAGGCCTGTGAGGCTTGGTAAAAGTATTTCATCTGGAGTAGGCTCTTAGTAAGCATTTGCTGATAAAATGATGTAGCTCACCTGGACTAGTAGGAAGTTTTGGAAAATATCTCACATTCTCACAAGCCATAAAATTTACTCTGTTAAAGTATTACAGTTCATGTTGGGTGTGGTGGCACATGCCTATAACCCAGCGACTCAAGAGGCTGAGGCAGGAAGGTTGCAAGTTCAAGGCCAGCATCAGCAACTTAGCAAAACCCTATGCAATTTAGCAAGAACCAGTCTCAAAAAATAAAAAGGGCTAGAGTTTCTGTGTTTAATCCCAGGTACCAAAAAAATTTTAAATTTAAAAATTAAAAAAAAAGGAAAGAAAGAAAATTGAAAGGATCAAGCACCAGTGGGTTCAATCCCTAGTACTGCCAGAAGAAAAAGAAATTCAGTGGTTTTTAGAATACAGTAGTTGCCCTTGTGCTTCAAGACCCACATTACATGCCTGAAACCATAGATAATATTAACTATATACTCTATCTTCTTTCCTGTGTATGCACACATGATAAAATTTGATTTCTGAACTAGGCATAGCAAGATATTAACAACAACAATTAAATAGAGTAGTTATAATGATATAATGTAGTAAAAGTTCTCTTTCAAATATCTTCTTGTACTGTGCTCACTCTTATGATGATAGGAGATGATACTTAAAGGAAGGGTATATCCAAATTACCAGCATCACTACTCTTGTTTGGAGACCATTATTAAGTAAAATAAGATTTACTTGAACACAGCAGTGTGGGACAGAATGCTATGGTTTGCAACAACAGGATGGAGAGTGTTTTTCAGAATGGCATAAATGTAAAACTTATTAATATAGTCCTTGGCAACCACCATTCTACTTTTTATTGCTATGGTTTATCCTTATACATATTAGTAGAGTCATACAGTGTGACCTTTTGTGTCTGGTTTCTTTTACTTGGTCTTTTATATTGTAGAATATCAGTACTGCATTCCTTTTTATGACTGAATGATATTCCATTGTATGGATACAGCACATATACTTTGTCAGTTGATGGTCATTGGCCTTTCTTCATCTTCTAGTTATTACAAGTAATGCTGCTATAAAAATTCATGTGCTGTCAGGCACAGTGATGCATGCCTGTAATCCCAGCAAATCAGGAGGCTGAGGCAGGAGGATCATAAGTTCAAGGCAACCTCAGCAATTTAGTTAGACCTTGTCTCAAAATTTAAAATGAAAAGGGATAGGGTAGAGCTCCCCTAGATTTAATCTCCAGTACTGCAGCCAAACAGAATAAAACAACAGCAATAACAAATAACAGAACAAACAAACAAAAAACCCAAACCATTCATGTGCAAGTTTCTATGTGGGTGTGTATCTTCAGTTCTCCTGGGTACATATGAACAACCTATCTAGGCCATATAGTAACTGTGTTTAACTCTTTGAGGAACTACCAGTTTTCCCAAGTGTTCACAACATTTTTACATTTCTGTCAACAGTGTTTGAGGGTTCATTTCTTCATGTTTCCAATTCTCGTTTTAATCTAACTTTGCCCATTTTAAGTTGACTTGTCTGGTATTTTATTGTTGAATTTTAAGGTTTTTATATAAGTCCCTTTCAGATATGTGATTTGCAAGTACTTTTCCCCCATTCAATGAGTTTTCTTGTATGTTTTTCTTTGGTGGCTTATGTTCTGGATGTCATATCTAAGAAACCACTGCTTAATAAAGGCCACAAATAGTCACCCATGTTTGGTTTTAGTTCTTATATTTAAGTCTCTGGGGGCCTGGGGTTGTAGCTCAGTGGTAGAGTGCTTGCCTAGCACAAATGAGGCACTGGGTTTGATCCTCAGCACCATATAAAAATAAATAAATTAAATAAAGGCTAAATTCTAAAAATATTTTTTAAAAAAAGGTCTGATCCATTTTGAGTTTTGCATGTGGTGTGAGATAGAAATTCAACTTCATCCTTCTACATGTACCTCTTCGGTTTTCCATCACCATTTGTTGGAAGTATATTCTCTCAAGATTTAACCATTAAATAATCTTGGCACCCTTATCAAAAATCATTTGCATGTACATGTAAATGTTTATTTCTGGACTCTTGGCTTTACTCCATTGATATGTGTCTTCTTTATACCAGTACTCCACCGTCTTGATTACTGTAACTTTGTAAGGTTTGAAAATGGGAAATGTGAGTCCTCCAACTTAATTCTTTTTTAAGATTGTTTTGGCTATTCTGGGTGTCTTTTTATGTTCATATGAATTTTAGGATCAGTTTGTCAATATTTACAAAATACATAGTTGTAGTTTTGATAGGGATTGTTTTGAATCTATAGATCACTTTGGGGAGTATTGCCCATAACTATCATAGTACTCTAATCCATGAGCATGGGATTGCTTTTCATTTTTTAAGCCTTAAACAATGTCAACATTGTTTTCAGTTATCAGTGTACATGTATTGAACTTCTTTTGTTAAATTTGT
Source organism: Sciurus carolinensis (assembly GCF_902686445.1). Lineage (NCBI taxonomy): Eukaryota > Metazoa > Chordata > Mammalia > Rodentia > Sciuridae > Sciurus > Sciurus carolinensis. The sequence continues at coordinate 31,678,446 of NC_062218.1, forward strand.
TCTTAAGCGTTTTATTTTTTTATTCTATTGCAAATGAATTTGTTTTCTTAATTTCACTTCTGGTTTATTCACTATTAGTATACGGAAGTACAGTTGATTTTTGCATATTGATCTTGTATTGAATCTTGGAATCAGCCTTGCTAAATCCATATAGTCTGAGTCACACTCTTCCTTTCTAGGGACATTTCCATGTACTTCAATTTGATTCATTCAGCCTTTTATCAGTCTTCCAAATACTATATATCAACAGTGTTTTCTAGATAGAATTTTCCTGTTTGTCCAATCTTACTCATTAGTAATTTAAACAAATTTATGCACATATGAAAAATAATATTAGCCTATAAATTATGTTAATGTCTTAATTTAGTGCTATCTGTGACACGGGATTAAAAATTGAAGATTGTGGTCCAGTACTTAAAACAAGGTACTTTACCTGTAGTAAGGATCTCAGATATTAAACAAATACCTAAAATGGCAAATGCACACTTAAAAAAGATACCCAACACCCTCATTAGAGTTAGGAAAATAAATAGTAAAACTTTAGTTCGCTAATACGTTCTGTTGATTAACAAGGATTAAATAAATCAATATATAAAGTAAAAAATGTGCTTGTTTAATAAGTTTTAGTTTCCGTTCTCAGTAATGTTGTTATCACTGATCCTTAGGTGTTATAATAGATATAGAAATTGGTAGGGTAGTTACTACCTTTTTTCTTCTTAAACATTTATTAACTGCTTTCTATATATTATTTATTGTCATATTTACTACTCTGGGATAAAACCTCAACCTCATGAAGTAAATAATGCTTTCATGTCACTGATGAGGAAATTGATGTTTAGGAAGTTAAGTAATTTTGTTCAAGGTTACACAGCTTGAAACAGGAGGAAGGAGAATTTGAACCTAATTAAAAAATCTAGTCTTGAACTCAAAATTTCTATACTTCACTGCTTTTCCACTGCCATTGAGGAGCTTAAGCCCAGGTTGATTATATTAAACATAATACTCTTTTAATATTTTTGAACCATATTTAGAAAGATTCAAAGTGGAATTTTTAATTGGATTTCTACTTTAGAAACTCAAGTATTTGCCTTTGGAAATCAGATATAGGATTTGCTCACTTTTTAAATGTTGCCATATTACTTAGTTGTGGTTTCAAAAACTTCCTTGGTCTTCACTTTGGGATGTGAGTTTTGAAACTTGCAGTCACTTTTCGTCCTGAAGTGAGTGAACAGACTTTGTAAGAGAAATCCTGGGAGTACCCCTTTAAAGTTTTATGGCATGAAGTTATAGCTTCAAGAGAGGGGTGGGTAAAAGTTGAAGAATAAAATAACTCCTAAGTTGTTTTTTCTATGTTGAAGACTTTTGCTTTACATTAAATTTTTACATTTAATTTTACATTAATTTTTGCTTTACATGAAAAAATGTAATATGATTGCCTTATTTGTACTCAGTGTTTATTGTACTTTTTAAATTGAGTTTCTAGGGCTGGGGTTGTAGCTCAGTGTAGAGCTCTTGCCTAGCACATGTGAGGCCCTGGGTTCAATCCTTAGCACCACATAAAGATAAATAAATAAAATAAAGGTATTGTGTCCATCTACAACTAAAACAAAATTATAAAAAATTGAGTTTCTGTGGAAGTTTTATAGTTTGCTTTCTGTGTGTCATACCTTTCTTTGCAAATCTCATATTCATTGCATACCATTGTATTGAATTTTCTTTGTTGTATTTTTTTGTTGTTATTATTTTTGTTTAGTATGGGGGATTGAACCCAAGGCACCTATTCCCTGAGCCACATCCCCAGCCCATTTTTTTATTTTTTGAGACAATGTCTTGCTAAATTGCTCAAGTCCTGGCTAAGTTGCTGAGGCTGGCTTTGAACATTCAATCCTCTTGCCTCAGCCTCCCAAGCTGCTGGGATTACAGGCAAGTGCATGTCTGACTTTGTTGCATTCTTTTTTATTTTTATTTTTTTATTTTGGTACTGGGGATTGAACTCAGGTGCATTTAACTACTGAGCCTCATCCCCAGTCCTTTTTTATATTTATTGAGAGACAGGGTCTTGCTGAGTTGCTTAGAGCCTTGCTAAGTTGTTGAGGCTAGCGTCGCACTCTTGATCTTCCTGTCTCAGCCTCTGGAGCCCCTGGGATCGCAAGCATGCCCCACCATGTCTGGTGTATGTTACATTTTTTAACAGTAGGATTTCACAGAATGAAATTTAACCCAAAGAAGTCATCTAAAACTTTGGTGTTGTGATTGGTGCCCTTATAGATGTGAATTTTTAAATAGGTTTAAAATAACTGATAATAGACTATCTTCAAAGTATCATTTTCTAAATCTTGTGTTAGAGATGTTTGACTCTTGATTTTGTAAACTTTAAAAAAAATCCAAATCTGTCACCCTTTCTATGATTATTTCTTTATTTCAGGCAACGTCCTTTTTATTTCCTTTTCTTTGATCAGTAAGTCTCATTCTGCCAGGCAGAGTGGTGCACGACTGTAATCCCCAGTGTCTTGGGAGGCTGAGGCGAGAGGATTTCAAGTTCAAAGCCAGCCTCAATAATTTATAGAGACCCTAAGCGACTTAGCAAGACCCTGTCTCAAAAAAAGAGTTGGGGTGGGAGGGCGTGTGCTCGGGATGGATCTCAGTGGTAAAGTGCCACTGGGTTCAATCCCTGGAACAACAACAAAAAAAAAAATTATAATAATAAGAATGTCTCATTCTTCACGCTCTTTGAAACATTCCTTCCAGTTTAAATCAGCTTATATTTTATATTTTTAATATTTTAGCTCCAAAGTGAATTAAGCCTTTTGCCTTAGTTATTTAATATTATTTCTTAAGAACACATATACCCAGAGTTGAAGATCTGCTAGTACTCAAATAAAATCAATCCCAGATTGTATCATGAGAGGCTGCCTGCTGATGGATCAGGTATTGTGTTCAGTCACCTCATTTGGACTTTATGACACAGGGTAGGGGTGTTTACTTAATGCCTTAGTTGATAATTACATTATCACTACTTATACTTTGTTTATAGAATCCAGTAGGAGCTAAATAGGATTTCTTTCTGTTCCTTTATGATTTAGACAATAGAAAAGGTTTACAGTAAAATCTTTACTTCTTTCTTAGCAATGATGATGATAATAGTAATAGCAATAGCAGTAATGGTAATATTTATTAAGAGTTTACTGGTTTGAATATTTTACTTGCATTATTTAATCTTTATTACAATCCTTTGAGGTATAACTATAATATTATTTCCACTTTACAAATTTAGAAATTAATGCTTACAAAGCATGTGACTTACCCCAGGGATGAGAGGAGAAGTCTCACAAGCCATTCAAAGCCAATATAATTAACAATGAATGTATGGTCCTCCTAAGCATAAGACTCTAAGTTCCATGAGGTCAGAAACTTAACATCATCTTTATTGTTTTATTTCTAGTACCTAGCACAGTACTAGGCTTTTTTTTTTTTTTAATGAATAAATGAGGTTATGAGAGGCTGACTTACTACCTTAATTTTAACTCTTCTGGCAGGAATACATATTAATTTGATTTGCACTGTGCGATTTTTTTTCTTTTGCCGTGGAATACCATTTTCCCTGTCTTCAGCTGGAAACATAACAAGTTGCTTTTCATTCTTTAAGTCCCAGCATAATTCCATCTTTTCTGTAATGTCTTTCTTGTCTCCTTTAAGTAGGACTTATCATTCTATTTTTTTCCTCTCTCTCTGTAAACCTTTATCATAATACCTATTATATTATATTAACCTTCTTCCCCTAGCCTGGGATCTTTTATTAGGTCAGGAAGGTAGGCAGTGGTAGTCTATATCTTATTCAGCATACTTGTTGATCAAGTACAATTTCTGGTACTGAGTAGGTGCTCACTAAATATTTGGGCTGAATAATTCATATAAACAAGCTAAAAATAGACTTGCAGATAAATAGGCATTTATTTAAATGTTGTCCTCTGAATTTCTGTCAATTGTGTTGTGATTTTAGGCTACTCCTTAGTTCATGAAAACAATCATTCCTCTAGACTACTTTCTTTCAGAAATATTAATGTTTGAGAAGATAGTACAGCACCCCAAGATTGCTACTAGCAGTTTCTAAGAAGTTTTTTTGACACTCTTAAGGAGGGAAGTTTAAGAAAAGAAGGGGGAAAAAATCTAAATAAGTGGAAGGCGTGATCATGAATAAGTAACTGTTCTGGAATGAGCACGTTTTTAAGAATTTTTGTATAGGATGGGGTATGTGAGATTGAATGCTAGAATCCTTGAATAAAGGGTGTGAGAATTTTGTCTGTTCTTCCATATACCACACACTGCATATGATTATTATGAAAAGCAGTTGAGGTAATATAGACAGACATACTCATAAATAGATTAGAGCTGTATGTTAGCTTTTGTAAAAGGAATTTTACTAAATAATGTATTATGCTATAGATTTTTTTTAATTGTAGATGGACACAATACCTTAGTTTTATTTATTAATATGTGGTGCTGAGGATTGAATCCAGTGCCTCACATGTGCTAGGCAAGTGCTCTACCACTGAGCCACAACCTCAGCCCCAGATTGATTCTTAAGAGTAAAAAAAATTCTTAGTCTTCTGTTGATATATAACAAATTATAGCTTCAAACAGTAAACATTTATTATGTTCTAATTGCTGTGGACCAGAAATCTGGGTGCAAGTTAGCTGGGCACCCCTTCCTTAGAGGTCTTAACAGGGTACAGATTTCCTACAGTCAGTGTCAGTGAAGGATACAGTCATCACAAGGCTTGACTGGCAGATAATCTGCTTCCAAACTTCCTGACTTAGCTTTTGGTGGAACATAGGTTGTCTAGCTGTTGGCTGGATACTTGAGCTACGTGCTTCATGAGCCTCACCATAAGAGTGGTCTCAACATGGCATTTGGAAGAGAGGGCACCGTGGCAGTGCCAATCTCTTTGTAACTTAATCTTAGAAGTGACATGTCATCACTTTTATTGTATTGTTTGTTAGAAGAAGCCAACACTAAGTCCAGTGCACACTTGAAGGGAAAGGATTACACAAAACCATGAGTAACAGGAAAGTGGCATCATAGGGGACCATTTTAGAGGCTGCCTACATTATGCCCTGTGGGATTAGTATGAGGATTTCAGTGTTACAAAAGTAAAAGAATTGAACAAAAATAGGTCAGGGAGCAAGTTGAGTGTCTTACATACTCCTAATGCATAGAGTGTAAGCTGGCCAAAAATTATTAGTCAGGAATAGAAATGTTGTGTTTGTTAGGAGTGAATTAGAACATAATGAATTTTAATGATTTAACTGTTAAGAGACAATATTTCTGTAATGTGTATCCATGGGATCACCTTATTTTCTGCTACATATTTCTCATTTCTGTGTTCTGATGTAGAACTTTTTTCCTGTTTGAGATAGATGTACTAAGATACTGGACTTAATTGTGGGTAGTTGAGCCAAGACAGCTATATTTTCTTTTAAGGCCAGAGTTGGACTTGACCATGTAATATCTTAAATTCATTTTTTCATGTGCAATGGGTCAGTTTCCCCATGTTTTTCTTCATCTTGAATCAGTCTTAAATAAAAATGTTTGTCAGATATAAATAAAACATCAAAACTTGGAGAAAGACAAATAGAGAAAATATTTTGAAGGTATCTATTTCTAAATTATTTATTGGTTTAATACATTTTTCAACAAAAATTGCAATAAACGAAATAATGTTTCTAAAATTTATCTAGAAAATTCTAAAATGTATGAGTTAGTGGGGAAAGAAAAACCAACATGACTTATCATATATTAAAATATTTTCAAGCTGCAGTAACAATAGGTCATTACCAGTAAATCATTGGAAGACAGAAACCCTAAAATGCACCTTGCTATTAATCTCTCTCTCCAAGTGAAATATGCAATTATTTTCATAATATACCTTATATGTAACATATAGTAAACAATATGTAATACATGTACATTAAATATATAAAGGAATTCTGCATTATTAGACCTCCCAAAACCAATTAGTGACAGTGATACTAATAATATAATTAGTTTGGGACTCTTTTAAGACTGATTTTAACAAAACTGTATTTTATGTTAAGTGTAATCTTGGTTGCTGATTACATATAATTTTTCATCTTGTTAAAAATCAATTGTGTTGCCTTTCTTGATCTTTTCATTAAGAATGATCTGTATCAACCAGGTATGATGGCACGTGCCTTTGATCTCAGTAGCTTGGAGGCTGAGGCAGGAGGTTCTCAAGTTTGAGACAAGTCTCAGCAACTTAGCAAGACCCTGTCTCAAAATAAAAAGGACGGGATATAGCTCAATGGCCAAGCAGTGGGTTAAATTCCCAGTAACACTCCTCCCACCCCGTGTGTGTGTGTGTGTGTGTGTGTGTATGTCAAACAGCTAATGCAGTGGCCTTTTAAAAATGATTCCTGGAGCTCATGGTACAGTGCTTGCCTAGTGTGTATGACACCCTGGGTTTGACCCCCAGCACTTACAAGGGAAAAAAATCTGAGAAGAACAGATTTCGTTTTACTTATTGTTAGTAATTTAAGATTATTGATTTGCAATAGAAAGTGAGGTGGAAATTTGATCACATTTATAGACTGATCTCACCCACAATAGTTTTCCTTTAAATTATCTACCTACCTCAATCAAATAAAACAATTTATTTGACTTTTGTATAACCTGAGAATTTGTCAGTCTTTAATTATCTTTTTAAATCTTCAACAGAAGATACGTACTTAGTGATTCTAAATCTGGATATTGAAGAAAAGGGTACCAAATTGAAGAGTACTAGATTTTTAATATTTTTTTGAACTTTAGTCTTTGTGTTACTCAAGGGAATGATCTTTTCAAGCACTGTCTTGCATGGGAGATATGGACCTATTTTCCCAGCTCCCTATTTTCTGTCCAGTCCCCAGAGATACATGTTAGAATAACTTAGTTTTGACTGTATTTTTTAGTCTAATGCTAAAAATACTGTGGTTTATTTCTTTGTACAGTCGTGACTGGTAGATGTGGATTCTGCTTGTGATTTCACCATACTTATTCAGTTTTTCTAGGTGATTCAAATAGATAGAGCAGTACTTTTTAAAACCTGTCTGAGATGCTTACTTAGCATCTTGTTAACTGCAGATTGTGAATCAATAGATCTGGAGTAGGGTCTCATAGTATGTGTTTCTAACAGTCTCAAAGATGATATACCCTTGGTAAGTTCTGAACTGCTAATTTGCTTAAACAGACTCAATTCTGATATCTTTACTCAAAAAGAATTATTCTATTCTTGGTTTTATAACTGTATGATATTTTGTTAGGTGAGTCTCATACTTTTTCTCATTTAATTTTTAAAACATCTTTACAAGACTGTAATCCTCGTTTGTTATAGAAAATTAAGGTAAGTGAAAAAGAGAAAAATATTAGTTATATAGCTACCAGAAATTAAAATGTTTGTTTTTTTTTTAAAACTACTAATGAAAGTTAAGCTTTAAAAAGAACTAAAATTAAACACGTTATATCATATGCTTTCCTCCTTATAAAACAAAATATTGGAGTAATATCACTAAAACTAAAATGCATTTACTCAGAAAAGACCAGAAGGAATTATTAAAACATAATAGTAGTTAGATTAGGATGATGGAATTACAAGCACTTTCTCCTTTTATCTGTAGTCCAAAATATTTGCAAGTTCATATGTTATCTTTACAATAAGAAGTAAAAAGCCTTAAAATGCCTCTGAGGAACAGATCTGGAAGGCAGTAACTAAACTAAATAAATACTTGACAGTTCATCTGAAAATCTTTCAGTAGGAAGATGACAAAGACTAATATAAGTGAAAATACAACTTGTAAATGAACAATTCAAAGAATTAAAAACTATGGTAAAACATTTTATGTGTAGCCAAGTAGGTACCTACCTTTCCTGAAGAGAAGTATTTTAGCACTAACTACCAATGCTGAAGAAGCACAAAAAAACCAATATGTTCATTCATTTCTGGTGGTTTTATGCAACCTTCTGAAAGGCAATATGATTAACACGAAAAATCTATTAATATTTAATATAATTACAATAGAATGCAAAAATATTTCACACATACTCCAACTGTCATTGTGTAAATGTAAAATGTTTATATGCTTAAGGGCAGTCTTTTGAAATAATTTTTTGTTTTAATTTAGGGACAAAAAGATGAGATTTCAGAGTAATTTTGTATTTATTTTAAAATCTTTAATCTTGCAAAATGTTTTCAACCAAAAAATATGTCTTAAATTAATTTACACATAATAACCTATCAAGTGAGTAAAACCACATTTTAGAATGTTTAGGGTTTTGTTTTGTGTTTTCAACCAGCTTCAGGTATTACCTATAGAATTCTTCTAAATCAGAAACTAATCTTCATTGAGATTTGTTTTTAACTTTCCTAGTAGTATAGGCAACCACTTATTCAAAATTTATTGGGCTTACTCATATGTGGTACAATCATTGCCCAATAGTGGCACAGAGAACATAGATTTGGAACCACAAGGAAATTATGATTTTTAAAAATAAGTATTAAAGATAGTATTTCACAAGTGACTGAAGGAATTTAGGTACTTAAAAATAATCCATAATTTCTGGTTTCAGTTTCTTTTCAGTGTTCACCCATCTTAAATAATGAAGCTGCACCACTCTAGTTTAGTGTATGTTGTGGTTTAGATATAAGGTGCCCCCCCAAAAGCTCATGTATGAGACATGCAAAAAAGTTTAGAGGTGAACTGATTGGGTTTTCTGTAACCTAATCAGTGCATTGATCCACTTGAATAGATTACCTGAGTGGTAATTGTAGGCAGTTAGGGTATGGCTGGGGGAGGTGGGACTGAGGGAGTGTCTTTGGGGTATCTATTTTGTCTGTGGTGAGCAGAGCACTCTGCTTCCTGAGGGCCATATTCTGAGCTGCTTTCCTTCATCATACTCTTCCACCATCATGTTCTGCATTACGTTGAGTCCAGAGCTATGAAGTTGACCATTTGTGGACTGAGGTCTCCAAAACCATGAATACCAAATAAACTTTTCCTCCTTTAAAATTGTTCTTGTCAGGTTTTTTAGTCATGACAGTGAAAAACTGACAGTGTCCTACTCACTACTCATTACGTTCATTTGGAACCCCCAGGTACTGAGTACTAAAAATGTCCTCAAGGTTTTCTTCAGGTTGCTGAGCCAGTACTACCTAAATGTTCTTATAGAAACATTTTTATGTTTCCAGCTATAAACAGGATACCCGAATAAAATTGTTGCTTTAGCAGTTTGTACCTCTTTACAAAGAAGTCATCTTTTTTGGATGGAAGGCAGCACTGGAATGGAGGCCAGGGCCTCACATGTGCTAAGCCTTCTGCCCCATATAAATAATCTTATATAGTACCTTTTTTTTTTTTTTTTAATTAGTGGGAAAAGAAGGTAAAGGAATTGGGGAGATAGAGGAACTGATATTATTTTTTTGTATTAGCATTCTATCCCTAAATACAGTAATTATTACATAGTCTGTACACTAACCCAACTCTTTTAGGTAGGGAGAATGTTAATAAAATCAGCAATACAGGTAATAACTAAGATTTAGAATGATATATTTATGGTAGGAGCCTGCATAATAAATTGTTTGAGGTTGGGAATTCTATAATGAGTAAGAGTGTCTGCTCTTCAAGGATTTTTTTTATTTGTTATAATTAGTTATACATGACAGTAGAATGCATTTTGACATGTCATACATAAATGGTCTTATAATATTTTTAAGTTTTGACTTATTTTATTCTTTTGATGTCTTTTTTCTTCCCTTTGAAAAACTCTCAGCTGAACCAAGAGGGAAGATTATTTTTATCTGTGTCTAGACTAGCATTGTATGAAAACTGCAGAAATCTGGGAATTTGCTACAAAGTGGTCAGTTTTTAAGGTGTCCCCTGGAGAGCAGTTTCCCACTTAGAGGACATTGTAGGGAGGACATAGCATCTGGAGAACTTTCTCCTAAACAATACTTGTCAGATTCCAAGTTGCCACCACATTAATTACCTTTCTGCCTTTGAGAATAAGTTTTAATGAGCATTTATTACTCAAGATATACATATTACTCATATTTGTGGGTAGGGACAGAAAACTAATTAGGATAACTGACTTAAAGAAAGTGAAATTGACAATAGCTGATTGTTTTCTTTACACTGGAGCTGAACTACAACCTCCTGTAGGAATTTTTCCCTGCTTTCCTTTTATCCTTTTCCCCTTTTCCGTTTAGAATTAATTCCTCTCTTCTCTGAACTTACTTGTATATTATTTTATGGCCCTGTACTTTTCTACCTTATAGTGTAATTACACCTGTACCTTTTTAAAGGGGAACAAAACCAAAAAATTCCTGCCCTAGGAATTCTTCCTAGAGTAGGGTACATGTCTAACTTTTCTTGTATCTCACACAGGACTTAATATGTGTAAAAAGCTCAGCAGATATTTCCTGATGAATTGTTGTGAAATTTATATAGAAAAAAATTAATCAACTTCAAATGTCATTGTTCTGCCTCCTTGAAATGTCTTTTTCTTCAGAAAAAAAAAAAAAAAAGCAAAAATCCTGAAGGTGATATCTAATGGCTAAAGCTAGGAAAACAACATATTAAAGAAAGTAGCATTCAAGAGCAAGTGAAGTAGTGTGTGAAGAATTTTAAAAGGTGAATCATTTGATCAAATTCATTTTTAGGTAAATTAGTCAAATACAATGAAGAAGCATCTCTACAGATAAGACTGGAGATGAAAACCCAGCAAGGCTATAGTAAGAGAGTAACAGAGAAGAAATCCTGGGCTGGGATTGTGACTCGGTGGTAGAGTGCTTGCCTAGCATGTGTGAGGCACTGGGTTTGATTCTCACCACTGCAAATAAATAAATAAATAAATAAATAAGGTTCATGAACAAATAAAAATATTTTTAAAAAAGAAGAAATCCTAAGGTATGATAGGACAGAAGAGAATGGATTTAATAGATACAGATAAAATTGGTAGTCATCTTGGTGCCCTGTTTGATGTGTGGAGCAGAGGGGAAGTATCTTGAGTTGGCTTTAGAGATTGAGTAAAGTGCTAATATTTAAGTTAGAGAAGGGAGAGTAGAAGTAACTTTTGTGACAGATAAATTTTGAACGTAGTGAATTTGAATTCTCTGTAGGATAGCCAGTTGAATAGATGTTCAGCAGCTCATTGTCTAAGTCTCAGGATTAGGGAGAGGTCAGACTGGGAGTCATTAGCACACAGGTTCAAAGTAGGAGTGACTGACTACTCTTTGTCCTAGGAAGCATGAATTGTAGAGTTTTAGAACCCTTCCTTCTTTACAGCTTTCTCTAGTGTTCCCACTAGCCTAGAAGATTTGCTGTAGTATGCTTTCTCTATTTTTTTTTTCAAGTTATACAAACATAGTTGTTTTCAACCTGAATCTATCATGAGAGAAGATAAGACAATTTAAACTCAGGGACACCTTGCGAAAACAATTGACAATAATGCTTTTAAAATGTCAGTGTCTTGAAAGTTTAAAATATAAGTTGGGGGGAGCTATTATAGGTTAAAGGACACTAAAAGAGATGTAATAACCAAATATGAATTGATCCTTGATTGCATAATCCTGGATCATTCCTTCAGAAGACATTGTTGGGACAGTAGGAAATTTGAATATGGACAGTATATTAGTTAATAGTATCAGTGTTACACCTAAGTGTGATTATTGATTATATAGGAGAATATTCTTTTTTTTCAGATAAAGTACCATGATGTAACTAACTCAAGTTGGTTCAGTACACACACAAAAAATGTATGTATACGTGAGAGAGAGGGAGAGGGAGAGAGAGAGAAATAAAGCAAATTGAGTTTGCATTATAAGGGTTTCTTATGTGAAAATGTACTTTTATAAAAATGTCTAGTTTTCTTAATATATTTTTATATATGTTTGCAAATTAGAGGTTAAATAAGATTATATTTATTACATGTTTGTGCTTTTCTCCATTGCTTATAGGAAATAAGACAAAAAAGCGTGCACGGTAAAGCAGTGAGTTATCATGGGGTTCTTCTCTTTGCAGTTCAAATTACTATGATCTATTATTGATAAAACCTCTTTTTAGTCAGAATAAGTAGTTACAATCTCAGTGGCTTAACACAATCAAGGTTTATACTTGCTAACATTACCTATTCAGCAGTTGAGCATCTGAAACATTGGACTCCACAGTGACCACCATAGGGAAATAAAGAGCTGAAGGGTCTTCCTTTGGTCATATCATAACTATAGAATGAGAGCTTATTTTAACTTTTGTTCAATTATAGAGAATTTTTTAAAAAGTAGCTATTTGGAATCTCATTATTCTCTTTTTAAATGATTTCTGACCTTTGACATGTAAAGATGATATAAATCATATAGTATAGTAATATGTTATGACACATGCCCTAAGGATCTCCAGAGCTGCTTTCATCTCTTGTGGAAGTGATACTAACTGAACACATCAGAAATTCTTAAGTGTTTATATCAAATACCCTAAGGATTCGACTGTTAACTTATAAGACAGTGAAATATATTTCATCATTTATTATTTCTGATAAAATGCAGAGGAAAAGGAAATATAGCTGGTATTCATTTCTTTCTTTTTTTAAGGAAAGAAGCACTTAACCATTGAGCCACATCCCCAGCCCTTTTTATTTTTTTATTTTGAAACAGGGTCTGGCTAAGTTGCTTAGGGCCTTACTAAGTTACTGAGGCTGGCTTTGAACTTGAAATCCTCCTGCCTCAGCCTCCCTAGCCACTGGGATTACAATGTGCACTGCCATACCTGCTCATATTCATTTCTTTTTTCTTTTTTTTTTAATTTTTTTTTTAGTTGTAGATGGACACAGTACCTTTATTTTATTTATTTATTTTTAATGTGGTGCTGAGAATTGAACCCAGTGCCTCACATGTGTGAGGCGTTAGCTCTACCACCGAACCATGACCCCAGCCCCTCATTTCTTGACTATATCATTATCTCCAGTGACAAGATGTTTGTTGGAATTACTGCATTCACTTATTACAGATGAATGTCATTATCATTTCATTCATGGTAGTTGCTCTTTCTCCAAACTTTTTTCTTGGTGCGGGGGTGCACCAGAGATTGAACTCAGGGGCACTCAGTCACTGAGCCACATCCCCAGCCCTTTTTTTGTATTTTATTTAGAGACAGGGTCTCACTGAGTTGCTTACTGCCTTGCTGTTGCTGAGGCTGGCTTTGAACTCTAAATCCTCCTACCTCAGCCTCCTGAGCCCCTGGGATTACAGGCGAGTGCCACAGGTGTGCATCACCTCTTTCTCCAAACTTTTAATCTTACTCCAGATATCTACTTCCTGAAGAGAAGGAACGTTAAAGAAATATCTTATTCTTATTATAATTTATCCAAATTTGAAGTTTCCTATAAAAATAGGTAATTGTCTTCTGACCAGTTGCTTCTTTATGACAAGTTCATTTAGGTGTTTGGACTTGCTTTTCTTAAAAATTATGCAGAAGATAACCTCTGTTTTTCACAGATATTTGGTAAATTATTGGTGTAGTTGGAAAAAAACTGACAACTTTCTCTGAAGCTATTAAAAATATAGGTAAGTACCTGGCTAAAATACAGCCATCTTTCCATTTTTTTAGCCTGTTTTGTGGCATCTTCTCAAATATGGCTCACCTATAAAAACTTAAATTGAGCAACTATTACTATTACAATATACTATTTCTGACAACTTTGAAATAATATTTGAATATTATGCTTGTAGAATTGAGAACTTAGGACTTAGTGGGTTAACTAGAAGAACCAGTTTTCTATCATTTATTTCATAGAAACAAAAAAAAGTTGTTGGCACAGAAATATTCACAATTTTAAGAGTATTTTATTTATTTTTTAAGAGCATTTTATTTTTGAAATGATCTTACCAACAAGTTAAATTTTAATATAGTGTTACCAGTTTTTATGCTAAGTAAAGACATTTTGAAAATATTATCATTTAAAAATCATTTTTATTAAAGAGGACATTTTAATATCAGAGGAAAGACCTAACTTCAGAATAAAAGCCAACACTTCCATGTTTGTACTTGATATTGGTATATTTAAATATTGATATTTGTTTCCCACATTATCTTTTATTTCTCATTTCACCATGTGGTTTTATAAACTTAACTTTCATCTTTGTGTGAAAAGCCTGATGGCGAACACATTCTATGATGAAGTTTAAAATACATATTGCAGTAGAAAAGGAGCTTTTGATTTTGTAGACAAAGTTTTTGTGTGGCAGATACAAAACTGGGAAACAAAGTATTTTCATTTGAAGTATGTTTTGTTTATATAAGCAAAGAATCCTCAACTTTTTTCTAACATAGCAAGTTAGGTCATATGCATGATGAAAACATTCTTATGATAACATTGAACATAAAAATTCATCTACAGTGTTTACAATTAGAATTTTTGAAGTACATACAAACAGTTTTCTGTAGCCATCAATACCAGGTGACTCAGTCAACTAAAAATGAACTTTTATCTAGAGCTATCTTGATGTCTTCTAAAATTGTCAGATATTCTCATTTATGTTCTCAATTCTAAAATGAGTGGTAACATTTGAAATTCACTGCGGTTTCTTCTGTGCTTTGATGGTAATACTATTTTGCCATTTGCAGGATACAAGCTCTCACTCATTTTTTAACTTTCATCAGGCAACTTTTTATGTAAGGGGAAGAGGATACAACATATCAGAGAAATATAACTATTGCACATTATACCCCTGATTGCATGAATAAAAAATATATATATATAAAAAAAGGCTTCTCAAGTAACAGAAATTGAAAGTTTCCCCCCAAACTAGCAAAGCTAAGTTGAATTTGTGATTAATTTTGGTTTGTGTCACTTGAAAAGCACTTATTACAAGCATCTCATTAATTTGTCTAAGCATTTCAACAAATAACTTTTTAAAGAAAAATAATACATAAATAATATGCAGATGATCAAATATGGTGAAATCAGACAAGTAGATTTTGAGTAATGAGCAAATCACTAGTTTAGGACACATGTGACTTTAAATTTCTGCTTACTTGACTATAAGTTAGAGTTGATGCTTTAATTTTTTAGTGGGCTGATTTTGAGAAGCTAATGACTGATTCTTTTTGATAATGCATTAGTGTAGAACAAGAAGCAGTGTTTTCAAATGGTAATTATAACACTTTCATCTACTCTGAAAAACAGACAGGAAATTTTATAGTCTTTGCTGCTAGAGGCTATTAAAATGGAATCATTTTATAATTGCCTTCCAGCAAAGAAAAATGTTGTCTATTGTGACAACCACCACTGTTAACCCTCATCTCAGTAGTTTGGCTTCCCTACAGACTTTAACTGGATCTTTAACCCTTGTCTAGGATCTTACCTTTTTTTTTGTTTCTTGCACTTTTTCTTCCCCAGAGACTGCTATTCTCTCATCTCAAAGTACTTTATCAACAAGTTGTCAGCAACTTTTGAAAAATGCTAAACTTACACCTATTCTCAGAAGTAGAGATCAGTACTCCTCGACCTCTTCTGTATACCACCTCTTCTATATACCACAGTAGCCACTTTCTTCTCCATTCTTATCCTTTGCCTTTGCTACTGGAGGTAGCTTTTGCAGCCTTGATTTGTCATTCTGGACCTTACTGTAAATTATATTTTACCATGGGTCAGGCTTACTTTTCTTTGGAAAAAAAAAAAAAAAACTTTCATATTACCTTAATCGCTCATCAATACCAAATATATAGTACTCCAATTCTCTTAACTAATATTTTAGTGCTCACCACTCACGAGAAGAATTGCATTTTTACTCTTGGACCAAGTGTGTGGTATATACCTATAAAAGTAAATTTTGATCTCCTGTAAAAAACCATTAATAATAACTTCCATGAATACAAATTGCTTCTGGTTTGAGTACTTTTGAAAATAAAAGGGGGGGTAGGATGTAAAAATCTAGACAAAAGAAATCCTAAAACTAGCAAAATCACCTTTAGAAACATTATTACATATTAAACTGTTAGTCTGGTGACATATTTATCCTGTTATAATAGTCACAATAAAAGACTTCTTGACTTGGATCTGTTTCCTTGTAATACTGTGCCTGCCTTCTTCCTCACTAATCTATGAAAATATTCTTTGATCTACTTAGGATCCATTTTCTTTAAGTTATATTCTTGTCAGGTGAGAATCAGAAGTGATGATTTAGGATTTGGAAACTTGTTGCAGTAAGTCAATATTGTCACTATTTTCCCAGTTTTGTAGCTCTCAAAAAAAGTAAAGATTTTTATTTCTGCCTTCAGTTAGGTAACAGAGAACTAGTTTACCCCAGAGTCAGATCCTGTATCTTATAACATTATTTTAATGAGAATGCAAGCTTTCCAAATAGACTATGATAAACACAGAATTGATTAATATTTAAAACCTTTTATATTGTTTGATAAACCACAATTTGTTAATAAAAGGAACAAGAAATTATTGAATCTTTTATTGGAGGTACTTTTTTCTCATTGGTTCTAAAAGTATATTATAGTTTCTATTACTGTCCTTTTCCCATCCTCTTATTTTTTATATAATGACCTTAGATTTTGACCCAATTCTTCAAAATGGGATATTTATTATAATTTCTGTACTCTTGTCTCTTACCCTAAACCTATTTTACTTGATTTTTGAATTAGAAAATCATGCTTTTCTTAGTACAGGTTAAAAATCTCATCTGTGATTACCCAACTTTAGAAATCTAAGTTTTTGAGTCCATAGAGCTATATATAAAACAATACTCGCGTTTAGTTTTTGTTTGGCCATTATGAAGAGTCATACTTTTAACTTAGTATGGAATATGGGAAGTATCAAGCCCTGGATACTAATTTTTCTGGGATCACTCTGGCTCTCTGGCCATGGTATTTAGCATTACTATACAACACATGTTTTTTTGAAGTTGGGCAAGTAACAGTCTTTCTGAGGTTTGTTTACTTGTTTTACTCATCTATCACCTAATTTTCTAGATATGGTTGTTATGGCTAGACTTGTTAATTTTATATACCATGGCAATTTTGTTGAGAGGATCATTGCCTAAAAAGCAGACCCTTGGAAAATTTGTTTATCTTTCCTTAACCTACTTTTGATAAAGGGAATTTTAAAGTATGGCTAATGGTAGGACAGTACATTTGTGTATTATTTGAAGTACATATTTGCTTTCATCCCACTTCAAGTACTTTTAGGTACTTCCCAGTAATCTCTGTAGATATAGTGAAGGAAAAAAATATTTTAAAGAAAAATTTATTGTAACTAATTAAAGCTGGCTTCTGTGGGGCAGTGATGTTATTTCCAAAGGTAAGAAATTTTACATTTTTTTTCTACTTCCATGAATAAGTTGAGGGCATTATCTTTACATTATATATCTCCTGGTAATACTAACTAGGGTGATCTTTAATTGAATGCTATTGATAATTGGTTGCTATTAAGAAATACTGATGTTTCTTTTTGAAAATTGTCCAGTTTCTCACTTTTATGTTCATTCTCTTTTCTGTGGCCTGAAAACATTATATGGTATTTGTTTTTATTACCTCATAATTTAGATAGTCTGTTAAATAATCTTTTAAAATTTCATATCCAGGATAAGCCTTTTCTGCAGTTGAAGAAATTAATATTGACCTGTTTTAGCTTTCTCTGTAGTGTCTGTATTAGATACCAACTGATTGCCTTAAATGTGAATCAGAGAGGAGTATATTATTAAGTGATGAGACCCAGTTAACAGGAAGTTGTGAAAATATTCATTGTAGAAAGCTCATATATATAATACTGTGTAAGAATTACAAATTGCGTCTTGGCAATTTCAAGTCTTATAAATGATAGGACAAGATCCAGTTTTGAATTTTTTAAAATCGATGATTAATTTCCATTCTGAATAAATTCTTAGCAAAGGTAGTTAAGAAATGTTGGCAAGTTACTAGTTAATTATCTGTATTCTGCTAGTTGTCCTATAGATGGCATTGTTATAACTTGTCAATTCACATTTTTGCTATTATTGTTTCATCTTGAGCATTTTTCATTTGATTGCTTAAGTGATTAATCAAACTAGATCAGATAATGTAGAGCTCTATGAATATAGTTAACTTTGAATAACAACTATTTTTCTCTTGAACTAATTCCCAGATTTTTAATTTTTGGATGTATAACTAGTTAACATGGAATATTATTGAATTAAAATTAAATATAATTATTTATAAACTTATTTTACATTTTTAAAGTGTGATTTTTAAAAATGTTTTGTAAAGAATTTTATGTAAATTTATGTAGTTTTGTATTCAGGCATTACAAAAATTTTTTATTTTTAAAAATGTTTTGGGGGCAGTAAGTGTAGTGGTTAAGAACATAGATTTGAGTCTTTGTCCTGATGTTGTTGTCCCTTTTTAGCTATGTGAATTTAGGCAAATTAGTTAACCACTTTGAAAAAGGTTCTACTCTACAATAGTTTGCAAGATTATCAGATGTGTATGTGTTGTTGTATCCACGATGTCTGGCACCTAATAGGTAGTAGGTAAATTTTTGCTGAAGTGAATACCTACTTATCAAGAGTGCCATGAAAATGAAATGATGATGTAAATGAGCTGCTGTTACCATCTGCAATAACAGAAAACCCCTGTCTACATAATACATGGAACTGATTTTTTTTCCCTTAAACTCTTTTCTCATATTCTTCAAGATTTACTTGCTCCATTCCTATCCCAAAAGTTTTCATTTTACTTTCATTTTCTGTTATTTCTTGAGGGCCTCCACCAAAGACCTTTTTCTTTGCTTACATTTTTAAACCAGTATTTTTGTCGTTGCAATTTCATACATCTCATACTCTTAATATAACCAAGTGAAGAGATAATAATTGTGGTAGGACTTTTTTTTTTTTTTTTGGTACCAGAGAATGAACCCAGGGTTGCTTAACCATTGAGCCACACTCCCAGCCCTTTTTGTATTTCATTTTGAGACAGGATCTGGCTAAGTTGCTTAAAGTGTCACTAAATTGCTGAGTCTGGCTTTGAACTTGGGATCCTCCTGCCTCAGCCTCCTTTACCACTGGGATTATAGGCATGCATCACTGCACTCGGCAATAATTGCATTTTTTAAAAGAAAATATTTTACAATGCTGTTAGGCAGTTATTTTGGCCACTTACTGAGGTATTTTGTAAATGTAAAGTGGGGAGGTAAATACCTGTCTGGCAAGAATCCAATGAAGATTAACATTTATATAAGGTAATAGAGCAGAATACTGGCATATAAAAGATACTCAACAAATGATGCTATTTATTAACAGTCTTGATGTTAATAGTTTAAAGCATACTTTTTTTTCTACTTTAATATCTTAAAGCATACTTTTTTCTACTATTTCATATGCATCTCAAAACTGTTAAATAATACTTGAGCGTCTTCTACATTGATTTTACATATATATTAAAGTCTTTAAAATAATTGTGTGAACTGGATACTGCTGTCCTCACTTTATATTTGAGGAAAAATTCAGAGGCCAAGTAGCCCAAACTCACTCAAGTAGTAAATGGAAGAATTATAATTCTAAAACCTCTGTTCTTGCCACAGTTCCATGTTTTTTGAAGAATATTTGTTCTTTAGGCTGAGTTAGAGAAATTATGTATATCCTATGTAAATTTTGGTTTCTGTTGTCTGTTCATTTCCTATGTTCTACTCAGATTTTCTGCTTTATTTTTCTCTTCTGTAGAAGAGAAATAGATGAAATAGACCAAGAACACAGTATTCTGGACTCCCTGGCTTCTAGGTAATAGATTTGTTTTAATCTCCTGCTTTGCTCATTTTGCTAGTTATCGTTTGTGAACTTAGTGTGACTTAAAATAATAATCATTTTCTTATGATTTTGTGGGTCAGAAATCCAACCTTTTTTAACAGAATCATTGACTTCTATGTTAAACTACCAAGGAGTATCAAGGATAGAAAAGATCATTTAAGGATGTATGGAGGAGGATGGTGGGTCAGAAATGGTCAAATTCCAGATTAATTTTGATGATAGAGAGAGGTTCATGATCCAAAACTGGGGTGAGAAAGATTTCAGTCAAGGACAGTTCCAAGAGTTTCTGGCCAAAGCAACTGGTTGAATGAGTTTGTCTCTTCAGTCAAAATGAAAGAAGAATGTTGTAGAAGGAACTGGTACAAAAGTAATTTAAGGAACTCATTTTGGAAATGAATATGCAAAGATTGCATGGATGTGAGCCTAAAGAAGGAGGCAAGGAATAAATAAAAAATCAAAGTGGTATTTTGATTTCTTGAATCAAAACAAACCAAATAATCTGTCATTATCAAAGAATTTACATTCTTTTCACAAGTGACAAACTAATGTCCTTAAGACCACATACAACCTACAAACTTGTTTTCTTTTACCTATGCAGTTTCTTTCCTTAAAAAGTGACCAAGATTTTAAAAAACCACATTGTTTTTTAAAAAAAAGAAAAAGAAGAAGAAAAGGGAAGGCAGATTTTCCACTCCTCTGGCTTTATGACCAATATTCAAAAGTGCCTACAGTCAGGTGGGATTTGATGCCATGGGCATTCAGTCTCCAGATTTCTGCTTCCTCTCTTTTTAAAAAATGTTCATCCCAGAGTGACTTCACATTCACTGTAGTTACATTTAAGTTAGCAACCTCTGCTTTAATATGAATGCATGTATGTGCCTTAAGTTTATGAACTCTAAACAGATAACTTAAGGAAAAGAGCCCTTCTTGATCAGGTAACCCTATTTTGACAGAAAATTAGATTAAAAAAAAAAAAAACACTTTTTCAAAAGCCATTTTGGTTGTATATCATATATATGTATGTGTGGAAAAGTGCTCAGCAGATCTACAGTCAGTTCAGCATAACATTTATCCATCATGTAAAACTTCCTGGCATTATGGTAGATACTAGGAACATAAAAATAAATGAAATGCCCTTGTCATTAAGTTATTTATTTATTTACTTACTTACTTATATGTAGTACTGAGAATTGAACCCAGTGCCTCACACATGCCAGGGACGTGCTCTGCCACTAAGCTACGATCCCAGCCCCCAAACCTAGAATTTTATAAATAATTACAATGCAGTATAAATGAACATATAGAAGTACACATTAGATACAGAGGTAGCATGAGATTGCCAAATAAATTAGAATTTTGGAAGACTAACTGGAAAATTGTTGGGATTTTTTTGTTGTTGTTGTTGTCGTTAGATTGTTTTTTCCTAAAATGGCGTGTCCTGTTTCCCAAGCTGATCTTGAACTTCTGGGCTCAAGCAATCCTCCTACCTCAGCCTCCAGAGCAGCTGGGACTTTAGGTACACTACCTTACCTGGCTCTTGAATTTCAGTTTTAACAAAAGCAT
The DNA here is from genome assembly GCF_902686445.1 of Sciurus carolinensis. NCBI lineage: Eukaryota > Metazoa > Chordata > Mammalia > Rodentia > Sciuridae > Sciurus > Sciurus carolinensis. Next base: position 31,699,844 of record NC_062218.1, read on the forward strand.
TTTTAGTGGAGGAGGATATTCTGGTCTTCAGTTCCATTTGAGAATTTAGAAGTGTCATGTTTGTAATTGTTCAGTTGTGTTTGTTGCTGGCTGTAAAGCAATAAAGAATTTTTTTGGTTATCTGTAAACTAAAAAGAAGGAAGCAGAAGGGACTGGGGTTGTGGCTCAATGGAAGAGCACGTAGGAGGCACTGGATTTGAACCTCAGCACCACCTATAATTAAATAAAATAAAGGTCCATTGACAACTTAAATTTTTTTTTAAAAAAATAAAAGGAAGAAGAAGAATAACTGAAGCAGTGGTTTTAAAGATAGAGCAGGATGATCATTTTGGAGACCACTATTATAATTAGTATTATCTCTGAAAATTTGTGTAGAGATGTGTGATAATAATTGCATTTATGGTAATAATTGAAATAAAGTTATATAAAATAGATAACACTATGTTACTTCATATTACACAAACAAATAAACATTGTTGAAGGTAGGTGTTGAAGCCTTTTAGGGAGAGGCAGTCTCAATCAATTTTGTCTTTAGGAACTTTTTCTGTGATTACTTCCTTTCACTAGAAGCACTCTTGAGTTTTTTAGGTTTACAACTATTTATAATGTTTCTCAGTAAAGTTATCACAAAATATTGCAATCACCAAGTCTTTTGTAGTTTCCAGTCTTTCTTTGAATTCTTGTCTTGACCAGTTTTGGTTCTTTCCCGTGTTATTTTAGCCTGTTCTCTGTTTCGAAATTCATTTGGGAAGATGGACTTTTTTAAAAAAAAGTTCTTAAGCCATAGAAATAAAACTTGCTTTTCTTTAGCTTCAGTTTGTTAAGTTATTTTTGAAAATAGACTACTATAACTCTACGATATAAAATTTAGTGAAAGATAATTAAGCACGTGTGTTCTTAGAGGGTGCAATGCCACCCTTCATGAAGAGAGTGAAAATTGGTTGGGAGGAGCAGAATCTTAATTATGAAACATTAGCTTAAGGAGCCTTCTTACTGTAGTAGGTAGCCTGTATCTTTCATAATCTGAGGAAACTCTGGTTTACAATTAATTGATATGTAAGAGAAGTTTGATTAAGAAGAAAGATTCTGATTATCTGGAAGGTACTGGTTAGCAAAGCTGAATTTGAAAAGCAAGAGTTTACTATATATTGCATTGCACTTCATATTGGTTAAAGGTAATCCAAAATCAGATATATTTTAGGCTAGATGGAGATATTTACACCATATTTCTAATGAAGCATAATGTAGGCTTGCTGAATTCTAATGAAGCATATACTGCAGCTGAGTACTGCCTTCACGGTTTCATACAGATAAAAATTGTCTCACGTTTTTCTTAATTCAAAGAACAAATTTTACTTTGTGTCGGGAGACTTCTTGCTGTTTATATTAAAAGGCTGACTTTATTACTATGGAAATATCTTCTTTTTTCTACCCAGATTTGTTTTTCTTACCCAAACACTGTAATAAACCTTGCAACAGGAAAACTTTCAGTCTTATAACAAATAATCATTTTTAGTTCTTTATATAGTTTCTTAATAGTCTTAAAAAACTGATTTTAAATAAGAATGTCCAGCTTTATTGATAGAACAATTTGAGATTTTTTTTGACAGAGCAATTTAATTTTTCTTTTTTTTTATTATTGTAAACAAACGGGATACATGTTGTTTCTCTGTTTGTACTTGGTGTAAAGGCATACCATTTGTGTAATCATAAATTTACATAGGGTAATGTTGTTTGATTCATTCTGTTATTTTTTTCCCCTCCCCCCCCACCCCTCCCACCCCTCTTTTCCCTCTATACAGTCCTTCCTTCCTCCATTCTGGACCCCCTCCCACCCCCCATTATGTGTTATCATCACTTATCAGTGAGATCATTCATCTTTTGGATTTTTGAGATTGGCTTATTTCACTTAGCATGATATTCTCCAATTTCATCCATTTGCCTGCAAATGCCATAATTTTATTATTCTTTATACCTGAGTAATATTCCATTATATATATATATATATATATATATATATATATATATATATATATATATCTCACAGTTTCTTTATCCATTCATCAATTGAAGAACATCTAGGTTGGTTCCACACTCTGGCTATTGTGAAGTGAGCAGCTATGAACATTGATGTAGCTGTATCTCTGTAGTAGATTTTAAGTCCTTTGGGTATTGGCCGAGGAGTGGGATAGCTGGGTCAAATGGCGTGTCCATTCCAAGTTTTCTAAGGAATCTCCACACTGCTTTCCAGAGTGGCTGCACTAATTTGCAGCCCCACCAGCAATGTATGAGTGTACCTTTTTCCCCACAACCTCTCCAACACCTATTGTTGCAAGTATTCTTGATAATCGCCATTCTAATTGGGGTGAGATGGAATCTTAGTGTAGTTTTGATTTGCATTTCTATTATTACTAGAGATGTGGAACATTTTTTCATATGTTTGTTGATTGCTTGTAGATCTTCTGTGAAGTGTCTGTTCATTTCCTTAGCCCATTTGTGGATTGGGTTATTTGTATTCTTGGAGTACAGTTTTTCAAGTTCTTTATAGATTCTGGAGATTAGTGCTCTATCTGAAGTATGAGTGGCATAGATTTTCTCCCACTCTGTAGGCTCTTTCTTCGCATTGCTGATAGTTTCCTTTGCTGAGAGAAAGCTTTTTAGTTTGAATGTATCCGAGTTATTGATTCTTGCTTTTATTTCTTGTGCTATGGGAGTCCTGTTGAGGAAGTCTGGTCCTAAGCCAACATGTTGAAGATCTGGACCTACTTTTTCTTCTATAATATGTAGGGTCTCTGGTCTGATTCCGGGGTCCTTAATCCATTTTGAGTTTAGTTTTGTGCACGGTGAGAGATATGGGTTTAGTTTCATTCTGTTGCATATGGATTTCCAATTTTCCCAGCACCATTTGTTGAAGAGGCTATCTTTTCTGCATTGCATATTTTTGGCCCCTTTGTCTAGTATGAGAAAATTGTATTTATTTGGGTTTGTGTCCATGTCCTCTATTCTGTACCATTGATCTACCTGTCTATTTTGGTACCAATACCATGCCTTTTTTGTTACTATTGCTTTGTAGTAGAGTTGAAGATCTGGTATTGCGATACCGCCAGCTTCATTTTTCCTGCTAAGGATTGCTTTAGCTATTCTGGGTTTCTTATTCTTCCAGATGAATTTCATGATTGCTTGTTCTACTTCTGTAAGGTACATCATTGGAATTTTAATTGGAATTGCATTGAATCTGTATAGCACTTTTGGTAGTATGGCCATTTTGACAGTATTAATTCTGCCTATCCAAGAACATGGGAGATCTTTCCATCTTCTAAGGTTTTCTTTAATTTCTTTCTTTAGTGTTCTGTAGTTCTCATTGTAGAGGTCTTTCACCTCTTTTGTGAGATTGATTCCCAAGTATTTTTTTTTTTTTGAAGCTATTGTGAATGGGATAGTTTTCCTAATTTTTCTTTCCAAAGATTCATCACTTATGTATAAAAATGCATTAGATTTATGAGCATTGATCTTATATCCTGCTACTTTACTGAATTCACTTATGAGTTCTAAAAGTTTTCTGGTGGAATTTCCTGGTTCCTCTAAGTATATAATCATATCATCAGCAAATAGGGATAATTTGAGTTCTTCTTTTCCTATTCGTATCCCTTTAATTTCTTTGGTCTGTCTAATTGCTCTGGCTAGAGTTTCAAGAACAATGTTGAATAGAAGTGGTGAAAGGAAGCATCCCTGCCTTGTTCCAGTTTTTAGGGGGAATGCTTTCAGTTTTACACCATTTAGAATGATATTAGCCATGGGCTTAGCATAGATAGCCTTCACAATGTTAAGGAATGTTCCCACTATCCCTATTTTGTCTAGTGTTTTGAGCATGAAGGGGTGCTGTATTTTATCAAATGCTTTTTCTGCATCTATTGAAATAATCATGTGATTCTTGACTGTAAGTCTGTTGATATGGTGAATTACATTTATTGATTTCCTGATGTTGAATCAACCTTGCATCCCTGGGATGAAACCCACTTGATCGTGGTGCACTATCTTTTTAATATGTTTTTGTATGAGATTTGCTAAAATTTTGTTGAGAATTTTTGCGTTGATGTTCATTAAGGATATTGGTCTGAAATTTTCTTTCCTCGATGTGTCTCTGTCTGGTTTAGGTATCAGGGTAATATTGGCTTCATAGAATGAGTTTGGGAGGGTTCCCTCCTCTTCTATTTCATAGAATACTTTGAGAAGTATTGGAATGAGCTCTTCTTTAAAGGTTTTGTAGAACTCGGCTGAGAACCCATCTGGTCCTGGACTTTTCTTTGTTGGTAGGCTTTTGATGACTTCTTCTATTTCATTACTTGAAATTGGTCTATTTAAGTTGTGTATGTCCTCCTCGTTCAGTTTAGGCAATTCATATGTCTCTAGAAACCTGTTGATGTCTTCGAAATTTTCTGTTTTGTTGGAGTATAGATTTTCAAAATAGCTTCTAATTATGTTTTGTATTTCGGTCGTGTCTGTTGTGATATTTCCTTGTTCATTCCGAATTTTAGTAATTTAGGTTTTCTCTCTTCTTTGTTAGTGTGGCTAAGGGTTTATCAATTTTGTTTATTTTTTCAGAGAACCAACTATTTATTTTGTCAATTTTTTGAATTGTTTCTTTTGTTTCAAATTCATTGATTTCAGCTTTGATTTTAACTATATCCTGTCTTCTACTGCTTTTGGTGGTGGGCTGTTCTTTTTCTAGGGCTTTGAGCTATAGTGTTAGGTTGTTTATTTGTTGATTTTTTTTTCTTCTTTTATTAAATGCGCTCCATGAAATAAATTTTCCTCTTAAGTACTGCTTTCACAGTGTCCCAGAGGTTTTGATATGTTTCTTTGTTCTCATTTACCTCTCAGAATTTTTTAATTTCCTTCCTGATATCTTCTGTTATCCATTCATCATATAATAGCATATTGTTTAATCTCCAGGTGTTGGAGTAGTTTCTGTTTTTTACTATTTCATTTATTTCTAACTTCAATCCATTATGATCTGATAGAATACAAGGTAGTGTCTCTATCTTCTTGTATTTGCTAACGTTAGCTTTGTGGCATAATGTATGGTCTGTTTTAGAGAAGGATCCAAGTGCTGCTGAGAAGAAAGTGTATTTGCTCTTTGTTGGATGATATATTCTATAAATGTCTGTTAAGTCTAAATTATTGATTGTGTTATTGAGATGTATGGTTTTTTCTTTGTTCAATTTTTGTTTGGAAGATCTTTCCAATGGTGAGAGAGGCGTGTTAAAATCACCTAGTATTATTGTGTTATGGTCTATTTGGTTTCTGAAATTGAGAAGGATTTGTTTGACATACATGGATGAGCCACTGTTTGGGGCATAGATGTTTATGATTGTTATATCTTGCTGATTTGTGCTTCCCTTAAGCATTATGAAATGTCCTCCTTTATCCCTTCTGAACTAACTTTGGCTTGAAGTCCACATTATCTGAAATGAGGATGGATACCCCAGCTTTTTTGCTGAATCCATGTGGGTGGTAGGTTTTTTCCCATCCTTTCACCTTTAGTCTATGGGTATCTTTTTCTATGAGGTGAGTCTCTTGCAGGCAACATATTGTTGGATCTTTCTTTTTGATCCAATCTGCCAGTCTATGTCTTTTGATTGATGAGTTCAGGCCATTAACATTCAGGGTTATTATTGAGATATGATTTGTATTCCCGGTCATTTGGCTCATTTTTTTTTTTTTTTTTTTTTTTTGACACGACTTGGTTTCTCCTTTATTTGACAATTCCTTTAGGATAGTTCCTCCCTTTGCTAATTTGCATCGTTGTTTTTCATCTCTTCCTCATGGAATATTTTGCTGAGAATGTTCTGTAATGCTGGCTTTCTTTTTGTAAATTCTTTTAACTTTTGTTTATCATAGAAGGATTTTATTCATCGTCATATCTGAAGGTAAGTTTTGTTGCGTATAAGATTCTTGGTTGGCATCCATTTTCTTTCAGAGCTTGAAAAATGTTGTTCCAGGCCCTTCTAGCTTTTAGGGTCTGGATTGAAAAATCTGCTAATATCTGTATTGGTTTTCCCCTGAATGTAATTTGGTTCTTTTCTCTCACAGCCTTTAAAATTCTGTCTTTATTTTGTATGTTAGGTATTTTCATAATAATGTGTCTTGGTGTGGGTCTGTTGTAATGAGTCCTATAAGCCTCTTGAACTTGATTTTCCATTTCATTCTTCAGATTTGGGAAATATTCTGATATTATTTCATTGAATAGATTTTTCATTCCTTTGGTTTATTTCTCTAAGCCTTCCTCAATCCCAATAATTCTTAAATTTGGCCTTTTTCATGATATCCCATAATTCTTTTAGATTCTGTTCATGATTTCTTACCATCTCCTCTGTTTGGTCAACTTTGTTTTCAAGATTAAATATTTTTTCTTCAGTCTCTGAGGTTCTGTCTTCCAAGTGTTCTATCCTATTTTATGCTTTCTATGGAGTTCTTAATTTAGTTTATTGTTCCTTTCATTTCAAGTATTTCTGTTTTTTTTTTTTTCAGTATCTATAACTCTATTGAAATGGTCTTTTGCTTCCTGTATTTGCTCTTTTAACTGTCGATTGGTACGATCATTCAATGCCTGCATTTGCTCTTTCATCTCATCCTTCAATGCCTACATTTGCTCTTTCATCTCATCGTTTGCTTCTCTGATCATTTTAATTATGTACATTCTGAACTCCCTTTCTGTCATTTCTTCTGCCATGTTGTCATTGGATTTTATTGATGTAACATCTAGATATGTTTGGGGCATTTTCTTCCCTTGTTTTCTCATATTGTTCAGGTATCAGTGGATCTCTGAGATATTGCAGATTTCCTCTATTGACTTATAATGTCCCTGAAGATTTCTAGTATATCCCCTCTTAGCCTTCAGTAGCCTGAAGTCTTGGAGGAAGTTGATAATGCGGTGCTCCACAAGAAAGCGGCCTCTCTAGTGTTGGTGGCGTATATTCCCTGCTAGTGGGCAGAGGCGCCTCCACTTGTTGACCAGTGGTCATCCAAAGAAGAACTAGAAGAAGACACAGGCCTAATTGGGCCTGTGTCTCTGGTTTTATCATCCTTGTGGGAAAACCTCACCCGGCAGGGAAGACTCACCCAGTGGGGAGGTCTCACTGGTCAATTCCCCTCCTAGAGGTTCCCCTCAATCCACAACTACTGCCTGGTCTGGGCAACCTTCCTCTGTGACGTTTCCAGGGGCCCAGACCTACCTCCTGGGCCTGGGAGTCTCGCCCTGCCCAGAAGAGTCTCCTTAGGCTGCCCCTCCTCAGAGAAGCCGACCGCAGTCCTGGAACCTTTGCTTCACCCCTCAGCTTGTCTCAGTGCGGCTCTTCCACCAAGAAGTCGCCTAAATCCTGGGACCGTGCTTTGCACCTAATTGCCTAGAAGCGACCGGCCGCACGCCGCCTCCTCCTCCGGCATCCGCCCGAGCTCCGGTGCGGTCACTGTGAGTCCAAGGGACCCGCCACGCGCCTCTTCCTCCGGGCCCGGTGTTCCGTGTGGTCACTTGAGTCCAAGTGACCCTCCATACACCTCCTCCTCCAGGCAGCCGCCCAGAGCTCTGATGGGTTGCTCGAGTCCAAGCGTCATGCTGAGAGGCCTCCTCTACGATGTTCCCAGTTGGTCTGTGTTCACCGCTCCAGCAGGGGGAGGGGTGTCTTGCTGGGCAACTCTACCTCACAAAGTTCCCTGCGTTCAGGGACTATCGCCCCATCCGGGACACCTCCCCAATGGGAGAGACTCACCCGGCGGCTTTGAGTTGGTCCCAAGTCTCTCAATATCTCCTCTTCTTGAATCCTGAGTCCTGGAGCAACATGAAATGCAGCCACCCTCTAGTCCTCCATCTTGAAACCCTCACAATTTGAGATTTTAAAGATGTTCTTCTAATTCCAAGAGCCTAGGAACTCAATAGGGGAATTCATGTAATTAAAAATATAGGAATTAAAGCTTTTAAGTGGAGGTAAAGAATCAAGAATAAAAGAAAATTACAGAGGAGGATAGTACTTAATTTTGGGAAAACAGCAGTATTTAAAATAATGGTTTCCAAAGTGGTGTATGTATAATGAAAAAGATGTAGTAGGGTGGGCCTGGGGGATGTGCAAGATAATTTAGCTCCATGTGAACAGAAAATTATAACTTCCAGGTATGCCTGTTTTTTATCTCACCTTTTAAAAATGTCTATTTTGCAACTTAAACATAACACATATTGGGCATGTAAAGAAATATTTATTGAAAGAAATTATTTGAAGAGTAGTGTTTTAAAATATACTAAAAATGAATTGGGGCTTTAAAGTCAGATAAATAATAAATTTTAAAATTCTAAGCATAGTTATTGACAAGCTTTCTAACCTTGGCAAATTATTATTTCACATCTTAGTTTCGCTAAGTATTAAATAAAATAGTTCTTACTTTCTGGTGGGTTTTTTTTTTTTTCAATATTAGATAAGATAATGAATATGTAAGACTGTCTAAAGTTTCTCATACTTATGGAATATAGAAAGAATTAATTTGAGGTCACAACAGATTTGTTCGTAGGTTGAAAAATCAATCCTCTTCATATCTGTTGCCTGAATATTTTCCCTGTGATTACCTTTTATAAACTGCTACCACTTTTTTCTCTCAATTAAACTGTATTTGGTGTTCAAAAAGAGCAGTAAATTCAGGACACTGGGTAGCTTTGCAACTAACTTCGAAGGTGTGATCTTGAACACATTATTTTATCTTTTTTCTTCCTCTAAGGCTGTAAAACAAAGGGACTGGATTGGACTTGATCATTTGTAAGATGGCCTCCTTTTTTAAAATATATGTGTTTCCATTCAGAAAGTCTGATATTTTCATGCCTTAGGCATCTAATAAATTTTGGTTCTTTTCTCTGTTAAAAAAAAAAAAAAGAGAGAGAGAGAGAGAGAGAGACAGATGGAAATTATATTGAATGTAACTATCATCCTAGGGTAAGTGAAATAGTCTTTAACTGCATGCAGATGACATTATGTGAGATTGCTTAAATCGCATGATTGCTTTCATATTCCTTTTTTAAAAAATTTTTTAGCTGTAGATGAACACAATAACTTTGTTTAATTTATTTATTTTTATGTGATGCCGAGAACCTAACCCAGTGCCTCACACGTGCTAGACAAGCACTGTGAGCTATAATCCCAACCCACTTTCATATTCTTTTTGAGAGATTTTAGTCAAGTGCAAAGTTAGAACTAATTAATACAATCAAATAATAGTGTCTGTTTTTGAATTCCCAGAAATTTTTTCTATGTAACTAATATAATAATAATTTTAAATTATATTTGGTTATATTTTTATTTTATTTTTCTTTTTTTTTTTTAGAGCTTTATAGTTAACAGTAGTTGGAGGTTCATCCTGACAAACTCATGCATGCAAGGAAATTGGTTTCAGTTCATGATACCTTCCTTTTGCCTCTCTCCTTTCCCTCCTGTCTTCCCTTCCCTCTTCCATTCTCCTTCCTTTACATGTGGTTATATTTTTAATTAAAAAATTGAACTAAGGAAAAGTGTTTAGAACTAACTAAAAGGAGATTACTGCCTCCAAATGCAGTTTTATTTTACCACTTCACTGAGGTGTAATTTATAGAATACGAAGTTCATCTTTTTTAAGTATACAGATAACCAGTCCAAAACCATTTGTTGACAAGACTACCTTTTTCCCCATTGAATTGTCTTGACATCTTTGTTAAAAAACAGTTAAACATAAATGTGAGGATTTATTTCTGGACTCTCAGTTCTCTTCATTGATCTAGTCTTATACCTTTCCCCATATCAGTGTCTTCATTAGTTTGGCTATGTCATAGTAAGTTTAGAAAGTGGGTTAAGTTCCTTCATTTTTTTTCCCCCTTCATATTGTTTTGGTTCTTCTAAGTCCTTTGTATTTTCCCATAAAATTAGGATGCTTATTTTTCTGAAAATCCAGTTGCATGTTTCAAAGGATTGTATTGAATCTATAGATCATTTTGATGAGAATTTACATATTAATAGCTTTAAGTTTGCCCATTCGTGAGTATGGAATGTTTCTCCATTTACTTAGATCTTTTTCACTTAGCAATGCTTGTAAAAGTGTACAAATACAAATCTTGAACTTCTTTAAAACATTTATTTCTAATATTCTTTGAGATGCTATTTTGAATGGAATTGTTTTATTAACATCATTTTTGCCATCTTGCTAGAACACAGTAATGTACCTGATTGTGCCAGGCTCAGTGGCAGATACCTATAATCCCAACGGTATGGGAGGCTGAGGCAGGAGGATTGCAAGTTTGAAACCAGCCTCAGCTGTCTAAAAATAAAAGATAAAAAGGACTGGGGACGTGGCTCAGTGACTAAGCATCTCTGGGTTAAATCCAGTACCAGGGGTGGAGAGGAACAGAAGAAGAAGAAAGAAATGCAACTGATTTTTAAATGTTGATCTTATATCGTGTAGCCTTGCTTATTTATTAATGCTAGTAGTTTTTTAGTGGTTCCTTAGGGTCTTCCACATGTAGAATAATGTCACAAAGTGAACATTTTCACTTTCTTTACTAATTTGAATATATGTAATATCTCTTAAATTATTTTATTTAAAAATTTATTTACCTTTTTTTGGTGTTAGTGCATTAACTAGAACCTTTAGTACAATATTCAGTAAAATTAAGAACAGACATTCTTGTTTTTCTCCTCATATTTATAGATCAGATGTAGACTTTTCATAGGTGTTTTTGTTAAGTTAAAAAAGAACCTTTCTTTTCCTAAGTTTTGACTGTTTTTATAAGGAATGGGCATTGGGTTTTGTCAGATGTTTTTTCTGTATATATTGAAATGATCATATGGCCTTAGTTCTTTACGTTTTACAAGAATAGATTTTCAGTTGAGTATCTAGCTTTGCTTTCTCAGAGTAAATCCCACTTGGTCATCATGTATAATCCTTTTTATATGCTGCTGAACATGGTTTACTATTTTTTAAAAAAGAATTTTGATATCTGGGTTCATAGGTGATATTGGTCTGTGATTTTCTTGTGTGTTTGCCTGGTTTAGGTATCATGATAATATTGGCCTCATGGAATAAGTTGAAAGTGTTCTTTATTTTCTTAAAGAGTTTATAAAAGTTTACTTATGTTTCTTATGTATTTTCTACACTTCATTGATCAATCACCTGTACCTAGACTTTTCTTAGTGTGAAGATTTTTAATGAGTAGTCAGTTGTCTTATTTGTTACAGATCTGTTCAGATTTTCTTATCTTTTTATTGAGTCAGTTCTGGAAATTGGTCTTTATAAGAATTCTTTTTAATGTAAGTTGTCTAATTTGTTGGTTTAAAGTTCACAATATTATTATTATTATTATTTATTTTTATTTATTTTTTAGGTGAGTCTCACTATTGTTAGCGAGGCTGACCCTAAATTCCTGGGTTCAAGCAGTCCTCCATTCTCACCGTCTTCAAGTAACTGGGACCACAGCCATGTTCCACTGTACCCAGCTCTTCCCTTTTAATTTTTAAAGGATCAATAGTGATTTTTTTCTTCTTCACTCCACTTTTGAACGTCTATATGTGCTCTTTTATTTTCATTGTCTTTCTCTGTAAGGGATTGGCAGGATTTTTCCTTTTTTTCTGATTGACTCATTTCAAGAATCAGCTTGTACATTTTTCTTTCACTCATTTTTACTTTAAATCTTTTCTTCTCCTTCTCTTGTCCTTCTCCCTCTTCATTTAATTTCTTAAGATTTGGAAACTGAGGTTCATGGTTTGAGACTATTCTTTTCTAACATAGGTTGAACATCCCTAATCTGAAACAATTTTGATTTTGGGGCATTCTGTATTTTTAGTCTGGGATAGTCAGCCAATAAAGTATATACAGGTATTCCAAAATCTCAGAAAATTTCCAAATCTGAAAAGATTCTGGTTCCAGTGATACTCAACCCCTATAGGCATTTTTAAAGTACACGTGTTCCCATAAATGCTGTCTTAGCAATGTTCCATGAAGTTTGATATTACCTTTTAATTTTTATTTAAATATTTAATTTCTCTTGCAATTTCTTCTTTGACTGATGGATTTTCCCAGATTTCTTTTGTTACCAATCTAATTTCATTTTTTTGTTGTCAGAGAACACTCTCTATAATTCACTTTTAAATTTACCAAGATTTAATTTGTAGCCTAACATGTGGAAAGTTTTGGAGAATGTTCCTGTTTGCTTAAAAGGGATGTATATTCTGAACAAGCATTAGCAAGTTCTATACATGTAAGCAAGGTCAAATTGGTTGACAGAGTTGCTGAAGTCATTTACATCTTTGCTGATTTTCTCTTATTCTGTTTCATCATTCAGTTTTGTCAGTTTTTGCTACAAGTTTTTGACAGTTCTTTCGTTTGTATGAATACTTTTATAAATGTTATATCTTCCTGATGTGTAGATTCTGTTGTCATTATGAAAAAAATTCTCTTTGTTTTTAGTACTCTTTATCTTAAAGTCCATTTCATAGGCTTTTAATTCAGCCACTTCAGCTTTTGTATTGTTACTGTTTGGATTATCTTTTCTCTTACTTTAAACTTACTTGTATTTTTGAATCTAAAATGTGAATTTTGTAGAAATATATAATTGAGTCTTGCTATTTTATCTGAATCCCTGCCTTTCAGGTGGCATAATTATTCCTATTTCTCATATTTATTGATATGATTAGGTTTACTCTTACTATTCCCCTGCTTCATTTTGTGTTAAATATTATTTTAGTGTACAGTTAGTTAACTTTCCATTGCTCTGTTAGAATACCTGAAAAAAATCAACTTAGAGGAGAAAAGATTTATTTTGAGTCATCATATCAGGTTTCAGCCCATGGCCTCCTATAGTTTCCATCATCTCCCAATATTTCATTCAGTTGTGAACCCATCAGTGAATTAACCCATTGATGAGATCAGAGCCTTCATAATGCTATCATCCCAAAAGCCCTACCTCTGAACATTGCTGTGTTGGGGATCATGTCTTCATTGCATAGGCCTTTGGGGGGAACATTCTAGATCTAAACTATAACATATGCCATTCAGGTTCCTCTGTAGATTTTTGTGAAAACATTTTTTAGAGTTATTTTCTTAGTGATTGTTATAGGGACTACAGTAGGTGCCCTTAATTTATTATAATCTATTTTTATAAGTGGATATTTTTCCCAGTATAGTAGTGGTTAAAAAAAAGACTCCTCTATTGACAGTAAAATAGATTATTCTAGAGTTATAGTACAAAGTTTTGGAAAATGTATTGTTTTTTAAATAACCACAAATGTTTATACCTTGATAATTCTATTTTATATTTCTAAGCTATACTGTCAGTTCTGGCTTTCATTTAATTTACCTTGGTCCCTTCTCAACTGCATAGCATTTATGTTTTATTAATATTACTTTTTATGGACCTGTTTGATTTTATTCAAGATTTGTTCCAAAGATTTAAAATTTCTTGTTTGTGAAAAAGTTCAACTCTCAGTTTTCTATCCTTAATAAGAGTTTTAGAGTAGGGGTCTTCTAGAATTTACTTGCTAGGTGGCTGTAAGAATATGTTCCCTTCCCAGTTAAAAACAAACATGGGGCTGCAAATAGAAACTTAACACATGAAGATCATGGTTTTAAGGTCACTTGATTTATATTCATATATGACACCCCATATGTCATCATCTTAAATAAATGAACTTGCTCAGTGCCCAGATTTCAAACTCTTTAACTTGCAGAAAATCTTGAAGTTTTCACCTACTGTATTCTCTAGCAGTTCCCACTTGTTTCCATTTCAGTTTAACCTGGAACCATATGACCAGCCCTGTGCTTGGTATTATGGATTTTTTTTTTAATTATTGTAATTTTCTTTTAAAAATTGAGACTCGATTCTACTCTTAAGGTGAAATGATTAGAATGAAATAACTAGAAAGAATAAAACTGTGCATGGCCAAGTGAGTTTTGTGCATGTTAGAATACAGGAGTTCACTAAAGAAAAAGATTCTGAAGGAAAATAGTAAAGGAAGATACATATCAAGGAAGATGTGGAGCTTGAAGAATGGTGAGTGAAATTAAGATAGAGGAAGAGAGAATGTATAGAATTTGTTTAGGGAAAAATAGCAATATAAGGAAATGTTTAGGATAATGTTTTGGAAACAGTAAAAAGACCAATCTGGCAAGAAAAGAGTTTATTATTGGTTAGGGAAAAATAATTAAAGAAAGTCTGTAAATTATGAAGAAGATTGTAAGATAAGGCTTTGGAATTAAGTTTGTAGATGTTTTTGTTGTTAACTGTAAGTGAGTCATTGAGTAGCTATATGATGGACAGCTAGAAACAGAAGTAACAAAGTTTAAGAAGACTAGTAGGTAATTACAGTAATCCAAATGTCTGATAGTGAGTCATATTTTTTTAAATTAGGATTATACCAGTAGAGCAGAAAAGGAAGAATTGGACTAATTATAGAAGATACCAAGAATAAGAAGTTTATACCTCTAAGTTTGAATTACTGATAAATGAGAGCAGTGATAGAAATTGAAAGAGTACCAAAAATGACTTACATTTTAGAAATATTTGAGGTGCTGACATTTAGAAGGGGAATGATTGTCTGGCATACCGATACATTCCATACATTGGTACTATAAGAATTTATAATGCCAAAAAGGAATCATCTATGAATTCTCACATAATAGAGGTCTTTAGGATGTCATGAAAATAAGTTAATTTTAAGGAAGTATACTTTCACAGTTGGGAAATAACTAAAAATAATGAACCATTGGAAAAAGTGGAGTCAGTGAAGAGTTGATCAGTAATTTACAAGGGAGAAGAGTCTCAGAAGTCAGAGGATAAAAGAGTTGCAGAACAGGACACATTCACCAACAAGTATCTAATGTTGAAGTAATCTCTCTTACCCCAATATCCCTACAAAATTTTCCTCATTTTACCTTTAATTCAGAGGTCATTCATAATCACTTCCTTGCACACATCCCCAGTTCCTTTGTTCTCTTTTTTTCCTATGATATAATCTCTTGAAGCTGAATGGACTAGAGAAAAACAGTAAAACCCTGATGACTGGTCTCACTTTAAATGAATGGCAGTGGACTCTTAATGCTACCCAGAAATTATACCACTCCTAGATGACTGTTTATACTTTCCCCCCTTCTCAAAAACCTTTAACATCTCCTCCTCCATCTTTAATTTTAGCTGATAAACTTATTCCATTTCAGTGAGATTGAGTCAATCAGAAATTTTTACAAGTACCTGGTATCCTTAATCATCTCATTTATCAACCCTATGTCTTTATATCCAGAAATACTCTGCCTTTCCTTCTGTTAACCATATGTAAATTGTCCAGATTCCTAAAGCTAGCCTCTCCACTCTTATACTATGGCTCACTCCTCACATACTCAGAGGTATTAATTCTCCCCTCACCTGTTTCATCTCATTCTCTGCACTCGAGCACTCATTTTCATGAAACTACAGTGTTTTTTCTCTAGTTTTAAATGAAAAACCTTTCTCTTGACTCTTTCCTCCTGTGACATTCAAATTCTCAGTTACTCGTTACAGCCATCTATGCTCGCTTTCTTTTTCTTTCCTCCCATTCTTTCTTAAATTTATCCTACTTAAGTTTCTGCTCTTATATCCTACTGATTTTAAAATGGGTTTTCTCAGGGCCTTTAATGACTTCTTGCCAGCTCCAGTGGTTGGATCTCAGTAGTACTTCAATGGTGGTGCCTTTATTCTTAAAGATTCTTTACTTGGCTTCTAGGATACTATATTATATTAGAATTGTTATACCAAAAGCACAGCCAACACAGAATATACTAGGGAAATTTCAAAGTTTCTTATCACTTATTTTTGTCCTTAGAATATATCCTACTATTTAATTTCCTAGGTCTGCTGTAACAGATTACCACAAATTTGGTGACTTGAAACAATAGAAATGTAGTCTCACAGTTCTAAGGGCCACAAGCCAAAAATCAAGATGTTAGCAGGCCCATTCTCCCTCTGAAGACTCTGGAAAAAAATCTTTTCCTCCTTCTTCCTGCTTCTAATGACTCCAGGCATTTTTTGGTTTGTTGCTGCATAACTCCAGTCTCTGATTCTTCCTTTATATGGCCTTCTTTGCGTGTTTGTGTAGCTCCCTATTCTGTCTTTTCTAAATACATACCATTAGATTTAAGGCCTGCCCTACATCAAGTATAATCTCATCTGAATATCCTTTTATTACATTTGCAAAGACCCATACCAGATCTCATTTACGGATTCCCAGCTGACTTACTTCGGGGAAGCCAGAAACATGTTTCAGTTCACCACACCTAGAAATATACTCTTGAGTACTGCTGTCAAAATTACTTGAGTTGAATTTTTTCTATGTGATCATGTCATTATTCGATACACAGATTCATTCATTGTTTGTGTTCAGTTGTATAGGACTTGCTTTTTGTCCTCTAATCAATAATGTTGACTTTTGGATGTAACATATATGGTTCCAAAGTCAGAATTACATTATGGAAAATTTATTCAGAAGTCTCAGTATGATCACATTACTACCTTCCTTGTGGATTACCATTTCATTAGTTTCAGGCTTATCTTTCCTGATTTCCTTTCATGATCAAATTACCAATATATATATATATTCCTAGGCTTCCTCCTTCAGTAGAGAAAACATTGCATTCTGTATATACTTTTTGATACCTTGCTTTTTTTCATATAATATATCCCAGAATTTCCTCCATAACAGGGGGTTTTGTCCTTTTTAACTGATGCATAATATTTCATCATGTGGATGTGCCAGCTTATTCAACCAGTTTCTTATGCTTGGGCATTAAATTTTTTGCAATTTAATTTACAAAGAATACTCTAATGAATAACTTTCTATGTGTGTCGTTACATATTTGTGGCAGGTAAATTCCTAGATTTGGGATTGCAAGGTAAAAGGTAAATACATACATAATTTTGTTAGATGATATTATTTTCAACTCCTTTTTGCATTCTAACCAGCCGTGTGTTAAAGTACCTTTTTCTCCCCAGTCACAACAACAGAGTGTCTTTAACATTTTTAACTTAACAAGTTGGCCAAAATTCAAAAACTTGCTAGCTCAGTATAGTTTTAATTTACATGTCTCATATTAAGAGTGAGGTTGAACATCTTTTTATGTTTAAGAGCTATTTTAGTACTTAAAAAAAAAAAAAACCTGAGTGATAAATTGATTTTCGGTCCTACTTCCTGTGTTACTAATTATTGTACTTTGAGCAGTTTAAATTTGCTTTGGGGGTTTGTTTATTTTTGTCTTTAAAATGAAGTAATGATTCTCACTTTTAAATGGGGAAGAAAGACTGAAAGCAGATAGCACATTGCATTGTACATGGCAGATCTACTCTTTTTCTCTCCCTCTGCACTTCAGAATATATTTATTGCCTTTATGTAGGCAGCCTGGTAAATTTGTGTGTATCTTTTCTTTGTGTAAAGGAGAATTTGTAGTGTATTGAACATTATGGGCATTACAAAATATTGCCTAGAGTAAGATGTTTTATTGACTTTTGCTTTCAGATTCTGAACATTTCAAAGTATAGCATTTATCTGTAGTTAGTAGCACTGGTTTCGAAGTTTGTAATCATAATCCACTCATTCATTCATTCATGTATTAGAGCAAAATCAGACAGTTTTGAAGAAGACTCTAGCTTATCTGAAGCTTCTATGTAGAAGCTTATTTTTGATAAGCTTAAGTTTTCTTAAATAATCTTCTCATTTTTCCTAATTGATTGATTGAATGATAAAAAAAAATATTTCTGCCCTGCATAATACCAGATGTTTGCATTCAACTCTGTACTCTTAGCCATATGATTTTTTCAAAAGTCCAATTTTGAGAAAATGTGTTAATAGAGTATTAACTGGATGGCATTCTGTCCATTCCTCTAAATATATTAATATTTGCTAATATTTGCTATTAGATAAACTATTAGAGATCTGCAGGCATATATTGCATTATTTGGGCCCCGTGTAGCTTTACATGCCCTGAATTATACTTTTTAAGAGATGGTTTTTAAAGAAGGAAAAATTCACCCAAAATAGATCTCTGAGCTTTTTAGAAGTCCCATCAAGGACTTTCTCCATTATATCATTCGATCTACTTTCTGAAGACTTCCTGGTAAAATTTCTACCAGTTTATTGCCTCTTAGAAAAGGTGTGCTTTTGACCATCTGCCAATTGTCTTTTATTTTATAAACAGAGCATTTTCTTCTTTGCCCTGCTAACCAGGAAACCTAAGCACCAGTTGAGGGCCAACTCTTGGGAGTTTTGGAGAACAATATAATGTGCTTTTCTGTGTGCCATTTTTATTTTGTTTCTCTATCTAAATGTATCCTTTGCTCTCAGATTTTCATGTTTATTTTTCATCAATATTGTTTTTTTCTGATAAAATTCCACAACTCTGTATGGCATTGAGTAGAATGTGATGTTTATTAGCATGTGTGTATGAATGTATGTGTATTTACACCCTCCATTTCCCAAGACAAACCCTTAAAGTTGTCTTAATGCTTCACTCATTCTCCACATCCAAGCACTGAGCAAGTTTGTCTCTTAGATCTTTGTATCTTTCTCACTATCACCTTTTCCTGTCTTGATTCAGGGTCTCATTGCTTCATCAATGTATTTCCTACTTATTGGTCTTGAGTTGGATGACTTCTGTATCTTTCATAGCATTGCTGTAGAACATGTTCTGATACTAGGTCTCTGTTTATATCATTTGCTCAATGTAAAATCCTTTTGTGTCTCCCTATAACTTTCAAGCATATTTGGACTCTTTTAGTACATGAGGCTTTTCCATAATCTGTTGCCTGCCAGTTTTTTTAACTTACTCACTCTCCCACCTTTCAATTCTGTTCATTTTGAAGAACTTGAAGTTTCTTAAACCTGTTGTGCAGTTTCACATCATTTGCCTGTGGACCTATTTTTCCCTCCACCAGAATACTCTTTCCAGTCTTTTTTCCTGTCAAGCTTTCAGAATTAATTACAGATGATATGTTCCCTGGAAGTCTTTCCTTATCTCCAAATCCAGTGGTTGTTAGTGTGGTCCTTGAATCAACAGCATAAATATCACATGGGGAAATTGTTAGAAATGCATAGTCTTGTGTGTTAAGACCTACTGAATTAGAAACTTTATTGCTGAAGCCCAGCAATATTTGGAGCCTAGTAATTTTCACTGACATGAGTCAGAATCACCTGAAAGATTTTTAAAATACCAGCTCTCAACTTTGAAAACCTAGGGTTCAGTGGGTTTGATGAATTACACTAATAACCTCAGTTCCTTGCCCCTTCCCATATCCATACCCTTTGCCATGTAACTAAGCAGTTTGTCCTACCCCTAAAAAGGCAGAGTATTTCCCTGCCCTTGATTTTGAATTTGGCTACAGAACCTGTTTGACCACTGAAATGAGTGGATGTTACAGCAGCAGAGGCTTGAAAAGTACTTGGATTGAACTTGCATGTTTGTGCCTCTCCCATCTCTAAGAGACCACAGTACTCGACTAGCTTGACCCGTGGCTCCAGAAAAAGGTTGAGAGACTGTTTTAAACCAGTACATACCAAAGTATTTGGGTGAGTGGACTTTGATATCTCCACTTGCTCTTGGAAATGTTCATGGGGATGCAAATGCATGTGTTTGCATACCTACACAGAGAAAGAGGGAGAAAGTATGAATGTTAAAGTAGATGGGACAAAATAAAAGCAATTGGTGATTCTGAGTAAGGATTATGGAAGTTTCTTATACTACTCATAACTTTTTGAGTTTGAAATTATATCAAAATTATATCTTTCAATCTAAAAAAGTTTTAAAACATTTAAAACCTTTAGGAAAAAAGTTCTGCCTATAAATTGCTACGAAAAGTTTCTAAATCAGCTTAATTTTTAATTTCATTCACTATTAAAAGCTTGTACAGATGTCCCCTACTTAAAATGGTTTGATTGTTCATGATGGTGTAAAATCAGTAGGCATTCAGTAGTAAACCATACTTTGAGTTTTGAATTTTGAATCTTTGCCCCATCTAGTGATATGTATAATCCTTTCTTGATGCTGGGCAATGCCAAGAGACTATAGTTCCTTGTCAGCCATACCATCATGAGGGTAAACAACCAACACTCTACAGTGTACTGTGTTACTAAGCTATGAAGTTCAGTAGATGTAGGTATATTAAATACATTTAGAAATAAATATATTTTCAGTTTATGATAGATTTATCTGGATGTGGCATCGTAAGTCAAGAAACATCTGTAATGCTAATGAACTATGTGTTCTATATAGAACACACTCTATAATTGATTAAAATGTTTTTATTTTGAAATAATTATAGGTTCATAGTTGAAAAAATATATAGGGAGGTCAGGCACACCTTTACTCAACTTCCTTCAATAGTAACCTTTTGCATAACTGTACCTCAGTTTCAAAATAAGGATTTTGTTATTGGTACAATCTGAGAGCTTGTTCAGATTAAACCAGCTGTGCATGAGCTATTTAGGGTGGGGGATTTCATACAGTTTTGTGTATATAGTGCTACATGTAACCACTACCACACTGAATGTACAGAACTATTTGATCACTGCAAGAACCACTCCCTTATCCTGTCTCTTTGTAGCCATACACCTGTACTCTGCATCTGTAACCCTTGGCAACCACTAATCTGTTCTCTTTGGTGTTGTTCAATAATGTCACATAAATGGAATCATATAGTATGTAACCTTTTGAGATTGGCATTTTTCCTCTTTCCACTCAATGTTATTTCCTTCAGATCTCTAAGTTATTTTATGTAGTAATAATTTGTTCCTTTTAAATAGTAGCATTCCATGTTATGGACCTAATTGTTTTTCCAACTTTATTTTTTAAAATCATTGTTTCAAGGCCTTAAATCTATGCCAAATTCTGTACGCAGAGTTTTTGTAATTCAAATTAATATTTCAATGACAATCTATAGCTTTATATGAAAAGGGTAAAACAGGTTCAGTACTAAACAAATATAGTATGCCATACTTAGTAAACTAAATTATGTATATAAATAGTCAGTAGATACTTTTTTTAAGTGGCATCAATCAAATAAAATCAAATGGAAATCTTAACTTGTTCATATCTTTTTGCCCTGATTTTGTATCAATTCATAATTATGGTCCAATTCCCTAATCTTTCTTCTTTTGTTCTAAGGTCTGTCCTTCAGGGACTTGAACTTGCTAATCACACCTCATCACCAATTCCTCTTCCACTTTTGCCTTTCAGATTCTTATTTATGAGATTTCTTTAATGAAATACCTTCTCCCTAACATAAACTTACCTTCTTTTCTTCTCCCAGAATGCCTTGTTCTTTTCACTTTAAAAGAGCTAGGATTCTGGAATGTTAAGAGTCAGGAATATGGAATCGACCCTTGGACAAGTTACTTAACCTTTGTGTACCTCAGTAATTATTATCTTAAATTGAAGAAGTAAAAGTAGTACCTATGTCACAGGATAAAGATTACATGAAATAATATAGGTAAATCTGTTAGAACAATGCCATACATTAAATGCTGTGTAAAATCATCCATTATTGTTCTTGTTGTGGAATTTATCACAATATGTAATTACATATGGTGATTATTCAGTATATCATTCCCTATTGGTCTGCACTAGGATATTAATCATGCCTGTTCTGGCCCTTTTCTGAGTGTTAGGTATTAAGTGCATGATGATGAATACATGCTTACTTTTTTGAAAATCAGATAAGCAAAAAGAAGGGAATAGCCCAAAGTTTCATCAGATGGTAATAAGAATACTTAATTTTATCAGGTACAGGTAAAGAACTTCCTCAAGTTCAGCAATTCCTTATTCCAGTTGCAATTAAAAGTGTTTTATTTCTTTTTAAAGTTTAGTTCACTTTTGTGTTTATGTGTAATAGTTGTGTCGAAACATAATTTGAAATATCTATCTTCCTACCTTCCTCTTTTTTTGTACTCACAATTTTACATAGATTTGCTAAATAACAAAAATCACCTGTAACTTGAGATAAAGCTTCTCTTCTTTAATCATTTATTTTAGTTATTAAAAAAATCAGTCAGCTATCACATATTCTACAAATGGGAAATCACTATCATTCTAGGACTTGGTAAACCAAGAAACAAAAATAAATAACAGCAAAAATGTTATTTGAGAGTATATGGTTTAGTAAAGAGTTTGTTCAGGTTCTTTTGCTGTTTAGAATTATTACCTTGAAAATTACAACACACAAGGTTATTTATTTCTATATTCCCATTAACCTTCTGCCTCAGGATGTATTGCTGTTGCATTTTTTTATTATCATTTTCCTAGAAAATTTACATTTGTTTCATTGATCATTAAATTAGAAACCTTAGTTAAAATTTGAAATGTCATTTTTCCTAATGAACAATTAATGACAGAATTTAAAGAACTATTTTTTATTTTATATACAGAAGGGATATAATATTTGATTTTATCAAAACCTCTGTTATTATTATTTCATTAAACACTAGCATATTACATTAGAAAAAATACATCATTAATTTAGATCATCCTCAGTTATATGCATAAGTTCTATAAAATGATATGGCAGAAGGGTCCATAAATACATGAAAAGATTACTGTAGGTAATATGATTCAGAAATAACTTTTCTCCATTTATTCCTTCTTTTCTTGTAAATCGAACTATTTAACATAATTTGGAACTTCAGGTCCTTAGTAAGAGCTATTCGTTCCAGATTTTAATTGATTTTTCCAAAGTTTATTTTCCCTGAAAAGTTACCTTTTATCCTTTTTTTTTCCATTTACTAATTATATCATTTAGTGATTATATAATATGGTTATCTTGAATTCATTTATGGACTTTTGAAACTGATTTCAGAAATATAGTCAAAGGGAAACATGGCTTAGCAGTTGTAGGTCTGAAATTAAAAAAAAAAATTAATGCCTACCTAACCATGAAATAATGGTATTTTGAACCCAACAAAAAGTTTCCTCAAGTTTTAAAGAATTTTTTTTTGTGTGGAAAACTGGAATATATACAAGGTGTAAAGAATATAAGGAATGCCTAGTACTCATCATCCAACTTCAATCATCAACCTGCTGTCATTTTAGTTTTATCTATTCTTCTGCCCATCTCTTCAACCACTGCTAAGTTATTGTTACCATTGTTACCTTTATAATTTTTTGGAGCTTGATAATATTTATATATCAAATCATAGAAATCTCAGCTTTATAAGTTTTGGCAAGTCTTGACATCATGATATAAAACATTTTCATCACATCACATCAGAAAGTTTTCACACGTTCCTTTGCAGTAATAACTACAGAGTGCGGTTCTATTGGGTTTTCCCCCCCCTCCACCTTTGATTAGTTTTGCCTCTTCTAAAATTTTACTGTGAATGGAATTATTCAGTGCATATGCTTTTAAAAAATGTTCACTTCTTTCACTCAGCACATTTGTAAGATCCATTCGTATTTTGTGTATAAGAACCCCCATCCTTTTTATACCTGAGTAGTATTCTCTTGTGTATAAATAATAAAATTTTCATAGCCAGTCTCCTGTTGATGAATATTTAAATTGTTTCCAATTTGAGGCTCTAAGAAAAGCTTTTATGAACATTTGTATACAGTTTTATAGATTTTACTTTCTCTTGGATGAATATAAGTAGAAGGAAGGAAATAATAAAAATTAGAGCAGCAATCGGTGAAAGAGAAAACAAGAACACAATAAAGAAAAATTTAAAAGATAATTCTTTTAAAAGTTCATTGAAATTGACAAGCCCATTAGCAACACTAATCAAAAATTTAAAAAATACAAATTACCAATATCACAAATGAAAGAGCAAATTGCTGCAGATGCTGCTATATGCAAAAAATCAAAGAAATACTATGATCACTCTTAAACTTTCTAAAAATAAAGGAAACCAGGCATGGTGGCACACACCTGTAATTCCAGGGACTTTAGGAGACTGTGGCAGGAAGGATCACAAGTTTGAGGCCAGCCTTAGCAACTTAGCAAGACCCCCAAGAACCCAGCATCTAAATAAATAAACAAATGAAGAGGGACAGTTCCCAGCGCATCTTATGAAGTTGGTATAACATTGATAGCAAAACCTGGCAAAACATTACAAGGAAAGAATATTATAGTCAGTGTCCCTAATGAATGTAGGTGCCAAAATTCTTAAACATTAGCACATCAAATTCATCAGTGTAAAATACATTATGATTAGGAATTTATCCAGGGATTTAAGATTGGTTTAATATTAGAGAATTAATTACTGTAATCCACTATATTAATAGAAATAAAGGAGAACAAGTAAGTTATCTACATTGAATAAAAAAAGCATCTTTAAAAATTCAGCACTTATTCATAATGAAAGTTCTGAGTGAAATAAATCTGATAAAGGTATCTTGTAGAAACCTACAGTCAAATCATATATAATGGTGAAATAATGTATTTAAACCCCTAAGAACAAGAGTAAGGAAAGTATTTGTTGCTCTCCAACCTCTAGATAGCACTGTACCGAAATATCCAGATTTGTGGGATGCCACTAAAGCAGTATGTGGAGAGAATTTATAGCACTAAAAGTTGATATTTAAATGAAGATGTTCAAATCATTAGCCTTGGTTGCCTTCATAAGAAACTAGAAAAAGCGTAGTAGATTTAACCCATAGTAAACAGAAGGGAAATAGGAAAGATCAAACCAAAAACAAACAAACAAATAGTACGAAAAGTCAAGAAAGCTTAAGAACTAGTTCTTTGAAAATGTCAATAAAATTAATAAGTCAGACTGTTCAGAAAAAAGAAGGCTCAGGTTACCAATATCATGAGTGAGAGTGATGACAGAACTCACTTGCATAAAAGATGGGGAATATTTTCTTTCATTCTTATAAATTCAACAATTTAGAAAAAATGGACAGACTCCTTTAAAGACATACGCTAATAACATTCATCAGGTACATACAGATAATCTTAATGTCCTGTATCTATCAAAGAAATTAAATTTATAGTTAACTCCCCCTCCCCCCAAACCCCAGAGCCCAAATAACTTCATTGATGAATTCTACAGGTCTTTTTGGTTTGTTTGTTCTTTTTGTTTTGTTGTTGTTGTTGTTTTGTCATGCCCTCTCCCCAGTTTATTTCTTTTTAGTTGGTACATTATAGTTGTACATAATGTTGGAATTTGTAGTTACATGTTCGTATGTGCACATGATATAGCAATATAATTTGGACAGTGCCCCTCCTTAACACTTCTCCCTTTCCTCCCCTGCTCCCACCCACTCTGGTCCCTTTCCTCTACTGATCTTCCTTTGATTTTCATGAGATTACATGCATGGTGGCACACACCTGTAATTCCAGGGACTCTAGGAGACTGTGGCAGGAAGGATCACAAGTTTGAGGCCAGCCTTAGCAACTTAGCAAGACCCTCAAGAACCCAGCACCTAAATAAATAAACAAATGAAGAGGGACAATTCCCAGCTCATCTTATAAAGTTGGTATAACATTGATATCACACACCTTTTATTTCCTTTTTTCTTTCTAGCTTCCATGTGTGAGAGAAAACATACAACCCTTGACCTTCTGAGTTTAGCTTGATTCTTTTAACAAAATGGTCTCTAGTTTCATCCATTTTCCTGCAAAAGACATAATTTCATTTTTCTTTATGACTGAATAAAACTCCATACTGTATATATGCCAAATTTTCTTTATCCATTCATTCATTGATGGACACCTATGCTGGTTCCATAGTTTGTTGTGCATAGTGCTACTGTAAACCTGGTTATGCATGTATTATGATAGTATTTTTACTTTAATTCTTTAGGATAGATACTGAGGAGTGGTATGACTAGGTCATGTGGTGGTTCCATTCCTAGTTTTTTTAGGTTCCTTCATACTGATTTCCATAGTGGTTGTACTAATTTACAATCCACCAGCAGTATAAAAAGTGTTCCTTTTTCTTCACATCCTCTCCACCATTTATTATTGTTTGTATTCTTGATGACTGCCATTCTGACTGGTGTGAGATGAAATCTCAGTGTAGTTTTGATTTGCATTTCCATAATTGCTAATGAACATTTTTCATTTATTTGTTGTCCATTTGTATTTCTTCTTTTAAGAAGTATCTGTTTAATTCATTTGCCCTTTTATTAATTGGGTTGTTTGATTTTTTTTAGTGTTAAGTTTTTTGGGTTCTCTATGTATTCTGGATGTTAATCCTCTGTCAGAGGAGTATCTGGCATAGATTTTCTCCCATTCTGTAAATTCTCTCTTCATATTCCTAATTGTTTGCTTTGCTGTGCAGAAGCTTTTTAATTTGATGCTGCCCCATTTATTAACTCTCGGCATTATTTCTTGGGCTTTAGGGGTCCTGTTAATTCTCCAGACATTTCACGAAGAAATTATACCAATACCAGACAACTTGCTTGTCCATAAAATTGAACAGAAGGGAATGCTTCCCAACTCATTTCATGAAATGAACATCATCTCTTACCAGAGGTACCAAAAGAAAAGAACCAATTAGAGGCCAATAGCTCATGAATAAGGATGGAAAATTTTTTTAAACAAAATATTAACTAAGTTCAGCCATATATGAAATAGATAATACATGATTACTTAGTAGGATTTATTTCTGAAAGTTGCTTTAACATTTCCAAATCAAGCCTTGTAATTCACCTGTTGACAAACTGAAATGAAGGGAAATGATTATCTCACAAGATGCAGAAAAAGCATTTGATAGAATCCAACATCCATTCAGACAACATTATCTTTTATGGAGAAAATCCAGTGGATGTACAAAACAAATACCAGAATTAATTTTTGAGGCTAGTAAGTTTTCAATAATAAGATTAATATACAATATTTAATTATATGTTTGCATGCTAGCATTGAAAAGTTGGAAATCAAAATTTTTTCCAATTTCATTTGCATCAGAAATTTGAAATACTTAGGAATTTGCCAAAAGAGTGAAAGCAGCATAGACTGAAAACTAGAAAACATTGCTGGGAAAATAAACAAAATCTACTTAAGTAGAGAGATATACATTGTAGATCAGAAGATTCTGTTATTAAGATGTCACTTCTACCCATGTTGACATATAGGCTGTATACTATACTTATCATAATCCAAGCAATTTTTTATATAAATATGAAAAAAACTACCTGAACAGTTTTGAACTGGGGAGAACAAGTATGAACCGACTGTACCTAATTGCAAGACTCATTACAAAGTGATAGTTATCAAGACAGTGTGGTATTTGTGACCAAGATAGAAAAATTGATTTATTGATCAGAGTAAAGGGTCAAAAGTAGACCTACTTACATATGGTAACTGATGTTTTACAACAGTATGAAGTCCATTTGGTGTAGGGAGGACTTGTTTATTTGGCAGTTGTGTATATGAATGTACTACACAGGCAAGATAATCAGAGTTGGAACATGTGAAAGATCAACAAAAAAATAGGAACAGGAAGATGGGACTAACTAGAGGAATTTGAAAAGGATTCAGGAATAGCCAGTATAGTCCAAGGAAAAACTAGAATATTATTGTTCTGGAGTACAAGTAAAGAATTATTTAAAGAAGAGAGGGTAATTGTGTTGAATGCTAGGTCTATCTGTGTCATCACTATGGTGAGACACTTGGTGGAATGATGAGAATGAAAGTACACATGATGTAGGTTCAAGAAAAAGTAGACAACAGAAGGAATTATGCTGTGAAAAGCAGCAGAAATGTTAAGCAGTCATTGGAGGGGTCAAGACAGTTTTTTTTTGTTGTTTTTGTTGGTAGTAGATATAGATATTTTATGCAGATTGGAATGATTCAATAAGGGAAATGGTACAGGAGAGAGAAGAGTTGATCATAAGTGTCTCTGGATGGGTTACAGCCCAGTAGACCAGGATGCAGATGATGCATAAATGATCTTTGATTTTTTGCTTATCTTCTGTATATAGCCTTTCACAGTTGCTCTCTCAGGTACTTTAATTAATGATCTTACCTGTTTAAACAGCTGGATGAATTTCCTAAATTATCTGAGAACCATATTCACACCATTTGTTCTTATGCTAAGTTGTCTTGAAAAATGAAATGGTTAAACCAGTGGCTCCCAAGTTCAAAGCCAGCCTCAGTAACTTAATGAGGCCGTAAGCAACTCAGCAAGACCCTGTCTCTAAATAAAACATGGAAAAAGGATGGGGGATATGGCTCAGTAGTAAAGCGCCCCAGGGTTCAGTCCCCAGCACCAAAAAAAAAAGTTCATAAGGAGTGTGTCACATAAGAGGATAAAAAGTCCAAGTAGCCAGTTTCTTGAACAGACTCTTAGGGTAGCCAAATTTCAGATGATTAACAGAACCAAAATAGCTAAGACTATTACATATTTTTATAATTTAATGTTAATGTAGAAGTCTTATATTCAGTTTTCTTATAGATTATATGCTTCTAAAGTGTGTATTTAAGCAAAAAGTTACATACTTCAAGATCTCTTGCTTTCTAATGATGTTGAATAATCAATTCAAATTAATCTGTGCTGCCCTCAAGTGTACAGGTAAAAGAAGAAAACGATAATTTTTAAGTTTCCCATTCATTTCCAGGGGTTGAAAGTGTGCCCTCTTGTGGACTATTCAGTAATTTCCACATAAAAATGTTTTCTCTTAAAGATTAAAATTGTGTATTATCAAAATTGTTTTGCTCCAAAGTTAAGACCTAGATCTTAATGGTATAAAAGCCTAAACCTCTTTAGAAAGAAATAAAATAGTCATTTGCTTTTGCATTTCTACTACCATTGTCAGGAAACAGTTTATAAGACAGTTTCAACCTTTGTTAAGGGCTTAGAGACAGTCTGTCTCTTTTGCAGTCTTAAAGAAGGCACAAAAACTTATTTTGGCATGTGTAGTGGACTAGGAACCCAAATTATAGTAACACTTGAACATTTTCTCCCGTGGACTCTGTAAAAATTTTTAATTAAATCCCAGGGTTTAGGACATTTTTTTTCCTCATGCAGCTTGTACTTTTGCATATTTTGGTGTGATTAGACTTTGTGTAACTACTATTTAGACCTAACTGTATAATCAGCTGGGACTATTTAAAGTGATGTGAAGCTGTGTTAAAGTCAGTTCATATAAAATGCATGTGAAATTAATTTGATTAAAACAAGGACGAAAACTGATTGTGGAAATACATAACTAAAGTTTTAGTAATTGTTTTGTTTCTCAGCAAAAATGCATATTCTTTACACTGTTTTTGAAAAGCCCTAAATCTCAACCTGATTTACTCATTAGTAAGTTTTCTACATATAGTAGTACTCAGAAATGTGAATATATTCTGTTATATATATGCATTACAATTATTTATATCATGATACAGCTACATTGTTGAGGCACATATATGTTATCCAGCATGGTGGCTGCAGCAAGCCCAAGGTTGCAAAAAAACAAAGGATGTGTCCTAAGAGAGCTTTAGAACTTTGTTTTATTTTATAATTTTTCTTATTTAGTGGAGATAATTTGGAATTTTAGAAGAGCAGAAATATTTTAAAGGAAGTGAGAATTTTCATAGTGCAGCTGAATAGAAACTGTTTGTTTTGGAGCTAGAGTTTGGGGAAGATTCTTTCAGAAGTGTCTTAAACAGAATGTGAAAAATCTGTTCTTGAATACAGACAAGGAAAAGGTATCTGAAGATAACTTGACTAGAGGTAAAGTATTCTGGTGCAGAGGTGCCACTCTAGGGAGTAACTGTGACCTATATAAAAAAGTAAGTAGTACAACATGGATTTATTTATCTACTTAACCTGTATAGCTTTTGAGGACTTATATCCCACATATTTCCCAAAAGAATTTGAGGCAGTTTATAATGTTAAATGTAATATAAACTGAAACAATAAAAAGAGACTTAAGCCTCCCCACACACACCAAAAAATGTAACCCAACAAGGAAGAATATAGGAGCTATATATTCTACCTATATGAAATTTGAGTTTATTTAAAATAATAATATGATCACATGGGTGACAACACAATCTAAAGAACACTGAACTGGAAATCCAAACATTTGTGTCATAGCTAAGTCAGTTA
The DNA here is from genome assembly GCF_902686445.1 of Sciurus carolinensis. Classification (NCBI taxonomy): domain Eukaryota; kingdom Metazoa; phylum Chordata; class Mammalia; order Rodentia; family Sciuridae; genus Sciurus; species Sciurus carolinensis. Next base: position 31,729,897 of record NC_062218.1, read on the forward strand.
TTGACGCCGAGTCCATGAAAAAGCATTTAGCTTCTGTGAAGAACTTTTACTGCTTTCTGTACCTTTCATTGACTAATGTTTCTGTCATAACAGTGCAGGTGTATCTTGATTTTCTTCAGATATGCCTGAGAATATAAAATTAGGGATAGAAGCACCTGAGTTCAAATCCCAGCTCTAATAGATATTACCTGTTTATCATCAATTTATTTAGACTCTGAAACAATTTTTACATGAGGTAATCTTCATAACCTGTCATGGACAGGATAAAGGAAAGTTTTATGTTTATTGTAACTAACACATAAAAAGTGGGAAAAAAAAATCCCTCCCCCAACATTACCTCACCTCTTGTGTCAGTTATTACAGGTTGAGTATCCCTTATGGAAAATGCTTGGGACTAGAATTGTTTGTGATTTCACATTTTTTTTTTCTTTTTATTGTAAACAAATGGGATACATGTTGTTTCTCTGTCTGTACATGGCGTAAAGGCATACCATTTGTGTGATTTCACATTTTTTTAATTGTTATCAACTTTCTGAGGATCACTTCCATAATTATAGTTCTAACCACTTTTGTAAGTTCCTGAATTTCCAGCTTCCTTCTTAAGACATCTCCAACTAAACGTTACATTAACATTTTAATCTGAACAAGTCCAAAATTGGACAATCATGGTATGTCGGTACTGCAGTATTCTTCTAACAGAAATTTCTACTTCCATTCTCTCTTTGCTACCACTCCATCTTCCTTACACTATTACTAGTATTAACTTGAGAGATTAAGTTTGCTTGGCATTAACATTACATAACAAACTCTCTTGTGGGCTCCTCATCACCTTACTGCTTTGGTCAAAGTATTTATTATTCCTTAGCACATCACCTTCATATAGTTAATGCTCAATATATGTTTGATAATTATTTAAACATCACAGAAATCTATGTATAGATAGCAGCTGTTTAAAGATGAATGTTTTTCATTTATATTAGTATGTATCAGTACTTTTCTGAATCATAAATACTTTATTATTAGAAAAGGCCAAGCAAAGACTTTTGTATTACCTAGACTATCATTTGTATTAAAATATTGTAAACAAAAATGAACTTATGCTTTAATATTAATATTAAATTAATTAATATTAATTAATTTTTCCAGTTAGCAATATGCCTTTGATATTTTTTCATGAATTTTAAGAATCTTTACCATTGTTTTTATTTTCAATAAATTTGATTCAAATTAGGGGAGGAATTAAAGTAAGGAGTAATCCCAATAAAATAATTGGTTCAGTTTTTGATTTAATGATTCTTTTCTTTTTTCTCTCTCTGGAATATGTATTTAGAACATTCTCATAGCCAAACTCAAAATTTGAATTACAGAGGATGTTTTCATCTTGTGAATTATGATAGTTTGCTTGCTTAGCATAGTGTCTGTGACGCACTGGCACAAAATAAGTATTATTGGATACATTCTTATAAAGGACTAATTATTACAGAAACAGTGAATTGTGTGCCATTTATAACTCAAAGGATACTTGTATGGGTTTGGATGAACTATTCATCTAACTTAGTATGACATTTTAAACTGTTAACTATTAAGCATCTTAGTTACAGGACAGTGCTTTGATTATGTCAAAGAAAAGATGAAGCTGATTTTTCTAGAGAGCAACATATAGTTTAAAGGAATTTCAATTGTTAAATTACTAAGACAGATTGAATATCTGTCAGGTACTAAGATGGGTTGCTATGGGAAAGGTATCAAATTGATACCTTACATTTTTCTCATCGTTGTATTCAAAAATGGAGGAAATAAGGGGCTTGTGCTTTTTAAGATTTATTTGTTTAAAATGTCACTGTCAATTTTGAGAAGGTTTGTACTTAACTTAAAAAGTACTAGAATGTTTACTTACTTATCATAATCTTTTATCTAAAACTAATTTCTTCAAAGTGAATTTTATTTAATGCCCCATAGCCCAGATCAAGAAGTTGTTAAGAGTACTTAAGGTGCTGTAGAAATATAAGCCATATGTTAAGTGTGGTTATAAAGTAAGAAGTCTGACTCATTAAAACCATGTCACCTTACTTTATAGCCATATGGTATTTTTTACTGAATAATATTCATTTAAACTTGACATCCATTAATATTGGAAAAGAATGAGGCAGATATATATATATGAAAGATTTATAAGGTAACATACATTATATAAGCAAGATGAGGAAAAGTACTATATACACACACACATAAACTCATTTCATCCTCACAGCAAAATTAGAAATAATAATAATTACCTGCTTCTTATTTCATAAATGAGGAAACTGAGATACATAGATATTAAGTAGTTTGTTCACGATTACATAATAAGGAAGAGCTTCAAACCCATACAACCTGATTTCTTTCCTTTTTGGTTGTTGATTTTGACTGTATTGATGTGTACAGCATGGGCTGGTGATGTAGCTTAGTGGTAGAGTGCCTTACCTGGCATGTGTAAGGCCCTGCATTTTGATTGTACGGCATGTTTGGTGCATAGTAGTCTTTCATGGGCTATAAAATTATCTATTATACCAATAATGTTAAACTAATAATACCATTAAACATTTTAGTTATATACATTATCCATGTGTCAGATAGCCTGGGTTTGACTCCTGCAGTATGACATTAGGCAAATTTCTTAGCTTTTCTGTACATTAGATTCCTCTTGAAATAAAACTGTGGACTAGTACCTGAGTGTCCTATTAAGATCAAATGAAAGTACTTAAAGTGTTTATAACAATTTTTATTACATAGTAGATACTTAATAAACATCAGTGATTTCTACCAGTTTTTCACAGTGTTGCAGCAATATCTATGTATGCGTTTTTTATATTTATTCTAATTAGTTGTACACGACAGTGAAATGCATTTATACATTTTGATAGATCATACATAAATAGATTGTAATCTCATTTTGTTTTTTAATATATATTAATTGTAGATGGACACACCTTTTATTTATATATTTATTTTTATACGTGACAGAATGCATTTATGAATTTTGATAAAACATACATAAATGACACATAATTTCTCATTTTTCTGATTGTACATGTTGTAGGATCACATCAATCCCACAGTCATTTATGTACATGAGGTAATGTTTCACTCTCATTCCTACCCCCAAACACTTTCCCCTCCCTTCACTTCCCTCTACCTACTATAAAGTACCTCTATTCTTCACTAGCACCCCCCTTTATTAACACCTTTTATTTATTTTTATATGGTGCTGAGGATTGAACCCAGTGCCTCATATGTGCTAGGCAAGTGCTCTACCACTTAGCCACAACCCCACCCTATATATGTGTTTTCTAGCATGTATTTGATTTTTTTTATATTTCAAAAGTGAAATTGTTGAGATAAGACTTACATACTTTTTATAAAGACTTTGCTATAGAATATAAAGTAGTACTCCAGAAAAGTTTATCTGCTATCAGGTATTTTATTCTAAATCTATCACAACTTGAATATTATTTTAAAGTCTACCAGTACTGTTTTATTTACATTTGTTTTCATGAGGTAATCATAAATTTTGAGTGAAATTGAATGAACAAAAAATTAGAATCTTTAAAAAAGTATTGGTAAGTGCTTAGAAATTCCGTTCAGACTCATCATAATATGCTAATTGGGAATTCACTATAATATCTTCCCCTCATTAAGCATTTTTTAATTAAACAACAGCCATCCTTAAGATTAATTTTTAAAGGATTTCTTTTTATTTTATTTTTGTATTAGTTCTTTTAGTTATACATGATAGCAGAATGTATTTTGACATATGTAGAGAATAACTTCTCATTTTCTGGTTGTACATGATGTAGAATTACATGGATCGTGTAATATATATGCACATAGAATAGTAATGTCTGATTTATTCTACTATCTTTCCTATTCCCATTCCCCCTCCCTTCCTTTCATTCCTTTTTGTCTAATCCAGAGTACTTCTATTTTTCCGTAACCCCCATCCTTATTGTGAATTAGCATCCTATATTGGAGAAAACATTCAGCCTTTGGTTTTTTGGGATTGACTTTTTCACTTGGCATGATATATTCTCCAGCTCCATCCATTTACTGGCAGATGCCACAATTTCATTCTTCTTTAAGGCTGAGTCATATTCCGTAGTGTACATATACCACATTTTCTTTATCCATTCATCTGTTGAAGGACACCTACGTTGGTTCCATAATTTACCTGTTGTGAATTGAGCTACTGTAAACATGGATGTGGCTGTGTCACTGTAGTATGCTGATTTTAAGTCCTTTGAGTATAAACTGAGGAGTGGGATAACTGGATCAAATGGTGGTTCCATTCCAAGTTTTCTGAGGAATCTCCATACTGCTTTCCAGAGTGGTTGTACCAGTTTGCAGTCCCACCAGTAATATATGAGTGTACCTTTTTCCCCATATCCTCACCAACATTTATTGTTGCTTGTAGATAATTGCTATTCCAACTGGAGTGAAATGGAATCTCCCTGTAGTTTTTATCTTGGGTTTTTCTAACTGCTAGAGATGTTGGACATTTTTCATCTATTTGTTGACCGAGATAAATGCTCTGTTTGAGGTATAGGTGGAACGATTTTCTCCCATTCTTTTGTTTGATTTAGTTCTTAGTATTATACCAGGGCATTTCTACTTTTTATGGGCAACATTTATTTCTGCTACCTTATCATTTAAGTACATGTAGATGGACAAGCCTAAAACTATGATTTGTAAGACTGGTGAAATATACACTGGAATGTGTAGTAATTTGTAATAGGTCTTTCAGAAATAGGGATTAAGACCCCTTTCTCCTAATCTACCTGTCCTCTGTTCTGCCAAATCTGTTTTCCATAGATCAGAAACACTTAACTTTCTGGATCACTAAGAATGTGCTCATTAGTATGTCAGATTACTTGCATTATTTTACTTCATTGTTATCACCACTTGGGTGGTGAGCTACCTTCCTCATTCTTTGATTTCTTCAAATCAGTAGCTTTCAAACCACATTTACCTACCTGCACAAATTCAAAAGGCAGTTTACCTAAAGTCACAAAATAATGTCCAAGGTACCTTTATGTTTCTTTTCCCTTCATCTCTCTCAGTGTTAATCTTAAACCACTTAATTTATTTTATAATCTACTAATTGGTTACCATTTAGTTTGTAAAGCACTACCTTAAAGTGGCAGGGGTTTTTATTTGTTTGTTTGTTTGTTTTGTTTTTGTACTAGGGATTGAACCCAGAGGCACTACGCTTAACCACTGAGCCATATCCCTAGCCTTTACTATTATTATTATTATTTTTGTTTTGAGACAGGGTCTTGCTAAGTTGCTGAGACTGACTTTGAATTTGAATCCTCCTGCCCTCAGCCTCCTAAGCTGCCACCGTGCCCAGCTTACAGTGGCAGTTCTTAAGCCTCCATTAAAATGTTCTTTACCATTTAGTTACCATTTCCTTCTGGGCACATGATTCTCCAAAGACAATGACTTTCAGCTTCAGTTTCATAAAAACCAATGTACTTTCATAGGCCAACCAAACATTATCTATTACAGAGCCAAAAATGCTTTATCTAGTTAGCGGTATATGCCTTCATTTTTAGAATTCTAGGAATACTTTCTTCTTGAACTCTTGTCACCTTCTAACATAAGGTACAGCATTTCCACAGATTATTCATAGTAACTAAAATCTCTGGCTATAGCTAAAAGTGTAAGTCCATTTCTACCATATGTCTCTACTGTTCTTCAAACTCTTGGATTCCAGTGAAATTATCATAGTTGAACAGTGAGGTATAAGCTTTTTGTCAGTAATCATCTCCTCAGTATACAGTTAAAACCCTTTAAACCAAGCACATATTGTTGCTCCCTTCCACTTTTCCCTATCCGGTTTTGAGTTGATATAGTATTCAGATACCTTGTTACATGACTAAGAATAGCACAATCCTGTGGTTGAGTTTACTAATCTTCCAGTTCACATGTGGTGACTAATTATATAAGTCATTTTTAAGCTAAAAGCCCTAGCCTGGGGTTGAATCTGCTTTAAGTGTTACTCATCTGGGACTTAGGGAAATAGAATGAAGTCAGGTAGCCCCCAATAGAATCCTGTAGCATATAATTCTTTTTAAGTTCCTATCCCCTAGGTTAAATAACTAAACACTATTATTTGTTACTTAATCAGCTTGAATATAGCAGTTTACATGTACAGCCATGAGCTATATATGAGTAATAAGGTATTTGTTTTTGTAGTACTGGGAATTGAATCCAGGGGCTCTCTATCACTGAGCTGTGGCTCCCAGCCCTTTTCATTTTTAAATTTTTAGACTAAGTTGCTGAGACCTTGAACTTGGAATTCTTCCTGCACATCCCTAGTAGCTGGGATTATAGTTACTTGCTGTTAAATGTTAAAATGTTAACTTGCACCACTACTTGTAATAAGGTATTTAGTGATGTTCTGTAAATAATTTACATTCAGTGATTTCTTTCCATGAATACTGCTAGAAATTTTCCTATTAGCATAAAGTTACAAAAAAGTTGCTGTATTTTGATGACCTCTATCAGGAGTTTTTAAATTCCAACCTAGTTTTTAAAGTATTTGATGTGAATGCTAAATAAATTCCAGTGTTGGATTACATTTCCTTACTGATTCTTAAAAACCAAATTAATAATTTCAAAGAACAAAGTCCCAAGTGTGGCAAAAGGACAAATAGAGGATAAGCAGTAGTAATTATCTTTCCTATACTATTTCCCATGCCATTTCCTTTCATTGAGCTTCTACTAGCAAATTTTATGTAAAGAATGTACATATAAAGGTCATTAAACTAGAAAGAAAAAAAAAGGAAATAATTACCAAAAAGGATAGTTTTTACCTCTAGAAGGAAGTGGTGTGCTATCCTCCTGGATGATGAGTCTATGGGTGTTAACTTTATAACTGGTGAACTATCATATATATATATATATTTTGTACATTTGTCAATATAGCATATAAATATAAAAATGCTTGAAGAAAAATTCTTCATATAAGCTACCTGTATATGTCTACGTTTTGAAAAAATAATTTGCATTTAGTTACATTAAGATGTAGAATAAGGGAAATTATAAGTGCTGTCCTTTGACTGTTTTGAAGCTTACAACTTAAAAAACTTAGAGGTTCTCAAAAGTGCAAGTGCGATGCCAAAAAGAGAAACATTTAAACTAGAAACAATTCAGTTTTCTATTTTAGCCTGTTGTCTCAGTCAGCATAGAGTATACTTCTTTTGCTGATTCTTTTATAATTTAAGAAAAGCGTATTTTTGATCAGTGTGCTCATTATTAAAATGTTATATTATCCACTTACCAAAAAAATTATACAAAAATTGTTAAAGGAAAAATAAATGTTTTATAAGCCACATGCTGAAACTAAGTTTAGAAAGATTGGAGCAGAATAATGGGCAAGATGTTCAGCATTTTTACAGCTTATCTTTATGTAGATATAGAGAGAAAGACAGAGATGCATACCCCCAACAGAGAATGACACCGTGAAACCAATGAAGTCATTTGTATGAGAACATCATATTAACATTACATTAACATTATAAAATGTTAACTTGTGCTTCTGTTCTTTATGTGATTGCATATTGATTATATAATTGATCTTTATAAGTAGCATGTAGTGATAATTGGAAAAACAAGGTAAGTACATGAAAATTAATCTTGGAAGAATGAAATATGACAAGTTTCAAAGATGTCACAAAGGAATATAAAATTATCAGGAAATATTAGGCAATAAATGTCATGGTAGATTAAGTTAAGGTGACTTTGGGGGTAAATCTGAGGTTTCATGAAGTAGCAAGAACTGTCCCTGGATTTTGAAGAATTAACAGGAGTTGGAGTGACATAGGGATATGGACTTCCCAGGCAGTAAGAATGTCTTTAAGGAAGTATATACAAATGGGAAAGTACAAAGTAGATAAAGGATAATCTGATTAGATAAGCTTGGTCAGAGAGTATGGTTTATATAGGGGAGTGGCAAGTAAAATTTTTATTGTGTTTATAGTGTGGAAAGAATATAGTGCTTGTCAAGGTGGTTAAATGAGCACATATTCCTCTCTAGCAATACAGTATAGTGGTTAAGAAACAGACTCTGTAGCCATATTGCTTGAGTTGTAATTCTGGCTTCACTAGTAATTTAAACTGTTTATAAGTAAATTTCCTCATCAGCCAAATGCAAAAAATAATAGTACATACTTTACAGGGTGGTTGTTAGACCTAAGTAACTCAATATATGTAGAATGAATGGTAAATGAATAATGACTTACTGTTGTATAGATAGAAAAAATGTAAGTAGAAAATTTTACTTTTTATATTAAGCATTAACCTAGTGTTAATATATTTGACATATTTCTACAAATAATTATTTTTTTTGTGTTGCAGTGTTTGGGAAATGGGAAGTAATGACAGCTGGCACCTGAACTAAGTACTTTTATAATCAACACCATTCCAGAACTTCAGGATGAATGGGGATATGCCCCATGTCCCCATAACTACTCTTGCGGGGATTGCTAGTCTAACAGACCGTAAGTTTGGTTAATTATCTAATTTAAGTTCTAATGTGTGTTAACATTGATTTTTATAAAACTATTACAAAAATTATCTTTAATTTTATAAGTAACAAAAAAATTAAGATTTTTACACTTTAATGACATAATTATTTGCATACATGTGGAACTAGCAAAATTAGTGTTGTCACCTAATTATAGGTACAACCTTAACTTCTGTTTCCTCTTATGGACCCATTTAGAAATGATAGCATGTGATGATAAAAGATCTTACACAGTAAAGGGATGAATGCAAAAGAGAAGATGACAGAAAACTTTTAAGAAATGCCCAAACTGAAGAAACGCAGGTTTGCAAATAAGAATTAATGTGGATGTTTAAAAAATTTACAGAAACAGTAACTGAAACTGCCCTTCATAGAAGAAAATTGAACAGTCCACCTCACCTAATTTCTTAAAGATGTTTGTTTTGAATTTCACATTGAATAATCTCTTGAAGTTTGTTATAGATAACAGCAACCTAGTTTACTCTGAACACTGAAATTTAACAAACATTGTCAATGTCTTGAGACTTATTTAATGTTACACAGATTTTTAAGGATTCATTCTTTTTTGTAGGCACCTCTCACTGTTCTTTGCCCTTGGGTAATGGTGCAAAATCTACCCACAGTGTTGGTCCCTATGTCATCCTACCTGTTTAAATATAGGGGAAGAAGAAATGGTAGAGGGAAGGGTAGAGAGAACATGGCATACTTTTCTATGTATAGCATTATTCAAGGTATGGAGCTTTATAATAAAACTATGAGAAAGCCAAGAAATACAATTTGGTTTTAGTGTGGTAAAATAGGTAATAGACTACACCTTTGAGCTTAGGAAACTATCATGACTGGTTTGTAACATCTGAATTAACAAGAAAGTAGCTGGTTGGATTAGCTTAACCCAGGTAAGAAAACTTTTGTAAACTGGGTGTGATTTTTGTTATTACTTTGTTGTAGATAAGGCATAAACTCTTGGTATGTAAAACTAGATATACTGGCTGAAATTTCCTTTTGTTTTTTTCTCCCCATTATCTGTGATGTACTTCATATTTTAAAGTTTGTCTTCCCACTGAGCCCCCATTTACTAAGTAATAAATAGAGTTTTTTATTTTTGTTTTTCTTAATAAAAACCTATTAAATTACTTGGGATTGAGCAATAGAATAATTATACTGTAGTGTTGTTTAGATATTAAGCCAAAGACAGAGACATCCGACGTTTTAGTTTTCTTAACCTTTAGTTTACACAAATGAACAGATTTTCATTAGATGAAGAGATTTTAAATAACTGAATTTAAATTTCTATAAAACATTGATGTTGTTTTGTTTATTAGAATAAAATGAAGAAGAAAGTTTAGAAATTTATAACTTAGACCAGAAATCCTTAGATATCCTTATCATCCAGAACATTACGCTGTGAATGTTCTCCTGCTAATGTGAGCTATTTGGTTTTGTATATTCTTAAGCTTTAAAAAATATATTACATGCATGTCTAATGAAGAATCAGTTATTGTTTGGTTTGTCAGAATACTAGTGATTTTGATAAGTCATGTAATCAAGAGTAAATACAGTTATTGCCTTGTAAGTTGCCTTACCTTTTTGGCTAGTAATTTGTTAGGTTAATAAAATGTTAAGAAATTAAAGTCTAACATGAATATTAAGGACCTGAATTTCATTCTTTTTTTTTTTTTTTTTATTGTGAACAAATGGGACACATGTTCTTTCTCTGTTTGTACATAGAGTAAAGGCATACCATTTGTGTAATCATACGTTTACATAGGGTGATGTTGGTTGATTCATTCTGTTATTTTTTTCCCCTTCCCCCCACCCCTCCCATCCCTCTTTTCCCTCAATACAGTCCTTCCTTCCCCCATTCTTGCCCCCCTCCCTAACCCTCACTCTAACCCTAAAACTAACCCCTCCCACACCCCATTATGTATCATCATCCACTTATCAGCGAGATCATTTGTCCTTTGGTTTTGTGAGATTGGCTTATCTCACTTAGCATGATATTCTCCAATTTCGTCCATTTGCTTGCAAATGCCATAATTTTATCATTCTTTATGGCTGAGTAATATTCCATTGTATATATATGCCACAGTTTCTTTATCCATTCATCAACTGAAGGGCATCTAGGTTGGTTCCACAATCTGGCTATGGTGAATTGAGCAGCAATGAACATTGATGTGGCTGTATCTCTGTAGTATGCTGATTTTAAGTCCTTTGGGTATAGGCCAAGGAGTGGGATAGCTGGGTCAAATGGTAGTTCCATTCCAAGTTTTTTAAGGAATCTCCATACTGCCTTCCAGAGTGGTTGCACTAATTTGCAACCCCACCAGCAATGTATGAGTGTACCTTTTTCCCCACTTCCTCTCCAACACCTGTTGTTGCTTGTGTTCTTGATAATCGCCATTCTGATTGGGGTGAGATGGAATCTTAGGGTGGTTTTGATTTGCATTTCTTTTATTACTAGAGATGTTGAACATTTTTCCATATGTTTGTTGATTGTTTGTAGGTCTTCTGTGAAGTGTCTGTTCATTTCCTTAGACCATTTGTCGATTGGATTATTTGTAGTCTTGGTGTTGAGTTTTTTGAGTTCTTTATAGATTCTGGAGATTAGTGCTCTATCTGAAGAATGATTGGCAAAGATTTTCTCCCACTCTGTAGGCTCTTTCTTCACATTGCTGATAGTTTCCTTTGCTGAGAGAAAGCTTTTTAGTTTGAATCTATCCCAGTTGTTGATTCTTGCTTTTATTTCTTGTGCTATGGGAGTCCTGTTGAGAAAGTCTGGTCCTAAGCCGACATGTTGAAGATCTGGACCTACTTTTTCTTCTATAAGATGCAGGGTCTCTGGTCTGATTCCGAGGTCCTTAATCCATTTTGAGTTTAGTTTTGTGCACGGTGAGAGATATGGGTTTATTTTCATTTTGTTGCATATGGATTTCCAATTTTCCCAGCACCATTTATTGAAGAGGCTATCTTTTCTCCATTGCATATTTTTGGCCCCTTTGTCTAGTATGAGGAAATTATATTTGTTTGGGTTTGTGTCCGTGTCCTCTATTCTGTACCATTGATCTACCTGTCTATTTTGGTACCAATACCATGCCTTTTTTGTTACTATTGCTTTGTAGTACAGTTGAAGTTCAGGTATTGCAATACCCCCTGCTTCATTTTTCCTGCGAAGGATTGCTTTAGCAATTCTGGGTTTCTTATTCTTCCAGATGAATTTCATGATTGCTTGTTCTACTTCTGTAAGGTACATCGTTGGGATTTTAATTGGAATTGCATTGAATCTGTATAGCACTTTTGGTAGTATGGCCATTTTGACAATATTAATTCTGCCTATCCAGGAACATGGGAGATCTTTCCATCTTCTAAGGTGTTCCTTAATTTCTTTCTTTAGTGTTCTGTAGTTCTCATTGTAGAGATCTTTCACCTCTTTTGTGAGATTGATTCCCAAGTATTTTATTTTTTTCGAGGCTATTGTGAATGGAGTAGTTTTCCTAACTTCTCTTTCTGAAGATTCATCACTTATGTATAAAAATGCATTGGATTTATGAGCATTGATCTTGTATCCTGCTACTTTACTGAATTCACTTATGAGTTCTAAGAGTTTTCTGGTGGAATTTCCTGGTTCCTCTAAGTATATAATCATATCATCAGCAAATAGGGATAGTTTGAGTTCTTCTTTTCCAATTCATATCCCTTTAATTTCTTTGGTCTGTCTAATTGCTCTGGCTAGAGTTTTGAATTTCATTCTTAGTAATATAATCTATAATGGTCCAAATGATGTTTTGAGGGCGTTTCTGGGATTGATTGAGGTTTGTTGAGGAAAGGAACAACACTTTAATATTTTGTCACATTGATGTTTATAACTTATTTCTAATACCTAAATGTATGTAAACACTAAAGAGACTTATTCCAGTCATTCAATTTCTGATAATTTGATTTTATTCCAAACAGTCCTGAACCAGCTGCCTCTTCCATCTCCTTTACCTGCTACAACTACGAAGAGCCTTCTCTTTAATGCACGAATAGCAGAAGAGGTGAACTGCCTTTTGGCCTGTAGGGATGACAATTTGGTTTCACAGCTTGTCCATAGCCTCAATCAGGTATCAACAGATCACATGTAAGTATGGTTCATTTTACTTCTAAAATAAAGTAAAAAGTTGAACTTACTAAGAGAATTTGTATTCCTTTTTTTATTTGTTATTTTTTTAAATTTTAGATGCACACAGCGTATTTTTAAAATACATTAATATTCATACACAGCATTCTGTGATGAGATATTAATGAGATTTAAATAGGCCATACTTACTTTATGACAGTAGTTTTGACCCATGCATTTCTATGGAGATCTTTTCAACTATTTGAAATTATCTTGGAATCCATCAGCTGTGCAGAGATCTAAATTTACTCATAAAACTATCTCATTTTTTTCCTCTTATTGCTAAAGTAGTTAAAATTTCACAGACACTGAGTATACTACTAGGTTTATTTGGAGTAGACCTAACGTGTCTTTCATGAGAAGTGTGATATGAACTCAAGGGCTGTGTTAGCTTTCCACCTGTGACCAGAATACCTGAGGAAATCAAAGGAGGTAAAAAAATTTGGGCTCACAGTTTCAGAGGTTTCTGTCCATGGTTGTATGGCCTCATCACTATGGGTCCCTGGTGAAGCAGAACATCAAGGCAGGGAACCTTGATGAAAAAAAACAGCACTTCTCGCCCTCTAGTGGCCAGGAAGCAAAGAAGGAACTGGGAAAAGACATACACTTCCAAGGCAGACTGCCAGTGACCTACTTCCTCCAACTAGGCTACCTCCTACAGTTTCTTACCCCCAGACCCCCATAATAATCCATTCAATTATGAACCCACCTGTGGATTAGTCCACTGATGAGGTCTGAGCCCTCATGATCTAAACACTTCCCAAAACCACACCTGAACATTGCTGTATTTGTGACCCACCCTTCAACTCTTAAGTGTTTGGGGAACCTTTTAGGTCCAAACCATAGCAAAGACTAACTACATGAAAGTCTGCAGAAGAATTTGAGACTTTTTTTTTTTTTAAGAATTTACTATAGCATCCAAACATGGATATGTATTCTTATGCAGGAGACTTTTTAAGATAAAATTTATTTAAATTATATGTATATATTTCTTTAAATGTATTTTTTACTTTAAAAGCAGTGTATACTTACCATATCTTAACAATACAAAAATATATTAAACATTAAAATTTCCCATTCTTATCCCTTCATATCCTATTATATAGTAGTACTCATGTAATCTTCCTTTCTTTATTATTTTTTTTAAATTTCAAGATTTATTACTCAGAGGAATGAAGATAAAGCACATTATATTGCAGAGGTTTCTGTTATTTGGTGCAGTGCATATTTTGGCGCCATTTTTAAAGTTGATGTCTCTAAGATGAAATATTTCCTAAATGAATATTCTGGTAAACTGAGAAATGATTGGTTAAAAATCAGAAGTAGGATACTAATATGTTGTCACTCCAGAAATTTTATAATGTCTAAATATTTTATCACTTTTATGCCTGTACCTGATTGTGCAACAGTTTTTAGCAAATATTTAAAGAAGGGGAAATAGCACATATATAATTAGGATTTATTTTGTGGAGAGCCCGTTTAAGATATTTATTATCAGACACCATCTTTATAGGTCCTTATTATTGGATCCAATGAGTATAGGAACATGTAGAAAACATTCTCTATATTTTGTTTTATCATCACCTTCTGTAGTTGTGAATTTAATTTGTTACTTGGAAGTTTATTGAAAACTGCTACTGTATGTAACCATTTGTTTGTTCCCCACCCTGTGTACACACACCATGAGTTTATTCAATAAGATACTATAAAATTTCATAACCTTTACATCTTGTCTTAGTGGGCATGGCAACACTATTTCATTTTAGGAATATGTCCCAGAAAGCTAGACTCATTCATATAAGGGAGAAAAAAAAATATCCCAAGCCCAAATATCACTTCTCCATTCTTTCATTCTTTTGAGTAGTTTAGAATATACTTACTTATTTTCTTATTTTAAAACTAATGTGAGCATTCTTAAATAAGGCCATAGTTTCATAAAATAATGTTTGGGACTTTTTCCCCCCATGTAAAATAAATAGAAAAAGTTGTCCTTAGAAAAACACCTGTTGTTTTCAGTAAGTCTGTTTCTTCCAGGGGTAGCATCTTTGAAAATCCCTGCTTTTGTATATTCTCAAATCATTCATTTTTATCCCATAAGCCGTCTTAAATCAATTGCTATTGATCTCTTCTTAATAAATCAATATTTATTTTTTCAATGCCAGAGAGTTGAAAGATAACCTTGGCAGTGATGATCCTGAAGGCGATATACCAGTCTTATTGCAGGCGGTCCTGGCAAGGAGTCCTAATGTTTTCAGGGAGAAAAGCATGCAGAACAGATATGTACAAAGTGGTGAGGTTCTTAATTATTTTATTTTATTTTATTTTATGGGTTCCACGTAGAACTTGTTTTATACATAATTTGTAGAATTTGTTTTATACATAAGTAAATACAAATACTTTCTCTAACAAGCTGGCTTATCACCTAGTAATGCCTGTTTGCACCTTAAATCAAGCCAAGAACAGAAAGGAAACAAATTGATAATATTCTTGTGTTTTAATGTGTAACTAAATTTCTTGAGAATTAGAACTTTAAGAGTATTTTTGATTGGTGTTTGGGAATGTATTAGTTTATTCAGTGAGCTTTAGAAATCTTTTTAGATCATAGAGTTGACTTGAAAGAACTCTACATCAAATAATAAAAATATTGTGAAGTTTTTGAACACACAATATATGTATAAATGAGTATACCAAGTATTAGGTTTACTACTGATTGTGATTATGTTCATCTAGTAATTGATTTAATTGCCTTGTTAATTTAACAACAGAAAATTTGTTTATAGTAAATATTGTTAAAGAAAAATAAATTTATAATAAGTTACAAAAATCATAAAAAATATTATATCCAACACACACAAACACATATTTATCTATTTCATTTTATTTTATTTATTTATTTTTGGTACCAGGGATTGAACCCAGGGGTGCTTAACCACTGAGCCACATCCGCAGGCCTTTTTATTTACTTGAATAATACCTTTGAATTAAAAACATTGTTATGTTCCAGAGCTTATTGAATCTGGCAAGTTCAAGTGCTTGCTTGACTCTCAAGACTACAGTAGTCTGGGAGGGAATAGTTTAGACAATTCTGTAAGGTCCAACCTACTTAATGAGTAGTTGTATATATGAATATTGCCAGATTTATTCTGGTTTACTTTTTCTATAGCATCTCTGTAAAGCTTTCCATTCGGTTTCCTAGTTCTGTGTATGTTTTCATAGTATTGCTTATTAATTTTATTCATTTAGGTGTGAGTTATATTTTCAAAGCAATTACTTAGTTACCATCTATTCCCTAGAATGCAACTGTGGAAATAACTCTGCTCAGCTTACCTTTCAGCAAGTTTGGAATGGGTGTACAGGCAAGGGCTGTGTACTAATAAGCTAGATTACAGTAGTAGTACTTTATGGAAGAATGATAATATTGAAAGAATATAGAGATAGTTGATTGGAAGAAAGATTAATAGGAGTATTAAGTGTTACAGAATATCAGTAAATATAATATTGGCTAAAGAAAGTTATCCAAAACTGTTAATACTACATTTTTATGATCTATATGTTTGAGTATTTAATTTGGGTAATACTCACTTTAATAAAAAGTGGTAGATCATTCACTTTTCAGTCAGATATTTTGTTTTATGCTATATATGCTTGTTTTTTAAATCCAAAATGTTGTTTAATTTCTACATATCCCAGGTTTTAAAAACATAAACTAGCATTTAAAAATTAACTGATTAATTGTATGTTGTGTTTTTTTAAAAGGCATTTTCCTGGTGATATGATTTAAAAATTTAAAAGGTTATTTTTTGATTGATAAATGTAAAAATGAGTCACACATGAAAAAAATTTAATAATACCCAGGCTACTTTAATCTTAGTTCTTTGGAACTTGAGCTAATCCAAAAGGGCTGTTCAAATTTTATTTACCCCTTGTATTTAGAAAGCCACTGCTTTCAAACTAGTAATTTCAGATTGTCCTAGTAATGACTATTAATTCAAAGGGGAAAAAATTGTAATGCCTGTTTCATAGTATTGCACTCCCTCTTTAAAAAAATCCATCAACAATAATTATAGTAATTAAAGTATTAAACTATGAAACAAAACAATTTTGTACTGAATTGGAGTTAAAAAGAAAGTTCAGAAATTGAAATTTTTACTACATGCATAAGAAAACACACTATTAGTGGTACAATCTGAGGTGATTTTTGAATCCTGATTTCATTCAGCCACTAACTTGTAGCACAACAGTCTCTTCTGTAGTATTCCTGGCAAATGAACTTGTAATCTGTTTGAATATTTCTGATGAAATTCCCTTTTCTTGTCAATTGCAAGAAATGAAATTTAGGAATATAATGCAACTTCCAAAAAGAGATTGGCTATAGAAATCATTTTTAAAAATCAGGGTTAATAATAGATTCTATCTCTGATTTTAAAATGTCTGAATAACTGAATTTTTCTCTTTTCCTACAAAATAAAATGTCATTTGTGTAAAAATTGAGAAACAATGTCTACTTTGAAAAGAAGTATGAGAATCTGAAAACTATCCTCATGCTTTTATTTCTTGGTTAAATATATTCTTTTCATTGTTAAGTAAGAAAGAGTCATTTTGGAAGAGGGAAAAAGTATATATTCTGCTTTTCTTCAAAAGACATTTGGATGCAGATTGCAGGAACTGTACTTCAGGCTTATAATTACTTTTTAAAACCTAGGTTGAACCAAAATGGAACAAATAGCTTTGTGAGATTAGGTTCCAAAGCCAAAGCAAGGAAGATATATATGATAAACTATTACCATACAATAAAAAGGCTACCCAAAATCTATTATAGGAGTAATTGTATAGTGTTTAATTAGAGGTTAGGTAGTGTGACTTCTAAAAATTCTTTTCATTTCTAAAACTAAATGATAAAACATCGAATAAGTAAGTAAAATTTAAAAACAATAATAATCAGAACTGTGGATATAGCTCAGTGGTAAAGCATTTGCCTAGTATGCACAAGGCCCTGGGTTTGATCCCTAGCACCTCAAAATTAATCATCATCAACATCAGCTCTACTTCTAATCTTGAATTAGTTTTACAGGAAATTACGTTTTTGTATATTGATTGTACTTGAAATTTATAACCCTACAGGGTCTATATTTTGCCCTTCAAAATGAAAAATATGTCAAAAAAAGAAAAGAAAGAACTTTTGAATAAGAAAGGATGCCTGATTTAAGGGATACTTTACTGTTAGAAGAAAATAACATTTAATGTTCTTATGTGTTACATAGGAATGATGATGTCTCAGTATAAACTTTCTCAGAATTCCATGCACAGTAGTCCTGCATCTTCCAATTATCAACAAACCACTATCTCACATAGCCCCTCCAGGTAATATATTTGTGTGTGTGTGATTTATTAAGTATTGTTTTCTGTGGTGAATATGCTTGTGAATATATAGTGTATACATTTAGGTAATGAAATACTTAGTGATCCTCATGAATGTTTACCTTAAAATGCTGTATGTGGAAATACACTAATATACTAATTGAAGTAGTTCCCATCTTAGTAATTGAATTTCACATAGACAAAAGATTGTGTTAAAATAACAGCTAATGTGTTTAGTTTATTGATATGACTCAGTGATAGGACATTTGATCTCTAGCACCTCGAACAAAACAAAAAACAAACAAAAAATGAGGAATTTGAGATAAATAAGAAAATTTGTAGTATAGATTTTATTTTAGGGAGAATAACTTTGTATCTCTTAAGCAAATTGGTACTTTTATGTTGGTTAAATTACCTCAGTATTTAACTGCTTAATGTAACTCATAAGTTGTGAATGATTTTGTGTGTTTTATATTTTGCAATTTTTTCTCTTTGCATAGATTTTATGATATATAAATTAGTTAAGAGAATTTTATGACAGTGAAATTTCAAGTGATAGCATGTTTCTTTTCCTGATATTTTTTCTTTGGTGTTTGGATTTTAGCCGGTTTGTGCCACCACAGACAAGCTCTGGGAACAGATTTATGCCACAACAAAATAGCCCAGTGCCTAGTCCATATGCCCCACAAAGCCCTGCAGGATACATGCCATATTCTCATCCTTCAAGTTACACAACACATCCACAGATGCAGCAAGGTAAGAAAATTACTTGTTACTTTGTTGGGAAAACCTAAACACCTATAATTCCAGGCAAGTTTATTTTCATCATTTTATAATTTTTAAAACAAACTGAAATACTATACTTAATTGTCAAGCTTTATTATTATATGCCTTACATCATTAAAAAATGTTACATTTATCATTTAGGAAATTATCATTTAGGAAGTGAAAGGAGCAGTGCTATTTTGGCTCTTTGGGTTAGGATATTATATAATTATATTTAGTTATGAAATTAAGAACTATTCTGTTAATTGGACTTTCTTTTAATAATAACAAGCCAAAGAACAATCAAGTATATATTGTGAATAACTTTCTGTAAGTATTTATCCTATCATAGAGGAAAATTAATGATTTTAGATGCAGAAATTTCTGTATTAGATTATCAGTTCTCAATCTGTTCTTAGCTGTCAATATCATAATGTTGATATTATAATGTTCTATTGCTTTAGTTGCATTTCATGACTGCTAAATGATTTATTAGTATAAATTTTTTGTACTTTCTTAGAAGATGTTTAAAAATCAGAAAATGTTTTTGTACTAAATGACTAATACCAAGTTTTAAACATTTGCTGTCATTCATTACTTCCCGTGTATTCTTATTTTCCATTGTACCCAGAGTCAAAACTTATTTCATCTATAAACTTTTTAACTTATAAACTTTTACCCTGAATTATCAAAACAATCACCTTCCAGTTTCCAAAACATGTGATTTACCTTCCAGTTTCCCAAAAACATATAATGAAATATTAGGTTGAGCCCATTTTATATACTAACTCAAGGAGAAATTGGAAGACAAATCACTTTTGGAATATACACAATTACTGAATTTAGATTGAGTGCTAAACAACGTGGGTGTGTATTATATATATGTAGATTCTTAATATTTATAAAATATTGGCACACAAAGGTATGAAGAACATTTTTAATGTAATTAATCAGAAGACAGATGTCAAAAGGGCACATTTGTTCTCTTGTAAATGTAAATACATCAGTGTGCGTAGAAAGAGCATGAGTTTTTACTTTAAAGTACTATTGTTTATTTTAGCAAAGTAAATTCATCTTTTTCAAAAGAGAAATATATATAGTTTAAGACCTATTCAGTAATGAGTCATTTCTTGAAATTTTCAGATCCTTGAGGAACTTAAAGTGTTACTTGAAATCGATCCCACTCATATATTAAAGTTATTCTAAATTTTAAAAAAATTAGTCTGGCAATGAATAAATCTGTAAGTCAGTAGGATAAAAGAATTTTAAAAATAGGGCAATTTAACTTGTGAAAGAGATAACATTAGAAACATTTTTTTCAACTTTACAAAAAATTTAAGCATGCAGCAGAGTTTAATCATGCACAATGAATCCCTTCACCAATGAGCATCATGACACTTTGTCCTTAAATATATCTGCCAAGAAGAGATTTTCTCTATAAAAACACCAGGTATAAGAATTTACCACTGAAAAAATTTAAGAATAGTTCTACAGTATCATCTAATATCCAGTCTACATTCATTTTCACCAATTCTCCTAAATGTCTTTAACGTGTGTGTACAGATATATACTTTTTTTCCTCTTCTCAAAGTTTGATCTAATCTAACTTCTCACACTTTATATTTGGTTTTTGTATCTCTTTTGGCTCTTTGAATCTAAAATAGTTCTATACTATTTTTCCCTTCTAATAATTTTTGTGAAGAGCCTGTACCTCTCCTTTTAGAGAATATCTCATATACTGGACTTCATAGTGTCATAGTGTGGTTTAATTTGTTCACATATTCCCTATATTTCCTGTCATTGGGAAGTTAACTTTAAAGGTTGTATTCATTTTCAATTACATATTCTTGGCAAGATTATTGCATAGGTAATGGGTACTTTATGTTGCATCATATGAGAAAGCATATAATGCCAAGTGTTCCAATTATTAGTGACATTTAGGTAGTGACCTTCAGATCTCTTCACTGTGTATTTATAGTACATATTTTTTCTTTTGCAATTTCTACGTAATGTGTGGACTAATACACTTTACAATTATGCAAATATCCTGTTTTCTTTAAATCTTTAACCCAAAGGGTTTAGCATCCAGTGATTCTTATTTCATCAGTTTTTGCACTGGTCATTGGAAAATGATGAAATTTTAAATTCTGTAATTCTAAAGATGACATGTTTAAATCAGTAAGAATGGAATATTTAATAAATGATGTTGGCATTTTGAAATATTAGTTGGATTCCTGTATTATTTCAAACAAAATTGTTCTAGAATTTTAAGTATGAATTTTTTAAAATGTCATAAATACTTTGAAAACACGATACCTGGGAATAAATTTGATGAAAGATGTATAAGACCTTTGTGGAGAAAATTTTAAAACTTACTAAAGAGATAAAGGAAGACTTAAGAAAGTGGAGAGTTATAACATCTTTATGGATGGAAAGACTCATTAGGTAGGGTAAAGATTATTTTCCCCCAAATCTATAAATTCAATAGAGTATTACTAAAAATACCAAAACAGAGTTATTCTGAAACTTAAGCTACCTCTAAAAATTCATATAAAAGAATAAAAGCTCAAGAATAGGATAATATTGAACTGGGACTATAACCCAGTGGCAGAGCTCTTGCCTACCATATGTGAGGCACTGGATTCAATCTTCAGCACCACATTAAAATAAATTTAAAAATAAAGGTATTGTGTGCATCTACAATTTAAAAAATTTTTAAATAAAAAAGAATAGGATAATTTTAAAAAGAGGCAAGTCATAGAAGCTGCCTCACAGGAATCAAGATGTATTATAATATTAGTACAGGTATGGAAAGAAATACATATTGTTACTTTTGTTGAATATGATGAAAATAAATGTATCATTTATAATGTTATATGTAAAAAACGCCATGCATTATTTACAAATATATTTATTTGCAATGAAAGTATAAAGATATGCATAGGTAGAGTGAACTCTTCAGTCAAAATAGTTACTTCTAGGAAATAAGAGGAAGGGAATAGAGGAAAGGAATGCACAAATAGAGGCTACAACCACATCTAATATTTTACTTCTTTTCAAAAATAGATCTGAGTGATATCTCAAATTGAGTAGTCAATACATGCGTTTTCATTATATTATTCTCTGTAATTTCTGCATGCTTGAAATATTTTTTGTGAACAGTTTTTAAGCTAAGAATTTTAAAAGTTTATTTTTATAAACCTGTTTTTATTCTTATTCCAGCATCAGTATCAAGTCCCATTGTTGCAGGTGGTTTGAGAAACATACATGATAATAAAGTTTCTGGCCCGTTATCTGGCAATTCAGCTAATCATCATGCTGATAATCCTAGACACGGCTCAAGTGACGACTACCTACACATGGTGCACAGGCTAAGTAGTGACGTATGTAATATGTTAGTTATCATTAAGGTAATAAAATAGTTCTAGTGTTTGTCACATAACCTAGCATTTTTCACTCCACAATTTAAAGGATACCTATCTATCAAGAATTATGCTAGGTACTAAGAGTCTAACTGTAGACAACATGGTTCCTGTACCGAGAGTTATAGTCTAGAGCAAGGTTAAATTTCATATTAATTTCATACTGCTTATACCAAAATAGTATCTTTAAATAATGTATCTTTAAATAATAGTATCTTTAGATAGTATTTTTATTTATTAATACCTGGCTCCTCTTCTCAGTACAAAGTTGTTTTTTTCCCCTGAAATTTAATATTGCCTTGGTATTATTAAAATACTTGATACATTAAATATTTGCTTTATTATGGATTTGGCAATATTTTTATGAAGCTATATATAGTTAAGGATAACAGATGACAATGATCTCTGCCCTGAAAACATTTACAGCCTCATAGGGTATTCACAGCTTCTTTTGTAGAAAATAGCAAACCAAAATTGAGCATATGAGTAACACCAGTTTTCCTATTCATTGCCATGCTTAGACTGCTGATTGTTTTGGATACAATTTCAGTTCTTTAAGATACATGAGGAAGAAAATAGGAAAGTGCAGAATTATTATGCTATTCCAGCACTTTATCTCTCATTAATTCATGTCTTTTATGAGTTTTCTAAGATGTGCCTAAAACCTCTCCTAGCATGTAAAATACAGATTTTATACTCTGTTCTTAGGATGGAGATTCTTCAACAATGAGGAATGCTGCACCTTTTCCTTTAAGGTCTCCACAGCCAGTGTGCTCCCCTGCTGGAAGCGATGGAACCCCTAAAGGTATTATTTTAACTAAAATTTCCTTCAGCATATTTCAAGTTGAGTAAACTCAAAACTTACAGATACCTTATGGTACTCTTGTTTTTAGCTAAAGAAGAAAAAGTAAACCTACATTAAGCATTTAAATCTACAATTAAGATTTAAATCGGACTGGGGATATAGCTCAGTTGGTAGAGTGTTTGCCTCGCAAGCACAAGGCCCTGGGTTCAATCCCCAGTGCCAAAAAAAAAAAAAAAAAAAGATTTAAATCTGTCTCTGTTTTTTTTTTTATTTATTCATCAACCTTATTCTTCAAATCCTAGTTAAACCTTTGATATCATTCTCAGGTATATCCACTATCATTCTCAATAACAAATCCAGTGGTCTTTTCAAGCCACAACTTCTTAATCTCTCTTAAACATTTGAAATGTTTGATTAGTCCTCATCACTCTTAACTCTGAAAAAGCCTTATTTCATACTAAGCTCACCTGCTTTTCTCCTAGTCTTTTCATTGATGTTTTTCTCCTCCTTTCTTCTTTCTTTTCCTTCTCCTCTTTTTTCTCTTTTCTTTTTAAGCTCTTTTCCATACTCTCATTTCTCAAAATTTCTGGCATTAAACTTATTTAACTACCATTGTGGTTTTTTTCCTTGACTCTTTTACCTCAGGTATTGTTGTTTTATACTGGGAATTGAACCCAGAGATACTTTACCACTGAACCACACCCCCAGCCCTATTTATTTTTATTTTTAATTTTACCCTTTTAGTTGTAGATGGACACAATACCTTTATTGTTTTCATTTATTTTTATGTGGTACTGAGGATCAAACTCAATGTGCAAGGCAAGCACTGTACCAGTGAGCTACCACCCCAGCCTCTTTATTTTTTGAGACAGGGTCTCACTGAGGTACTGAGGCTCGCCTCAAACTTGTGATCCTCCTGCCTCTTCCTCCCTGGTTGCTGGGATTACAGGTGTGTGCCACCATGCCCAGCTATCTTTTACTCAGTTTTGATGACAGCATTGATTGCTTTTGAGAACAGGACTCCTAAGTCAATCTTTGGCTCTTGTCTTGTCTCCCAAGTTATAATGTTTAACTTCCAGGTAAAACATTCTTATACCTACTATATTTCAAATTCATTTTCAAAATTATTGTTTTTTCTGCTACTCCCATCTCTCTTAATATTATTCCAGTCCTGCATCATCTTGACTTAAAATTTGAAGTCATCGTAATTCTTTATATACTAAATATATCCTGTTCTGTTACTCTTCTAAATCTCTCACATCTGCTTTCCCCTCTGCTTATTAAAATCCTATTTGTTCTTCCAGGTGGAAATTAAGTGTTGATCTTTGAGCCAGGTGAAGTGATGCATGCCTGTAGTCCCAGTGGCTCTGGAGGCTGAGGCAAGAAGATCCAGAATTCAAAGCCAGCCTCAGCAAATTAGCAAGGTCCTAAGCAACTCAGCGAGACTCTGTCTCTAAATAAAATAGAAAAAGGGTTAGGGATGTGCCTTTGTGGTTAAGTGTCCCTGGGTTCAATCCCTGGAACCAAAAAAAAAAAATAGTGGTGATCCTTCATGGACCCTTCCATAATTTCTTTAAGCCATTAGTTAATATTTTTTTCTGTGACTTTATCATTGAATTTCCAAAGAACCTTGAATGTTCATCTGTTTATGACAGATTCGATTATAGACGGGCAATTTTACTTATTAGGTTTTGTTGGAAAAGAATACTTCACATTTTAAAATTAGCATAGCTACTTAATATATGCAAGATAACTAATATTTTATTAGTACGTGAGAATGTCTAATTATAGCCATCTAAAACATGGACTAGCCTGCCTCATGTGGTACAGATTTTATTCA
This sequence comes from Sciurus carolinensis, assembly GCF_902686445.1. Classification (NCBI taxonomy): domain Eukaryota; kingdom Metazoa; phylum Chordata; class Mammalia; order Rodentia; family Sciuridae; genus Sciurus; species Sciurus carolinensis. The sequence continues at coordinate 31,754,809 of NC_062218.1, forward strand.
CAGATAGTATTCCAACTATTTTATCAGGTCTGTTCTTCATGTGGTGAAAGTTCTGCCTTTATGCGCCATTTTAATCTTATAATAATGTATTTTCAGGGATTAAAAACCCAACTTCTTCAAGAGAAAACAACTTCAAGAGTAACACTATTTGTAGGTTAGCCATCAGATGTTGTCAGTATAAGAAGTTATTTAGACTTCTTATTGGCAGAGAGCAGGTGGATAAATGGTTGAACTGGATAATCACTCTTAGGACATTTGAGAAAGAATGAATGGAGAGAAATCTTTAAAGGAAAACAGTTAATTTTAGTACAAATCTCATAAATATATCATTCATCAGAAACCTTAACTTCCACTTATGAAGTTGTTTTTACAACTTTTTGAAGAATGAGTGGATTGGCAGTTATTCCAATTTGATTTTTAAGTGGTTGGATATTCAAGTTTGTTCTAGAGTATGTATGATTTACCACATAAACTTCTGTAAATGGGAAGGCATAATGGTGTGTTGCAATTTTGACTTAGGCAAATCTGGTTCTAAATTTTCATGTTTGCTAACTATAAAACTTCAGACAAATTTATTAATCTGTATAAGCTTTGTGTTCCTTTTTAGCAAAGTAGTAACAATGATAATTCTCAAGAATATTTTAAAAATTAAGTGAATCGATACATAAAACATCTTGTTCAGTTCTGACAAAATTGCTGGGATTAGATAATTTCTTCATATCTGTTCTATTTTTACTGTATTATTACTTTTAAAATATTTCTATCATACTATAAGAAAATATAAAATGAGCATAACTATTTATTTCTGTTGAATTGTTTTTCTAGGATCAAGACCACCTTTAATTCTACAATCTCAACCTCTACCCTGTTCATCACCTCGGGATGTTCCACCAGACATCTTGTTAGATTCTCCAGAAAGAAAACAAAAGAAACAAAAGAAAATGAAATTAGGCAAGGATGAAAAAGACCAGAGTGAGAAAGCTGCAATGTATGATATAATTAGTTCTCCATCCAAGGACTCTACTAAACTTACATTAAGACTTTCCCGTGTTAGGTCTTCAGACATGGACCAGCAAGAGGATATGCTTTCTGGTATGGAAAATAGCAATGTTTCAGAAAATGATATTCCTTTTAATGTGCAGTACCCAGGACAGACTTCAAAAACACCCATTACTCCACAGGATGTAAACCGCCCCCTAAACGCTGCTCAGTGTTTGTCACAGCAAGAACAAACAGCATTCCTTCCAGCAAATCAAGTGCCTGTTTTACAACAGAACACTTCAGTTGCTACAAAACAACCCCAGACTTCTGTGGTACAGAATCAGCAACAGGTATCACAACAGGGACCTATTTATGATGAAGTGGAATTGGATGCATTGGCCGAAATTGAACGAATAGAGAGGGAATCGGCTATTGAAAGGGAGCGCTTTTCAAAAGAAGTTCAAGATAAAGGTAAGATAATCCCATTATATCACTTCAATTTCTGGGCAGATGCACAATTAATTCTTTATGTCTTTTTCTCAATTATGTTTTTTACTAATTCTTACACCTCAGAAACTAAACTCTTAATTTCATTTTTTATCCAAAACAACTCTCTCAGATTCGATATTTCTCTACTATGGAACTGTCATCTGTTATGCACTATGATTTTACTTATTTGTGTTTTTCTACTAAAATGAACATTACAATGTTTATATCACATGCATTTTCCATGATGTTAGTATACTCATACATCTTCAACTTTCTTCCCCCACCAAACAAGTCTAAATACTGTAGAATTATTTTAAAGCAAGTATATTTAAGGAACATTTATCTGTATGCTTATTAAGTAGATCAGTATTTCACTAGGTTAATAAGTTTATCTTGATGTATGTTTTTTGTAATGAGCAAATTACGGAAAAGATTTTGGTTCATAGCAAACTTTAAGCAAGGATCTTTCTATGATGATTACAGTTTTTGTTCCCTTTTTATCTGACTGGTATATTAAGATGCAGTTTGAATACATACCTCTTCTATGAGTTATAGGCTTACTTGATGCTTAGTAATCAAATTATAATCAAACAAAAGTAAGTCCCTAGTATGTTCTTAAATATTTGGTATGATTTAAGAAAGACTGATGAGTCAGTGATTAAAATTAGTAATATAATTTATGAATTTGCTGCCTTTGCAAATGCATACACACATTTGATAATCCAAACCTAAAGTATGCTTTGTAATTTAATTCTGTGATTAAAGCATTCTAGATTGATAAACTATTCTAATATTTTATTCCTTGGTATTTATAGAACATAACTTGATGTTGAGTAGAACTCATTTTTATGTGATTTTTTTTCATTGTGTGACTAAATAATTGTGTTTCTGCTGAAGATTCATATTATATCACCTGTCATAATGACTTTTTAGCATGATTGAAACTATAGACTGTATTTAGACATAATACAATGTTTGCAAAGTGTGTAAATCTTAAATAAGTGCAGTACAGAGACTGCTGAAAGTCTTTATATTACTGGCTAGGAAACTAGGATTTTGGTTTTTTTTAACTTTTACATAAATCTTTGATGTTAAGGGTGAAATATAATGTTGCTGGTTTCTTTTCTCTTTCTTTGTAATATTAGGCTCAGGAAATAAATAATTATATAGATTCCAAAGTGTATCTTCTTCTCTAACCTCTTATAAAAGTATTTGCATGTCAAATGAAGGGAGCAAATTACTCTGTTTCTCTTGATGATATTAAACTATCCCAAGTTCCAGAATCCTATGATAGTCATTTTTGCCAGAAACATGCACAATTGTGATTGTCTGACCCAGAAATACAAGTTACATGGAGAACTGAATTCCTGCATGAAATTTAATCTGTTATGAGAAATTGGTTTCTTAAAAAGGAGAATAATTTTTAAATGATTTTTTTGGTAGTTGTTGATAGAACCAAAAAAGAAATGGTGAAATTTTAAAAAATTTTTCCTGAACTTTTATTGTATCACATTTTTTTCCTTTTAGATGTCGATGAACTTTTATTTCATTCATTTATTTTAGGGGGTGCAGAGGACCAAACCCAATGCCTCACACATGCTAGGCAAGTGCTCTACCACTGAGCCACAACCCCAGCCCCTGTTTCACATTTTTTGCAAATAAAATGTTTACTTTTAGAAGTGGATCAAAAGTAAAGATATTAAATAGTTGTGTTTGCATATTAGCGAACTTATTTTATGCTACTAACTTGGAGAATTTTAAAAATCAACAAAATATACTGTTCTTATAAAAAGTTATATTGTATATTTTACTCTCACTTACCTAAACAGTTTTCTCTGTAATCTGATTATGTGGCCATAAGAAAGGTAACTGACAAAAACTATAACTCTAAAACATTTGTAAATTCAACTGAAATAAAAAGCTCCATTACTACAAGGAAAAAAAAAAAAAAAAGGTAACTGAAAAGCTTAACAAACAGTTGTGTTTACAATTTTGGTGAGGATATAGTTTTCTGTTGCTATAAGGATTTAAATAGGTTTTGCTGACTTAATATTAGAGTTGTCATTTCTAAGTTGTTTTCTGAAAACCACATTTCTATTTTATAGATTTGTTTGAAAACTTCTGGAATCTAACCTTTGATTTAAACCTGATCGTTTTGCATTCAGTTTCTGCATTGTGTGAAAGAATAGTGTTTTGTTTTTTTTTTAAATAAGAAATTACCTTGTGATTTTGGAAAGGTTAAAGGTTTATATGTGTGTGTTGCTGCAAGGTTTTAGGTGAGGTCATAAATAAAAGTGAAATTCTGATGAAGTAGTAGTTTTATAGACAGCATTTGAGAAATGAAATACTTCCTTGAAATTAATTCATCATTAGTTTATCATTATTTTTAGTTTTTAGGACTGAATTCCAAATTGACTTTTAATGTATTTAGTGTACATGGCACTAAGAACTTTTTTACAAATATTTGTCGTATTACAGGTGATGAGAAGTAAGTAAACAAGACTATTTACCTACATGGTTTTACTGAGAGCTATGCTCCTGGATCTGAGTTTGTCAATGTTATTCAATATTATATGCTATGAGAAATATTCCTTCTAGCAACCAGAAATCAAAACACTATATCTTATAAATAAGATCATAAAGTTTAGCCTTAGCTCCTTGCTTCAGTAGTTCATTCCTATAATCCCAGCGACTCAGGAGACTGAGGTAGGAGGATCACAAGTTTAAGGCTACTCTGGGCAATTTAGCGATACCCTGTCTCATAATAAAGTAGAAAGTACTGGGAATGTAGCTCAAAGGGAGGGTACTTGCCTAGCATGAGCAAAGCCCTGAGTTCAGTCTCCAGTACTTTTAAAAAAAAAAAAGTTCGGCAAACATAGCTGATAATTTTGGAATTCAAAAAGGTTACTAGAATAGTCTTAAATGTTTTACCTAGACTGTAGTGGAACCTAATATACCCTAGTTCCACACTTAGGAGACACTTTTCTGGCTGTTAGAAATTTCTGTCCCTTTGGCCTTTTCTTCCTTCTTTGGACAGTTCTATATATACACTGATACAGTAATCCTGTAGTCTACTATGTTATAATATTCTAAAAGGGCATTTTTATCAGTCTTTTTGCTCATACTATTAACATCTGTGATTATATAAATTAATTTTAAAGAGCCAATTATCTTTGCTTCTGGGATGACCTGTCATAGATTTTAATATCTTCTTCATGTGCTGAAAATTCCTGCTTTCTTTTGTCAAAGAGGGAGTTCCTTTGTTCATCTTTGCCTATTGCATCTTTTCCCAAGGTCCACTTTCCATGTTAGCAAGTATAAGGAATGGCATAGCTTCACTAATATTTTTATACTATAATACTCTTGCACTATAACCTATAGAAGTAAATTACAGATCAAGAATCCCTAATCCAAAAATCCAAAAATGCTCTGAAATCCAAAACTTACCGAGTTAAGTTCCAGATTTCAGAGGATTTTAAATTTCAGTATTTCAGATAAGGGATGTTCAATTGGTAAGTCTACACAAATATTCAAAAATCTGAAAACCTGAAACTTCAAGCCTTTTGGATAAGGGGTTCACATCCTGTATTTTCTACTGTCAGTTGGATAAGGAGATTGAGATTTTGGACAAGAATAGGATAAGTCACTCAGACTATGCTACGTTTTAGGTATGGGATGTTTTCATTTCTCTTAAAACTGGCTATTGTGCATAGGATTATTGTGCTTTTACTTATCACAGGTAGTGTCTTTAAGTGATAGTTTATTTCTTATAAGCATAATTGAGTTCAGAATTTCTGTATGGGTGGATCTTGTTTTCAAAATATCAGCATCTGGATGGCAATTATTGTGGTTTTGAAATTATGGTATACTTTTGTTTGCATTTTCTTTAGGAGTATATGAATTCTGATAGATAATTTTAAGTTTCCTGATGCTGAAGAGGGCTTGAAGGTAATCAGTGTCTCAGCTACTAAAATTATTCTTCACAGAGATGACTTTCCATCATTAGGTGATGGTCATGATATAATGCAGATATTACAAAAGTGAGCAGACAGAAGTATCTTACGTAGTGTGTGGAATAAATTCATAGTGAGTAAATTCACAGGAATAAATTCCACTGAACCATACCAAGTAAATCAGAAAATTAGTTCTTTGAATATATCCCAAATCCCTAAAACAAAATGGCGAAACTTTCCTGGGTTTTACAGAAAAGGTGAAGTATTTTTCAGTAGTTAAAACATTAGAACTTTGTATTTAGGAACATCTTACGTACAGTAGAAAAAAAATTTATGATCTTCCTTAATATTAATGCACTTATGTGCAGATGCTTTTGTATCTTTTCATTCAAATAATCATATGATCTGTAGTTTAAGATAGACTGAACATGATAATTTTTTGGAAATTGACTTATTTGCCCAATTTTCATTTTAATGGCAAAAGATAAATTGGAATGAAGTTAATGAAGTTAAACTGAAATATTTTGATCACTTAAAAGTCAATCTCTGCCTGGCACATGCCTATAATCTGTGCATATTGAGGAACTGAGGCAGGAGGATCTCCAGCCTCAGCAATTTAGCAAGGCCCTAAGCAACTAAATGAGATCCTGTCTCAAAATAAAAATTTAAAAGGACTGGGAAAGTAGCTCTGTGGTTAAGTGCCCTTTGGTTCAGTCCCCAGTACCAAAAATAAAATAATAATAAAACTAGGCTTCTGAGCTATTTTAAATATTTTCCTCAAAAAAAAATCACTTATAGTAATAAAAGAATATGCCACACATTTCTTTGCAAAAATCTTCAGATGCCTGAAACCAGTAGCATTGTAGTTCTTAAATATGCTTAGGTTATCATTTCAGTGACTTTCACAAAGCATATTACATAAAAATAAAAACTTTAGGTTATACTATGTGAATTTCTGGGTTCTTGTCATAAAGTTTCAGATAAAAGTATAAGGTGATAAAGCATTCTGTTTATAAGCAAGTAATTATTTGGTATCCTGTGGCAAGATAAAAAAAATTTTGTATGACAACATTTAAAAAGGATTCTATAAACATAAATTTAATATTCTGAGTGTTTTTCCTAAGTATTGATGCAGAAAACTTTATATAAATTCTCACCATGTTGTAATTTGAGAAAATAATCTAATGATAACATACTTTATTATTGTTGTTATTATTAGTTGTTTTGGAAATGAAGCCTGTTTGACGGTAGTTTTGACTTCTATATGACTGAAGGAATGGGCAAAATAACTAACAAATATCCAAAGTAAATTGTTTTCTTTTTTTTGGTAGTGCTGGGGATCAATCAAACTCAGGTCCTTCTGCATTCTAAGAAAGCACCCTACCACTGAACCACATCTCCAGTCCCAAAGTAAATTTTAAATTACATTTGATTAGATTTTAAATTAGGTTGAACTGCTACTTCTCATTTTGAGAACAAAATAGTGGGACTTTGTTGTATTAAAGAATCATTTATCATTTTTTTTTTTTTAACTTTGTTTCCTAACAATAAGGGTCTGCTTTTCACTTTTCGGTTTGACTTTTAACTTGGTGATACTCTTTCCTTAAATGATATATCACATTAGTGAATATCATAAAAGAATCTAGACATTCCTTTATTTAAAATACTGAAAATGACTTTTAAAACATAGTCAAGCAGTTCAGCAAGTAAAGTAGGCAAAAACCTTAAGGTACTAAAATGTGTAACTACTATTTTTAAGGACTAACTAGATTACTCAATTTATGGAGAATGACCTAGCAATTTGGAGTCAGAATTACAATTCTTTACAGAAATATATAACCATTAAAAAAATACCTTAACACTTTATTGGTGTGGTGGATTTGTGATTATGTGTGTGTTTGTCCTTACATTTTAAAATACTCTAATTATTTCTTTCTGAGGTCAGTATATATACCCATAGAAATTTTTGTTGAAAAATCAAAAGCATTTTTGTCACTCAAAGTTGCTTAAGACAGAATTTATCTTGAAAGTTCTTATGTGCTTCAGTTGATACCTATGGTTTATGTTGCTTCCTTATTCTAAATTTACTTCTGTCTAACACTACATGTTAGCTTTTGAACTTCACCTGCACTGTTAGCAACTTGAAAATTTTGAACTCTGGATCAGAAGTTAATGACAGATTATTAATTTTTAATTTTTTTCTTCATTAACCTTTTTTCATTGATGTGATTCATATTTTCTTGTTTCATTCTTTTCCATACTTACATATAATAAAAACTTATATATCCTGTTTGGTATGTTGACAGATTTGAGGTTCTTAATCATTTGTTGTTAACAGTTAAAATTACCTTAAGTGAGAATGTATGCTTTATAACTGGTTGTCTTTTTTCTTATATAAAGAATCTGGTTTATATTTAACATACATAAACATAAGTATGTGTTTGTATTTGATATATTATAAATTCTGTTCCTTTTATATTTTTGTACTTATGTACTTTAAAATTATACTTCTTTTAATGGTAGTCATTAATATTTCTTGAGGTTCAGCAAGCATGAAGAGTCCCTCAAACCTTTGTTTGAAAAGTAGTATGTCATTCATGGTTACTATTTTATGTATACATATTTACTTTTGCATTCTCTATACTTTTTTAAAAAAATATGAATTTAGATAGTCAAAGTCCGTAGCTTTTTAATAGGATAAGAATATGTCTATTACTGATATTGAATATTTATCTTTAAATTTCAGATAAGCCTTTGAAAAAAAGGAAACAAGATTCTTACCCACAGGAGGCTGGGGGTGCTACAGGAGGTAATAGACCAGCTTCTCAGGAGACGGGTTCTACGGGAAATGGGTCAAGGCCAGCATTAATGGTTAGCATTGATCTTCATCAGGCAGGAAGAGTGGACTCTCAGGCTTCTATAACTCAGGATTCAGACTCCATAAAAAAGCCTGAAGAAATCAAACAATGTAATGATGCACCTGTTTCTGTTCTTCAGGAAGATGTTATTGGAAATCTTAAATCTACACCAGAAAACCATCCTGAGACACCTAAAAAAAAGTCTGATCCTGAGTTTTCTAAAAGTGAAATGAAACAGAATGAAAGTAGGTTATCAGAATCTAAACCAAATGAAAACCGATTGGTGGAGACGAAATCAAGTGAAAGTAAGTTAGAAACTAAAATTGAGACCCAAACAGAAGAGCTTAAACAGAATGAGAGCAGAACTACCGAACCTAAACAAAATGAGAGCACCATAGTTGAGCCTAAACAGAATGAAAGTAGACTCTCTGACACAAAACCAAATGACAACAAACAAAACAATGGCAGGTCGGAAACAACAAAATCAAGACCTGAAACCCCAAAGCAAAAGGGTGAAAGCCGACCCGAAACTCCAAAACAAAAGAGTGATGGGCGTCCTGAAACCCCAAAACAGAAGGGTGAGGGACGGCCTGAAACTCCAAAGCAGAAAGGTGAGGTCCGGCCTGAAACTCCAAAGCAAAAAAATGAAGGCCGGCCTGAAACACCAAAACACAGACATGAAAATAGGAGGGATTCTGGAAAACCATCAGCAGAGAAAAAACCTGACGTGTCTAAACATAAGCAGGATATTAAATCTGATTCACCTCGGGTAAAATCAGAAAGAGCTGAAGCCTTAAAGCAGAGACCTGATGGGCGATCAATTTCTGAGTCACTAAGACGTGACCATGATAGTAAACAAAAATCAGATGACAGGAGTGAGTCAGAGCGACATCGGGGGGATCAGTCTAGGATTCGAAGACCAGAAACATTAAGATCTTCTAGTAGAAATGAACATGGCATTAAAACTGATGGTTCAAAAACTGATAAATTAGAAAGAAAACACAGGCATGAATCAGGAGATTCAAGGGAAAGACCATCTTCTGGGGAACAAAAATCAAGACCTGACAGTCCTCGTGTTAAACAAGGAGATTCTAATAAATCAAGACCTGATAAACCTGGTTTTAAATCACCAAATAGTAAAGATGACAAAAGGACAGAAGGTAACAGGAGTAAAGTAGATGGTAATAAAGCGCACCCTGACAATAAGGCAGAATTTCCAAGTTATTTGTTGGGGGGCAGGTCTGGTGCATTGAAAAATTTTGTCATTCCAAAAATCAAGAGGGATAAAGATGGCAATATTACTCAGGAGACAAAGAAAATGGACTTGAAAGGCGAGCAGAAAGACAAAGTAGAAAAAATGGGATTAGTTGAAGATCTTAATAAAGGAGCTAAGCCTGTGGTGGTTCTGCAGAAACTGTCTCTGGATGATGTTCAGAAACTAATTAAAGATAGAGAGGATAAATCAAGAAGTTCCCTTAAGTCTATGAAGAATAAGCCATCAAAGTCAAACAAAGGTAAGAATACTTCTGATGTCATTTGTATTCTAATCAACTTTATGTTTTAAGGTTACTAAATATAAAACGATGAAAATCTGTAAAAATTAAAGCCCTACTACATGAAGATAGAACATTTATATAAAACAACAGTAAACTGTTTCAGTAATACAGATAAAAAGTTAGTGATTTTTTTTCTTCTTCCACCCCTACATAAACTACTCTGATAGTAATGAATTTTATTTCTGTTTGGTTTTAGAGATAAGTTCTTTCAATGTTCATTTCAGATGTTTCTGAAAGTTGCTTCTTAATCCAATGACTGATGTATTGGGATAGATGTTTAACTCTCCAGAAAGTTCCTTTGACTGTAGAGATACTCTAGTTTACAATGAGGGAATAAGTTGAATTTTACTATCTAGTATCTCACAGTAAAGCTATGTGGTATATAAGAACTGATACAAATTATTTTAAGAAAATGAAGTGTCTTACACTATTTTCTTATGGACTTATCTCTAATTTAATTATAGTGAATAGTTTGAAATTGCATAGTTTATAAAATTATAAAAGGGTTTTTTCCAGAGAGACAGTTAAATATGTTTTATATTTTAAAAATAATTTTAGCTGGACATAATGATGCTTGCTTGTAACCAGCTACTTGGGAGACTGAGGCAGGAAGGTCACAAGTTTGAGGCCAACCTGGGCAACTTAACAAGACCCTGTCTCAAAATAAAATTTAAAAAAGGTCTGGGGATGTAGTTCAGTGATTTTCCAGTACTGCTGCAGCAGCAACAAAAAGGACAATTTTCCTCTTTTTTATGCAAAGGTAATAAAAAATGATATATACCTCATAAATTGGGTTAAATTGTTAAGTTTGTTGAGGTAGGGTTGGTGTTATTTTTGCATGATTCTTGAATTAAATTTTCTGGTTACTTGAATAGTTATTTCTGGGGTGGGACAGAATTGTAAGTGCTGAGAATATAATGGAAGTTTGTACAGTAAATATAATTTTGTATTCCTTTCTATACTCATGTTTAAAATATGGGGATTTATTTTAAGATGCTATGTGGCAAGACCTACTTAGCTCATGCAGGCTAATAATTTAAGCAGATTGAGATATAGTTTTAACTGAAAGCTTCTTTTAAATTCTCATTGCATGAGTTTCACTAAGAACTTGTACTTACTTATAAATAAATTTATGAAATCTAGATTTACACTGTCTAGTATGGTAGCCATAGCCTCTTTTGGCTGGTCAATTGAAATTAATTTAAATTAACTTGAAAAATTCACTTCTCCAGTAGTCTCATGTGGCTACCGATGACTGTATTCAGCACAAATAGAAAATATTGACATCACCATAGAAAATGGCATTGTCTATCACCATAGCAGATACATAAGTATAATGATTATTGTTTTTATAGCATGCTGTTGTACCTTGTCTACCAAAAACTCTGAAAACGTTGTATTATAAAGAATTCTTTATTCAAAGAAGTGACTTCTAGCTAATCTTTTTATTTTTACTTGGTCCTTATCAAACATGAACTTTTTCCCTGTGAATTCTTTCATAAATGAAAAAAAATGATCTTCTGAATAACTAGTATTTGTACCATCTTAGTGAAGCTTATAATTTTTAAAGCACAGCAATCAAACTTAAAAAATTTATAAGCAGTCTTTATTATTTAACTTGAATGTGTCTTTCCAGAATTACTTACTAATATAAAAGAGGTTATAGGATGTGGGAGCTAACACCATAATTATATTTTTATTTACATTTTTCAGTGAAAGCTTAGGGATAGCTCATATTTATAAAGAGTATAGTTTCATAATTTTAGAAAAGTCAGTTGAAAGATGGAAAGTGGTACCCTCTTGTTTCCTTGATCTGGACCATTTTTCTCTCCCTGCCCTCTGTCAGCTTACACTAGCCTTGCTTTCTAAGCTCTATTCTAACAAAGTCATTTACAAATGCTTTAAAAACCTAAAAAAATTAATATATCTCCTAATTAGTAGACTGTATTATTTCTCTTGGTTTTTTCACTTATAATTCTGTTACCTATGAAAATTTCTTTTTTTAGTGCTGATATGTGTTTTTCATAAGTGTATTTTTAATGCAAATGTGTATACCTGATATCTCATGTTAGTATTTAGATTAGGTGTCTGCCTGTTAAAGTGGTGTGCGTATGTGTGCATGTGCATTTCATGTGTATATACACAGATATTAATTTATGTACAATTATAACAGAGCTTTTCATAAACAATATTATTTCAGTTCTTAGGTTTATTTCATGATGCCAGCTTAAATGACTTTGGCTTTATGTCTTAGGATCTGTATTATTTTTAAGTAATGTTATAATTTGTGTTTTATTTTAGATCTCTGCTACTGTGTTAGCAATCACAAGAGTTAAATAATGGGGGATTTTTTATTACTTGTATATGAAAGCACAATTGTGGATTGATGACCCTTTGTAGTAAATCCCATTACTTGGGATTATCTTTGCCGATGAATTGGTGTTTTTTTAGTCTGCATATTACTAGGTATTTTTATGGTTGATTCCTAGGGCCAAAATTCTGAGTAGGTTTCCCTTTCTTGAAAGAACCATAAAATTCAGTCCTTAAGTATTTTACGTGATGCTCATTTGTTAAATATTCTTTCTTCAGGGTAATTTGAAATTTCTTGAATATACTTTAAGCTGATAAATTTTGAATATGTGGTAGGGGTATAGATTTATGACTTCTAATTTATTTATTCTCATCTTTTTGTGAGCATATTAGATGTAAAGTACTTTAACATTTGATTTGATTATTGTGGTGATATGTTTATATCCCTAGTACATAGTAAAAAAATGCATACAAAAGAGCATATTAAATGTTTATTGAATGAGTAGAGATTATGTTGCTGCCATGTTCAAAAAAAGCTGTTGTGTGCAGATTAAAATTGTTTACTCATCACTTATGTTCTCACTTATACACCCTAGTGCAAGATCTACTTAACTTTCAAATTCCTGATCTTTAGATTTTGTAATAACTTTTCACCGTCAGCTACCTAATTTTTGTTAACATCCAAAGGAAAACCACTCATTCAGACTGTTTGATTCTACTTACCCTTATTTTGATCTGTAGCTTTTACACAATGGGCTCCATATCAGTCCTGTTCTCTTTTTACATCATGTTGTTGATTCCCTTTGGTGATGATGGAGAAAAATAATCTTTTGGGAAACCTTTTAAATTTTTAAAACATCTTTTGTTCTATTTCAGTCAGCATATTAAATGCCAAAAAATATTTTATTGTTATAATTTTTATCAGATCATGATTCTAAAGTTTATTACATCTTTGAAGACTGGCATGATCATCAACTACCATGCCTTACATGTTGTTAAACAGCTTAATATCAGTAATTACAAACCTGAAAATTTTGATTTGTTTTTAGATACTCCAGAGGGTCTCAAAATATCTTTATATCCATTGAAACCATTTTTTTCTTGTCCCCCCTCCACTTCCTTCCAATCAGTAGCAGTAGTCTCCATTTCTTTCAGTAAGTGCTTTTAAGAAACATACTGTAATATTTATTGTGATCTTTCTTTAAACTAGAAACATTTACTGAAAGTGATCTTCACTGGGAACTTATCTAGCAACTTTAATAATCAACAATATGATTAATCTCTGTGGATCATCTGATGAGCTGATGGTTGCAGTCCTTATTAGGGACAGTTATTTCACCAGTTTCCTAAAATATATCACTAAAATATATTAACTGATTGCCTTTTACTTAGCACTGAACAAGGTAATACAGGTGGATTGTGTTTAGAACTCTCAGCTTCTGTGAATTTGAGAGAAAATACTGTTTCTGAGAGTGAATTTATGGTATAGTTTATAAATTACTAAGTTAAAGAATTCTTGGTATGTTTTCTTTATAGCTAATTGTAATATTCAGTATGATACTACAGCGAAAATTTATTTTGGTTCATTTGAGCAGGTTTATAAAATTCCTATAAAGTTCAGGTAAAGACTTCATTATCAGTGATATCTTTAGGAAATATTTGGAGAATATTTGTTAGAGAAGTTGGCATAACATGCAACTACCTATTGTTGAATGTGATTTTAGAGCAATATTTTGAAAATTCATGCCCACAATTTTCCATTTTTAGAAGTTTTGGTCCAAATTATGTTTAGTAGATAGTTAATATTGATTTAAGGAAATGCATTAAGTAGAAACTTTTTCATAAAAACTAAACTTATTGATGTTTGCTGGAAGTATTCTCTCTTTTCTATTCCTTATCTTAAGCCAGCCCTAAAACATAACTTCTCTAAGGTTCTCATATCTGTAGAAGGTGGTAGGTGATGAGTTATCAGATATTGAGAGAACCTTCTATTTATGAAAGAAATGATCTTTACTATATAGCACATTAAATTCTCTTGTTCTAAAAAAAGTTAATAAAATCCTCTCTTAAAAAAAGCCCAATGCACAATTAAGCTAATGAATACCTACTTGATATTATAATACAAATAAAATGGATTTTAAAAATATGGATCCCTCCTCTTTCTCACACACACAAAAAAATTAGCATTCTCTTCTCATGGATCAGTTTTTGAAAATTCTTCTTTAAATCTATAAATTGTAGTGCAAGAAGCAGTGGAATTAACAACACCTGGAGTAGATCTTTATTTTTCAAAATTTGGTTCATTCACTTTGAAAATAGAGGAAAAAAATAAAATAGAGATATCAATTTCCTTCCTACTTTTTCAGTTAGGACTAAAATCAATGTTGTTATAGTAAGAGGTAAAGTCTGCCTGTGTTTTTATTTTTTTATTAATATAAAGAAACAGTCATTCAATTTTTAATTGGCTTTATCTAATGAAGAACATGTTTTTTAAAAGGTTTCTGTTTATATATACTTTATAATCAATGTACATTTGAAAATATTGCCCTCAAAATTTTTCTATGTGTACATACCAAGGAAAGGACCATGTATGTGATCCCTGTCTCCTACTTTTCTGTATTGAGTAGTAAACTGTCATTTACATAATAAACTTCCTAGGTCTTAACTTATAATCTTTCTTATAGTACTTTGGTAACTGAATGTTGATGAAATCTTTGTAGTGCTGATATCAATATTAAAAATATAGTACTAAAACTGGATTTTTCTTGTGCCTGTTTCATTGATAAATCTTTCACTTGCTACAAACCAACACTTTTGTATTTTGCCTTCATTAAATAAACCACTTTGCAATGAGCTAAACCATAAGAATTTAACTATATAATGACTCCACTTTAGAGTTGATATCTCTTTGTTCCATTTTGAATAAAGTATGACATAATACAAATTAGAGACCAGCAAACTTACAATGTAGAAAATACTTTAGGGTTTGTGGGCCACTTATCTTTAACATTGTAGTACTAAAGTAACCAAGATAATACATAAGTGAATGTGTATTGCTGTGATTCAGTAAAACTTTTTATCTACAAAAACAAATGATAGGGAAAATTTGATCTCACAGGGCTGTTTTTGCTGAGCCTGATATAAATATAAAATTAAAATTTTATATAGATGAATGTGTTAACTAGATTATTATTTTCTAGTTCTTATTTAATATTTGTAATTATAGTATGAAATTAACCATATTTTTCCCCACAGGATACTTAGTATTCATAAGTACTCACCTTCATGTAGTGGAGGTATATTAATTACTAACATAATTATATATATAATAAATTTAAGAGTTTAGTGTATTCAGACTTAAATTGCCTTTAAAATATTTTAAATTTGTTAATTTTGAAATATTTGCAGTACTTTTCCCCTAAAGGGTATACTTCTCTAATTGAATATAAAATAACTAAGTACTGCCTTCAGGATATCAAAAAGAATTTTTATTTGGAAAACTTTCTTGTAAGACCACATATTCATTCTAGTCTTTCAGTAAGTATTTAGCAAATATTTCTGAACATTTTCAGCATCCCTAACACTGCTAGATACTGCAAACACAATACAGTAATGACTGTATCAAATTTATGATTTCATGGAAGATATAGGTAACTATACTGTTCTTAAGTTGTTATATGGTAATATAGCACTGAAGGAAGAGGTTCCTGGGGATCAGGTGTTTAAGAAACATGGCATTTGAATGATGGTTAGAGTACCCTGGAGAAATACGATAAAACAAGATTGGTTAGTATTAAACATTGTTTATAGGCATTTGTGCTAAGAAAGTTATCAGAAAATATGCCATTTCTAACTAGTGTGGTTAGAAAATGTTTTTCCAGATAGCCCTAAAATTCTGTACACATCCAACCTAATGGAAAAGTAGTCCATTGAATAGCTAATGACATTTTATTTTTTAATTTATTTTGCAGTGCTAGGGTTGATCCCTAGCACCTCACATGTGTTAGGCAAGCATTCTACCATTGAGCTATACTCCCCTGCCCAATAATACATTTCAGTATTTGATCAGATTAAAATACTTAGTATAAATATCAACATGTGAATTTCATTATCTTTTACTCCAATTTCTTCTGGTTTCTACACAATCTAAACATGTTCTGTACATAGTTGATAGTATATTGAGCTAAATCCTCCTTCCCAAAATGGGATATGGTAAGTACATAATGCTAATACTTAACACCTTCCACAAATAGTTAATAAAGTCATGACATCTGCTTAACTTCTCCAGACCTTTCACATAGACATAAAATAGCTCCTAGAAAGTGGCCCTTCTGGGGCTGCAATTATGACCCAGCGGTAGAGCTCTTGACTCGCATGCATGAGGCTCTGGGTTCAATGCTCATAAAAATAAATAAAGGTACTGTGTCCATCACAATTTAAAAAATAAAAACAAAAAAACCCTAAAAAAGAAAAAAGAAAATGACCCTTCTGATGGCTCCACCTTCCAGCCCATTCCACAAAATTAAAAATTTACCTGAACCTTACCTACTTTTACAGACTTAACCACTTTTTCTCATTTTTAGATATCTTCTTCTATTCCAGAGCAGACTGGAATAGAAAAGGCCCTTCAGCTTACCCTCTTGGAATGCTTCAAAGTGACTACCAACTTCTACTTTGCCCCTGTTCTCCATCCTTTGCTGCTCTCATCTCATCCCACTTAATCTCTTTTCAAAATCACTCTTATATATGAAACATCCCATAATCCCTTACAAATAATCATTGACCTTTTTCTTGTTTCTCTAACTTATAACTTGTATTACTTTAGAAATATTCATGACTTAGTATACATTTTAGTTAGTATATTTATTACTTTTGTTCCTGTCATAGGTACCTTTTACATAGATATAATATCATATACTTATTTCATATTCATTTGTCATTTTAATATCAACAGTGTTTATAATTATCCTTTAATATGATCCATTTTTTCATCTTGTTCCTCATTATCGAATATTTTTTCCTAAATTTACAGTACATAAAAACTGAACATCTGTCTATGTAGATATTTTTTATTTTGTTGAATCAATTTTCTCAGGACAAGTTTACAAGAATGGTAAAAATAAGTCAAAAAGTTTTAACACCATTTGCTGTGTTTTATATTTTCTATAATTTTAGCAGAGTCTCAGTGTACATAGGTGAGTACATTATAAGCAGACCTATGAACTTGGAAGCAAAGCCTGAATCATTTAAAATATTTTCAAAATAGGTTTGTATACTACAGTAACTTCTACAGGCATTGCCATGTACAACATAGTGGAAAACTGGATCTTTTCAATAATGATCCTCAGTTCTGAGTTATTTTTTTTCAAAGGATGGGTATAGTGCTTTTTAGAAAAATTTACATAAAAATTTCCTAATTCTGAATAATCCAAGGTTTTATTTTAATATGAATTCAAATAAGTGACATCAACATTTACATCACAATTACAGGTATAGATAATTAAGCTCTCTGATAAAAGGTACCCAATATTCTGTCAACTTATAATGAGTAAAATCAATTAGACTAATTTTCAGTGTATTAATCAAATTATCTTTCATTGAACCCTTAGCTTAAGAACGTTGGAACATGGAATAGAGTTCACCTTTTGGGTTAGATTAACCTAGAAAGATCTTTTAAATCTGAATTAACTCATGTCGAGAGAGATGGCAACCATGAAGTTCAAAGGACTTTCAGAATTTTTTTAGTATGATGTTTGGAAAGAAAGAAAATGTGTGTTTTATCCTAATACACACATATAAATACGTATTAACTACCACAAAATTGATTCCACAACTTGCTTCAGTCACACCTTGAAAATTACTTGCTAAAATTTAAAAACTTGCCAGTTTATAGATTACTGTGATTCTTTGCATTAGTTCTGAGAATATTTCATGATACCATCAGAAAGAAAAAATACCTGTAGATTTAACCCTGAACTCCACACTCAGCTACAGAAGAACGCCTGTTTATTAGGCTCCCATTTTTTAATTAAAAAAATTATTTTTGTGATCCCAAGCAAACATTATTAGGTTTCCAGCCAGTAACTGGAATCTCTACTCTTTTTTGTTGTTTTTGTCAAAAGTAAGACAACTCTATGCCAGATTATGTCATCTTGCTATACTTCCAGTTATCCTGAACCATCACATAAAATGTGAATCCCTCTAATTGTTTTCTGACTCTTCTTGATGATATAATATACCTGACCTCCTGCTCCCTTAAATTAAGATCTTGCCCCATCAATTCTGAACATATAGATCACCTTTCCTAGTACTTTGATGACTGTTACTATCTACCATAGAAATAGTGATTTCACTCTACTTATTTTCACTCAATATATGAACCTTAGTACCAAAAAAGTGCTATCTTCTTTCTCCTGGTTTTCTATTTCATTTACCAAATAATTATTCAGATACACATGTCAGAGTTTTTCCTTGGAGGCCAACATTTTGTGACTTTATAATTTTTATTTGCTGATCCATGTCTTTGCATTCACTGATAATTTCAGTTCCTGGGGCACAATCCCCTCTCTAACCCCAGTTTAGGTATAGTGGGGTTTCTGTGGAAAGACCATTCCTGGTCTCATAGTATAACCTCACTTTTTTTTTTTTAATTGTTTTTTTTTTATCCAGCTTCTCTTCAGGTTGCTGTCTTTTGTTTCTATTTCTCAAATTTTACTGTTTTTCAGGGCTTGGTCAGTAGTAGTTCATAGTCTTTGGATGTATTCTCTATCAGTAGCTTCAAAAATGCCATGCTTTGCATTTAGGGACTATTAGCACCAAAAAAAAAAAAAAAGTTTTCAAACAGAATTAATTCATTTAGGGCCACAAGAAGGGCAGATTGACTACCTGTACTATTAAATTTTGCTTTTTGCTGCCCTTGTTTATCTCTAACTGGAGTTAAAGATTGATTTGATGATAGTCCTGTGTTATATGAGGCAGTTACAGGAAGAAATGTTACTGAAACATATTATGTCTGCCCAACTTTTTTTTTCTCATGATTATAAAATCTGGAGATTTATGTGAGGTTTGACTAGTATATTGACTGATAGTTTAGTCCCAAAAGATTTGTTAATCAGGGTTGTTTTAATCTCATGGTTTTCTACTTAAAAAACAAAACATACTTATCAAATCAGTGAATCTTTGGGAGTTTAAGTCTTTTAATGACCTCTAGTTTTAATAATCTGGCAAATTTGCTAGTATGAGAGATTTATGTTAGAAATTCAAGATTGCTAAAATGTCACATCTCAGAATGAGTATTTGTTTAGTCTTACTACCTCCAGAATGTAGTGTTACGATTATTTCATGGAATATATTTATAAAAGCTGATGTGTTATTTCACAAACTGACATTATCCATCAAAATCCACACAAAAATAGCATTATCCATGAAGCCAGTAACATAAAAATGTTTAATAATTGAAACAACTGCTTTAGAGAATAAAGTAGTTGGGACAAAAGAAATGAGGTGAGAAAGAAAATTAAAAAGCACTAGCCTTCTGAGATTTTAGAAACACATTGGCAAACAACAGTAATCTCTAAAAATCATCAGTATGTTAAGAAATAGTGAGACATTATGTTTTTATTTAAAGGATGATCTCTTAATTCTAGAGAAAGAATGTAACCAAATAACAAACTCACTGTTTAATCATTTCTGTTGAAACTGAGGGAGTTAGTTATTTGGATCCTCGATAATGTTTTAAAGATCCTGGGTTGAATATAGAAAGTCAGTCATTTTGTTTCTTATCCTTTGCAATCAAGGGATCTGAGACCATTTATAAAGTGCTTCATAAAAAGAAGGGATGTAATTAATTCAGGAAATACATTAAGTGTCTGAAATAGACAATTGTATTCAAAATGAAACAGGGTTCACTTTTAGAGGACAGTACCTTGAGAGACATTAACCATTGCAGGATTTTTTTTTTTTCAAAGTCAAATCATCTTCTGAAGAAAAAAAAGTTTGATCTTTGAATTATGTTCCTATAACTTTCAAAGTTACACAGGTTTAAAAGAGAATATATTGGAGTTCTTAAATCTGATCATATTATTGTTAATTTAGAGAATAAGAGGATGAACTACTGATACTTACATTATTAGATATAAGACACTGTCTTGTGTTTGACTGCTGTGAGGAACTTTTATAAGAGAGGAAGAAGAAAGCAAAAAGTCTTGAGTATCTGCAGGATGATATTAATTCTAGAATATTAGTATCAAGTCAGTATGCCTTTGTGATGTGAATTTAATCTCTGAAAAACAACCAGTTAGGTAAATCTTTTAAATGAATTCTTTGCTGGTGTCTTGGTTGTAGCTCAGTGGTGGAATATGTGTTTAGTATGCAGGAGACCCTGGATTCAATCCCTAGCACCAAAATAATAAATAAAGCATGTGATGAACTAAGGTAAATATGGCAATTCAGGAACTATAGAAGAAGTACATGTATAAGTGAGCACAAGATATTATGACTCTGATTCTTTCATCAAAAACATACTTAGCTCAGTGCAGTGGTACATGCATATAATCCCAGCAGCTAGGGTGACTGAGGCAGGAGGATTGCAAGTTTGAGGCCAACCTCAGCATTTTAACACCTTAGTGAGACCCTGTCTCAAAAAAAAAAAAATAGAACTGGGGATGTAGCCCAGTGGTGAATTGCCCCTGTGTTCAATCCAGCAGTTCTCCCCCCCCACACACACACACAAGCCCACAAATACTTCATTAGAAGTGTTCAGAGCATTAAAGACTCTTAAATTAGTTAGGGTGTGTTTGGTTTAGGACTGAAAAAGGACAATGCAAAGTGACAATGCAAAGCTCAAGTTAATTTCTTTTATCTATACCAGTATTCTAAAAAATGGCTCTTCCTGATAAAATTTAGTTAAGGAAGACAATTTAAAGAAACATTACATGACTTGAAAATGACACGGATAAGTTAAACTCAACATTAGTGACAAGATTCTCAGCAGTGAAGTCTTTAGAATAGTAACAGTCACCAGTATTACATCTTTGTTGGGTAAAATTGTTGCTATTGCATGTCCTTAGAAGATTAGAAGACTGAAAGTTACTGTAACAACTCCATAATAATCAATAAAAGCTTCAAAAGATTAAAGAAGGATTATTCTTCCATTAAGATTAATATGTTGCATTCCTTTTCTTGAATTATTTTTGAGACTTTGAAACATATCTTAATTGATACATATTTTTCTCTCTTTTTTTTTTTAATTCTTTACATAAACACTGTAACTATGATGAAGGATAGTTTCTATGTAATTGTAAGTTGCTTATATTTTCTGCTATAAACCACTAAGATACTCTTTGCTCCCAATTCATTAAATTTATCAGGTAAGATATCATTTTTATACTTCCCCTCAAAAGATTTACACAGGTAAGTAAGTTAAATTTGTCTTTTTCAGTAGTCATCAAGGATGAAGTAGCCTAAATAAATAGCTTTTGCTGTTTCTGTTTTATTTTGAAACTGTCAGGAAGATGATGATAAATTATTTCTAAATAGAAACTATGTGTATGCTTATGTATATGTATGCAGGATTCAGTAGTATGATGTTAAATGATTCTTGTTGTAATATGTTGATATATTTTTGTTTTGTATTTACTCCTTCATAAGAAAATATGAACTTAATTTTCTAACAGACTTGAATTTGCTAAATTGTGTACATTTTTATTTTTAAATATTTTGGTCCTTTTATCCCACCTTACATGTTTCTATCATGTTCATTTAAATATATTGGTTTGTCTGTTTAAAGAAATTCTCCATATGCTAAAGGCATTAATATGCTTCTCAAAGAGACAGTGATAGATAAAAGCATATATAAAGTTCTTGCCCCAGCCACCATACACAACTGCCACCATCATAGAGGAAGAGAAAGAGGTGGTAGGTGGTAAGTGTCCTCCAACTCTTCTCATTTGTACTAAGGAGCAACATTAGTTTCATATGATATAAGCCTACTCCAGACATGTATAAAAGAAATTTGTGTACTACCAACAGTGTGAGGTGTATACCTATATACTAACTACAGTGGATCTACTTTCAAAAAACTTTTAATCAATGTGAATAAATGAAAGCATTATATCAAATATTGATGGTATAATTACCCTTCATTATTATGGTAATGTGTCTCACATACACATAAATTGTATTATCAGTTTAGGGTTAAGAATATTATAATTGTAAACGCCAAACCATTTTATTAAAAGGAAAAGGTCATTTAGAAAACAAATACTAATGTTTTGTATTTATTGTGTTAATTTGGTTAAAATTTTTCTTGTATGTTCAGATTTAAATTTTTTCTTACCTTTCATTAATAGGTAGTATAGATCAATCAGTGTTAAAAGAATTACCCCCTGAACTCCTGGCAGAAATCGAATCCACCATGCCACTTTGTGAACGTGTGAAAATGAACAAACGCAAGCGTAGCACAGTAAATGAAAAGCCAAAATATGCTGAAATCAGTTCAGATGAAGATAATGATAGTGATGAAGCTTTTGAATGTAAGTATCACATAACCTTTTCAAAATAAGAATTAAAAAGGTAGATTGATGTGTTTGTCTCATAATTCAGGGGGGTCAACAAAAGCACAGTAACCTTAATTCTTAATAATCTAGTATAGCAAGTTATTTTCTTTATATTTTAAATATGTGTGAAAGATGAGATCAGTTGGCACCAAGAAAAATATTCTAAATGAGCTATAATTAGTGTTAAGCACTAGGTATGTGTCTGTATGTGTTCATTTATTAAGCTCCTACTGTATGCTAGGCACTGAGACCAAAAAGTACAAATAAGATAAGACCCCTGTCTCAAAGAGTCTTCTGTCTATTGGGGGAAATATATGAGTAAATGATTGTGGTACAGTGGTAATAGTTAAATCCAGGGAGCTATGGGAACACATTGGATTGGCATCAAAATCAGAGTGGGGGTTCAGAGAATGCTTACTGGAAGAGGTGACACTTGAGTTGAGTCTTAAAGGACACGTAGGAGATAGCCAATTGAAGAACTATTTAAAACCATACTATCACTAAATTATGAATGGATTAGCCACGTTGTGGATTATCTGTGTGGTTTGGACCTGGCTTCTCCTTTTTGCCCAGCTGTGTCCTGGAATTCCTCCCTTGTTTCACTGTTTTCCAGAGCTGGCTTCTTCACTACACAGCTACCTCTCTACAACACTGTGATCACCTGTCTTTGCACTAGACTTGCTATACCTCGCCTGTCTTCCTACTGGTCCACTGAAAAAGTTCTTCTCTTTTATCCCTATCTTCCTTCTTCTGGAGCAAGAGAATTGAGCCTAGCCAAGAGGGGTCAGCAACCTTGTTTGACTTAAACGGCATTCAGTGGAAACAGACTATGGGAGATCTTCACTTGTGTGCCAACTGACTTAGTCATAATGACCAAAAGAAGTGGGAAGACCACCAGTGTGTTCTACCTTTTTCCACCTAGTATCCATAGATTGAGGTGTGACAAGCAAGGGCAGGAAGGACAGATGCATGCTGCCATGTTTAAGTGTATATTGCTGATGGAAGCTCTTCGCCTCCAAAGTTTTTAACCAATGTTCATTTACTCTGACCTTTTTAAAATTGTGAGCTCTTAAGCTATGAGCAGTAGACTATGACTGAACAAATCTGAACAGTTTTAAGATTGAAATAAAATATACAGAAAAGATAATCTGACATATTTAATTATATGTATGATTGTTATAATTTTGTATTACTTTGAGATGTATTTACACACAGTATATTAAAATGGCTGAAGTTAATTTTTTTATTACAATCAAACATTTCGGTCATATCGGGACATGATTAACTCTGGCAAGTGAGCAGAAAGGAAATTTGGTGGCCCAGAAACTCCCTTCCTTTTATATATTTGACTCTCCACTCCCTTTCCTTCCCTAATATGTTACCATTTCTAGAACAGCTGAGAAGTCCTTTAATTGCAGTTTTATTTTCAATTACACTTCAACTCCTGTTGATTGATAGTGGCTGCCTGCATTGCTAAATTGATGAGAATTCTGAAGCTACCTCACAGTTAAGTGGAAAGGATAGCAGGATTAGAAATGTCCACCAAGTGTAAACAGGTCATCAGTGCAACCACTATTATTTTCCTTACTTTCCATTTTGAGAGATACTATTTTATGAGAGCATATATACATTCATCTTAAAGCCATGAATCCCATTCTTTCTATCTCCAAGTATTTTGAAAACTAATATTGCTTATTTAAAGGACCTGTGGTTCAACCCTAGGAAAAAGGAAAGTTTCTCTAGGATTTTAAGGAGATATCAGAGAAATGACCCCCAGGGCTACTGATTGACATTGTAAAAGAAATCCAATTGGAAGTCAAAATCTACAACCAAATTGTCATTATATCACAATAGAAATAATAGTGAAAATATAGCATAATACAAAAATGTAGAAGTACTATGAGAACTTTATTTCACACATTATGCTGCTTTAAGAGAGATTTTTTTTTAATTGAAGGTTTTAATGCAATTTAATCAGTTGGTTTCCTAAAATCAAAAACTAAGTAAATAGTTTTGTTTAAAGATAAAGAATTGAGGAATGACTTTGGTAGTGGGGCCACACAGTTTGGATAACTGTAGAACAAGCAAAAAGTCACTGGGAAAATGAAGAGGGAATATATAGGAAGCTAAAGAGGGAAATTTGGACAGGGAAGTTGGAGAACACCCAAGTCATAGTTTATGTGCCTCTCAATTGAGTTCCTTCCCCTCCCCCGCTTTTTCCAAAGTAATGAGGGAAATGAAGAAAGGACAAGATAGTCTCAGTGGGTGGTAACCTTGTTGCAGCACACATACTGTCATAGAAGTTGTTTGGTTTTGTTGTCCTCCACCCCATTTTTATCTAAACTACATTAACTAATGAATTTGAAAAGAAATCTCCAAGGCCTATGAATAATCATCACCAATACAGCATATTATATATAATTGCTAACAACTACAAGAATTTTTAAGCATTTTCTACTCATAAGATTTCATGCTAGAAATAGATTTCTTATAAAATCAGTTACAATGCATAAAGACTAAAGTAGCTCATATTAATTTTGGTTCATAAATATAAGACTTCATATCTGAGATCACAGAATACTACTTTCTGAACAAGTTTGTTTATTATTTGACAAATCCTTATTTGGTAGGCATTTCAGTACATGAGAAAACATTGAGTGAATGTTATACAGAAATGACCTATTTCTCTCATACTCTCATAGACATAAACACACACACACACACACACACACACAAATCTACTTTCATTAATACATGAGACAACACATCTTTAAGGGAATGTATTAGAGTATACCCTAATTGTAAAAGGGAAAAAAAATCCTACCTCTTGTCACATACTTCATAACCAAATTCACAATTATGAAAAAAATCATTGAAGACTTTAATATATCCATTTACATTTGTCCTTCATATGAATCTTCTGCTGTGCCAAACCTGTAACCACAGAGAAGTGGAAGGAGAATTAATTTCCTTTTCCTGCCAAGTTGTTGATAGATTGAACAGAAGGATTGGAACCAGAAACAAAACTAGACTTGAATAGGAATAGTTAGGACAGCATATAAGGGCTAGATTAGCGAGGTCATACACATGTATTATCAACCTATAGGAACACTGCCAAAAGAATAGCCAGGGTCAATGAGTCAGAGATCAATGCCAAGTAGGGAACTCAAGAGGTTTGTCTTGAGTATTTACGTGTTGATCACAGGGATTCAGAAAA